>NC_133126.1:21345465-21651805 GCF_048418815.1 Hemitrygon akajei
TTGCTGTGGAATTTTGTGGGGATATCATACAAACAGAATGGTGGATGACGGCAGGTTGCTCTGTATTGCTGCGCTCAGCCAAAGTTCTGCTGCTTGTGTGCTGTTTCATACATTAGAATAAAATACAAGGCATAGAAGCTGCAGGAAGCTAATAAGCACGGCCAATAGAGCCACAGCCTCTCTGCGCTGGTTCAGTCCTGACCTTGGTTGCTGTCTATGTGGTGTTTGCATGTTCACACAGATCTGTGATCACACAGATTTCATAAATGTGTGCCAATTTCCTCCCACAACCCAAAGCTGAACTGGTTGTTCGGTTAATTGACCATTACGAATTCTTCCTCGTTGTAGGGTCGTAGAGCACTACAGCACAGAAATAGGCCCTTCAGCCCATCCAGTCAGTGCCGATCTGCTATTCTGCCAAATCCCATTGGCCTGGTGAGTGGAGGTACCTGGAGGGGGTTGATGGGAAGGAGGGTAAGAATAAAACAGGATAAACAAGATGTAGGATTAGTGTAAATGACAAGGTCACGTTGAGCCAAAGGGTCTGCTTCTGTACTGAATGACAATGAATCTATGATTTGAGTGCCTGTTCCTCTGTTCAATAAGGTCATAGCTGATCTATTACTACAGCCCCACTTTCTTGCACAAGCTCTTTCATTCTGTTGAGGTCTATAAATCTCTGTCTTGATATAAAAATCTATGGATCTCTGTTCCATTTACCTATTACCCCTGTGTTAACTCTACACGGGCTCCAATTAATCAATGCCTCAATGTTTAAATAATGCTTTTCAAAGCATCTGCTTGCCTCATCCATCGCAGTCCCTGTAATTGCCTCCAGCTTCACGGTCATTTGACATTTCTGTGTCTCTCTAATTCAGATCTCCTTGTGGACCAGAGTTTAGTGACTCGGAATACTGTGTTCAGCTCTGGTCGCCTCATTATAGGAAGGATGAGGAAAATTTTGAGAGGGTGCAAAGGAGATTCACCAGGATGCTGGCTGGATTAGAGAGCGTGCCTAATGAGGGCAGGTTGAGCATGTTAGGGCTTTTTTGCTTTGGACCAAAGGAGGATGAGAGGTGACTTTATAGGGGTGTACAAAACGATAAGAGGCATAGATCAAGTGGATAGCTAGAGACTGTTCTTTTCCCAGGCAGGAGGAACTAATACGAGGAGAATGGAAGAAAATATAAGTGAGATGTCTGAGGTCCTTCTTTCACAGAGAGTGGGGGAGGGGGCACGTCAGGGGTGGTAGTCAAGTCAGATTGAGATGTTTGAAAGGCTCTTAGATAGGCTGGTGGATGATAGAAAAATGGAGGACTATATAGGATTGATATAGGATATATAGGATTAGATTGACCTTAGAGCAGGTTAAAAGGTCAGCACAACAAAGTAGGCTGAAGGGCCTGTTCCCTTCATCTGCACTGGGAAGAAAGCGGCAGAAGTCAGGGTAAGACATTGTAGCCATTAGTGAGACCTGGTGCAGGAGAGGCAGGACTGTCAGCCCAGTGTTCCGTTGTTTTGGACTTTATAGAGCAGGGAGGATTAAAGGGGGGGGGGGAGTGGGAGGGATGTTGTCTCCATGGACTTTAGCAAGGCCTTTGACAAGGTTCTGCATGGGAGGTTAGTCAAGAAAGTTCAGTCACTTGGTGATGCACCATCAATAACTCTCGAAGACTGGAAGTGAACGATAGGCTTTTATTAACAGCAAAAGGGAGCACAACATCTTGAAGACTGAGGGAGGAGCAGTGCCCCAATTGCCTTTATACAGGGGTCTGTGGGAGGAGGCACAGGAGCAGTCAGCAGAGGGGCATGTCCTGACAGGTATACATAGTTTACGACACTTGGCATTCAAAATGAGGCAGTAAATTGTATTAAACATAGGCTTCACAAAAGAATCCAGAGAGAAGTTAAAGATGTTTACCTCTCTGACTGGAGGCCTGCGTCTAGTGGTGTGCTGCAAGGATCTGTGCTGGGTCCTTTGTTATTTGTCATCTATCTCAATGATCTAGATGATAATGTAGTACACTGTATCAACAAATTTTCAGATGACACCAGGATTAAGGAGTAATAGACAACGAGGAAGACTATCAAAGCTTGCAGAAGGATCTAGACCAGCTGGTGAAATGGGCTGAAAAATGGTGGATGGAACCAAATGATAGGTGGTGGGCTTTAGGAGGACCAACCAGGGTAGGTTTTACACGGTGACCAGTAGGGCACTGAAGAGTGCAGTAGAGCTGAAGGATCTGGAAATACAGATCTATAATTCCTTGAAAGTGGTGTCACAAGTAGATAGGGTCGCAGGTAGAAAGCTATTGGCATATTGGCCTTCATAAATCAAAGTATTGAGTTTAGGAGTTGGGATATTATGTTGAAATTGTACAAGGCATAAGTGATGTTGAATATGTGTCCAGTTTTGGTCATCTACCGACAGGAAAGATGAAAATAAGATTGAAAAAGTGTAGATAAAATTTACAAGGACATTGCCGGGACTTGAGGACCTGAATTATAGGGAAAGATTGAATAGGTTAGGATTTTATTCCTTAGAATGTAGAAGATTAAGGGGAGATTTGATAGCGGTTTACAAAATTATGAGGGGTATAGATAAAATAAATAGCACCACACTTTTTCCACTGAGGTTGGCTGGGACCACAGCTAGAGGTCATGAGTTAAGGGTGAAAGGTGAAATATTTAAGGGGAACATGAGGAGGAACTTCTCCACTCAAAGGGTGGTGAGAGGGTAGAATGAGCTACCAGTGGAAGTGATGGATGCAGGGTTGATTTCAACATTTAAGAGAAATTTGGATAAGTATGTGGATGGTAGGGTTAGTGAGGCCTATGGTCTGGGTGCAGGACGATGGGAATAGGCAGATCAAAGGCTTGGCACAGATTATATGGGCCAAAGAGCTTGTTTTTTGTGCTTAGTGCTATATGACTCCCTGATTATGACCCTAAGAAGAAGGGGATAGGGGAAGGAGCACAATTTCTCAGGTGATAGGTGAGACCATCGAGGGGAATGGCGAGGGTGGGGGAGGAAGTAAGAAGCTGAGAAGGGATAGGTGGAGGAGATAAAGGGCTGAAGAAGAAGGCATCTGTTTGGAGAGAAGAGTGGACCGTGGAAGAAACAGAAGGAGGAGGATAACCAGATGGAAATGATGGGTAAGTGAAGAAAAGAGACAATATGAGAGGATAACCAGAACAGGGAACGGAAAAAGGGAATGGGGTGGAGAAGGAAGTAATTACTGAAATTAGAGAAATCTATGCTCATGCTTCATTACGGCAATAGGGGAGTGAATGGACTGGAATGTCAGAATGCCTTCTTCCTTCCAGTCACGATGAAGGGTCTTGCCCTGAAATGCCAACTGCTGATTCCTCACCCTCGGAGGTGCCAGACCTGCTGAGTTTCCCCAGCACTTCGTGTGTGTATTGCTCAATCCTCTTGGTCATCTCTTATAAAAAAAACTCAGTTACGCTCAGTGAGACACTATTTCCCATGAACAGAGAATCAGAATCAGAATTCAGGTTTGATATCACAGGTATATGTTGTGAAATTTGTGGTTTTTGCAGCAGCAGTACAGTGCAAAACACAAGAATAAAACTATAAATTATAATGATAAGTAGTACAAAAAGAGAGGGGAAAATAGTGTGTAGTGTTCATGGGTTCTATGTCCATTCAGAAATCTGATGGCGGAGGGAAAGAGTTGAGAAGTTGAGTGTGTGCTTTCCAGCTCCTGTACCTCCTCCTTGATGGTAGCAAATGCGAACAGGGGACGTCATGAGTGATGAGGGTCCTTAATGATAGATGACACCTGCCCTTCCGAAGGTGTCTGGATGTTGGGGAGGCTAGTGCCGATGATGGAGCTGGATGCATTTACAATTTTCTACAGCTTTTTCCAATCCTGTGCAGTGGCCCCTCCATACCAGATGGCAATACAATTAGAATGCTCTCCATGGTACATCTGTAGAAAATAGCGAGTGTCTTTGGTGACACACTAATTCTCCTCAAATTCCTAATGAAATTCAGCATACTGTTGTGCCTTCTTTGTAATTGCATCAATATGTTGGGCCCAGGATAGATCCTCAGAGATGTTGACATCCAGGAACTTGAACCTTAACACCCTTTCCACTTCTGATCCTTCAACGAGGATACGTGTGTGTTCCCTTGACTTCCCCTTCCTGAAGTCCACAATCAATTCCTTGGTCTTACTGACATTGAGTGCAAAGTTGTTGTTGCAACACCAATTAACCAAATGATTTATCTCACTCTTCATCACCATCTGCAATTCTGCCAACAATAGTTTGTTGCCAGTAACTTTATAGATAGCATTTGAGCTCTGCCTGGCCACACAATCATGGAAGTAGAGACAGTAGAGCAGTGGGCTAAGCACACATCCCTGAGGTGCACCAGTGTTGATTGTCAGCAAGGAACAGATGTTATTTCCAACCTCCACAGACTGTGGTCTCGCGGTGAGGAAGTCAAGGATCCAGTTCCGGAGGGAGGTACAGAGGCCCAGGTTTTAGAGCTTGTTGATCAGAACTGAGGGCATGATTGTGTTGAATGCTGAGCTGGAGTCAATAAACAGTAGCCTGGTGTAGGTATTACTATTGTCTAGGTGATCTGAGTGAGAAGCCAGTGAGATTGCATCTGCTGTAGATCTATTGTGGCAATAGGTGAATTGGAATGGATCCAGGACCTTGCCTAGGCAGGAGTTGATTCTAGCCATGACTAACCTCTCAAAGCACTTCATCACAGTAGATGTGAGCACCACTGTGCGATAATCATTGAGGCAGGTCACCCTGCTCTTCTTCAGGACTGGTATGATTGTCGCCCTTTTGAAGCAGGTGGGAACCTCCGACTGTAGCAGTGAGAGATTGGCGATGTCCTTGAACACTCTCACCAGCTGGTTGGCATAGGTTTTCAGGGCCCTTCCAGAGACACCAACATGGCCTGATGACTTACAATAGTTCAGCCTCTTGAATGATGTTCTGATGTCGGCCTCTGAGACGGAGATCACAGACACAGCAGGTGCTGCAGAGATTCGCACAGATGGTGTTTTACTCTCTCTTTTAAAGTGAACATAAAAGACATTGAGCTCATCTGGGAGTGAAGCAACACAACCATTCATAGTGTTAGGTTTCTCTTTGTAGGAAGTAATATACTGCAAACCCTGCCAGAGCTGATGCTCATCTGATTCCGTCCCTAACCTCAAGTGGAACTGATTCTTTTTGCCCTTAAAATAGACTTCTGTAGGTCATACCTAGACTTCTTGTATAATTCTGGATCACCAGTCTTGAATGTCACAGATCTAGCCCTCAGCAGACTACGGATCTCTTGGTTCATCCATGGCTTTTGGCTTGGGTGATGTCTGGTATTTTCTCAAAGACACCCACACATCCACACAGGTCTTGATGAAGTCAGTGACAGCTGTGGTATATTCATTCAAACTCAAAGATGAATTCCTGAATTTTGTCCAGTCCACCAGCTCAAAGCAGTCCTGTGAGCACTCCTCTACCTCCCTTGACCACTACCTCTTGGTCCTCACCGCTGGCGCTGTGGTGTTTATTCTCTGCATAAACCCTGGATGTAGAAGTACAGCCAGATGATTGGACATTCCAAAGTGTGGGATGGCATGGTAAGCGTTCTTGGTAAGTGGTCAAGTGTGTTGCTCGTCCGGTTCCACAGATACGCTGGTGGTAGGTATTCAGAGACTTATTCAAGCTTCCCTGGTTGAAATCGCCTGCGATGATAGAGAAGGAATCAGGGTGTGCAGTTTCTTGACTGCTGATTCCATTGCTCAGCTTCTCCAAAACTGCTTGACATTGGCCTGAGGTGGAGTGTACACTGCTACCAAGATGATGGTGGAATAATTTCTCAGCAGGTAAGGTGGGTGACATTTGACCTCTAGATGGTCCAGGTCGGGTGAGCAGGACTGATACAGAACCCCCACGTGTGTGCACTACAATGAGTTAATCATAAAGCATACTCCACCTCCTCTGCCTTTAAAAGACTGAGCTGTCCTGTCTTTGCAGAGAATGGTGAAGCCATCAGGCTGTAGTGCTCTGCCCAAAATTGCCAGTGTGAGCCATGTTTCCGTAAAGCACAATACACAGCATTCCCTGATGTCCCTCTGGTACAGCAATCTTGCTCTCGGTCTTCAATTTTATTTTCCAGAGACTGTAGCTTTGCCAGCATGATACTCAGGAGTGGAATTCTAAAGCCTCTGCATTTCAATCGTACCTGTAGACTAGCGCGTCATCCCCACTTCCACTTTCTTAAAGGGGAACTGCACTTGCGAGCCGAATCTGCTGTCCAAGGTTCATTGATTTTGAGTATCGATAGATGTTTTTAAATGATGCTGCTTTCTGAATTACAGCACCTGACTTTGACTGTGGATTTCAGCAGTAGTACTCCTCAACATGAATTTTAGATGACTCCCATCAGAGCTGCACACAAGAAGTCGTCATTTAATGGCACCATCGTACTGTTGACCAGCCGTGCTGATCACCCCCAATTAGATCTAGAATGTCACTTGCAGATTAGTTTTGTGTAGATCCATAGCCTGCCACCCTCACCCACTCTGGTATTTTGTGGTTCTGTATGCACTGGTATGGCTGGCTCGGGACTGCCCTCTGCAAAGGGCAAACCAGCCACTATTTCATGCTCAGTTAGAGACGGACAATAAAATCTTGCTTTGCCAGGGATGTTCTGAATACAGAAATGAATTGGGTCAAGAGAGCCCAGAGGCAGGAAAAAGGGGGCTATTATAAAGAAGAAGAATTTTGACAACATTGGGGTCAAAAGTTCCCAGAAGTACAGCATTCATGGTGGCTTACAGCCTTGAGGACATGACCACCCAGTGCTGAGGCTGAATAATTAATCTTTACATCAACAGTGCGCTGACAGTTAAAGTGATACTGCTCTTCTTTTAAATGTAACTTATCACACTCAAATCTGAGAAAGGAGAGGAGAAATTTCTTCAGCCAGAGGGCGGCGCATCTGTGGAGTTCATTGCCACAGAGGCCTATGGGGCCAATTTATTGAGTATATTTGAAGTGGAGGTTGATAGGCTCTTGATTAGTATTGGCATCAAAGGTTACGGGGAGAAGGCAGGAGAATGGGGTTCAGAGGGTAAATAAATCAGCCATGATCGAATGGCAGAGCAGACTTGAAGGGTGAGGCAGCCTAATTCTGCTCCTATGTCTGATGGTCTTATGAAAGAACTGAGAGGGAAATAAAAGGGTGAGTGGGAATACCCTGAGAGCTATTATAGAATAAATGGGCCAAATGGTCTCCTTCTACATTGTTGGCAAATGAATAGTGTTAGGAATATATTGCTCAGCCTTCATAAGATGATGATTGTAGGACATTGCCCTTGCATTAGTGTCCAGGAGCAGGAAGAGTGCCAACTCCAATCTCTTTAATGTCACCCACACACTGGTGGACATATTGCTCTTAGCCTTTATTTCTCAGGAGAGCTCAAATGACAATCCTTTGACAAGCTCCAGGCAATGTGACTCCAGATAGATAGGAAAAATTAATCTGTGACTTCACTGGTGTGCTGTACGAGATTTTACAGCAATCGCTCAGACTGACATTCACCTTTAAGAAACGTTGCCCACTTTTTCATTCTGCTTAATTCCTTTCAGCGTTGCTTTACAGAGAATCACATTCAATGTTTCAGCTTTGTCAGCCAGTTTGGATAAAAGCTGGGGGAAAATGTGCAACCGGCTGATAGCTTCATGTGACTGCCCTTGTTACACTTGGCAGTTCAGAATGGGCACCGATCTCAGTGAGCATGCTTATGCCAAATGACAGAGCCGAAGGCAGCCAAGTACTGGGGAAGGAATCTCCATCGCAATCCTCCTCATTCTGTGGCAGGTGGGCGTCACCTTCATGAACTGATGCAATTCTTCTGATGGATCAAAAGCCAACATGGATTTATTGATGGTTCAAATGGTTCCATCTAATATGAGAGAGTGTATACAGTGTACAATCTGAAATCCTTACTCTTCAAAGACCTGTTAGCTAATGATGTGCAACTAACTTGATAAATTTAATCTGAAGGGTCGCCCGGTAGCGTAGTGGTTAGTGTAACACTGTTACAGTGCCAGCAACCCAGGTTCAGTTCTGGTGCTGTCTGTAAAGAGTTTGGACATTCTCTCTGTAACCATTTAGATTTCCTCCGGCTGCTCCACTTTCCAAATACATTCCAAAGTCTTACGGGCTAGGAAGTTACTTGGTAAGATGGTATAATTTTGCAGCGCTGACTTATTAGACTGGAATGGCATGTTACCATGCTATATCTCAAAATAAATGATTGATTTATTGGAGAGAAATTTGATCCATTATCCACTCTTAATCATCACAGGAGCATTGTCCAAATACTCATACCCAGCATTGGAACAGCATCACAGAAAATAGTACATGGTAACTGGCAAAATGCTGTAGAGGACTCTAGACTCAGCCAGTTCCATAATGAGCACAGCACTCTCCACCATCTAGCATACCTCCAAAAGATGATACCTCGAGAAGGCTGCATCCACCACTAAGGATCCTCTCCATCTGGGACATACCCTCTCCTCATTACTACCATTGTGGAGGAGGTACAGGAGCCTGAAGACCCACACTCAGTGGATAGCAACAACTCCTTCCTCTCCATCATTAGATCTGAAAATAGTCTAGAAAAAATGAATGCTAACTTGTTCATGCGCCTTTTTTTGCACTATCTATTTATTTTGTAATTTATCATAATGTTATGTGTTTGCACCATACTGGTGCTGCAAAGCAACAAATATCATGCCATATAAGACTGATACTAAACCTGATTCTGATTTCTTCCACAACATGGTGAGAACAGATGTTTGCTTATACGTCCACTGTCCTTGACTTATTCCAGCTAGATGTTCTGCAGATATTTAGCTTCTTCAGGCAAACAACAATTCATCTTTATCATAAAGAGAACTGTCTAAAAGACCTATTTAAACACTATTCCTCTTTTGCAATACAGTGTTTATTTAGTTTTGTAACTGGCAGCAAATTCTTATATCTTGCACTGTACTGCTGTCAAAAAGCAACAAATTTCACAACACATATCAGTGATCATAAACCTGATTCAGATTCAAGGTAGAAGCTTGATCCTTGAGCTTGGTGGTTCATTCTCTCAAGCCTTTGTATTTTGGAGGGGGCAGAAGAGAGGGTGACTGGGTAGAGAGAGGTCTTCGATGACATTGGCTGCTTTCTTGAGGCAGTGGGAAGTGGACAGCTTAGAATCAATGAGCAAAGGCTGATTCCTCTAGAAGCCCGACTGTTTTATTTGAGACTTCCATTTCTGTCATCTAATTGGTCATCTCAAACTGCAATACTCAGTCTATTTGTGAAAATGTATTTTTTTGTTCTGCTGTTCCAGTAAACATTACATAACTTCACCCGCAAGTCTATGGGGGTCATATATTGTATCTGGTGCTCCTGGTGTGGCCTCATTACATCAGTGAGACCTGACGCACATTTTGGGACTGCTTCGTTGACCACCTTCGCTCTGTCCACCACAAAAGGCAGGATCCATTTCAATTTGACTTCCCATTCTCATTCTGACCTGTCTGTCTATGGCGTCCTCTACTGCCATGTCGTGGCCAAAAGACCTCATATTCTATATGGGTAGCCTCCTACATGCCGGCATGAACATTGATTTCTCCATCTTCCAGTAATCTCTCCCCCCTTCCCATTCCCCATGCTGGTTACCCTCTCAGCCCCTCTCTTCTCCTCACCTGTCCATCACCTCCTTTCAGTTCCTCGCCTCCTTCTCTTTCTTACATGGTCCACTGTCCTCTCCTGTCAGGTTCCTTCTTCAGTCTTTTACCTCTTAAGCCCACCACCCTCCAGCTCCCCACCCACAGACACCCTTCTCATCCAGTCTCATCCATCACCTACCAACTTGTACTTCTTCCCCTCCCACCCACTTCTTATGCTGTCTCAACCCTCTTCCTACCCAGTCTTGATGAAGGGTTTCGGCCCAAAATATTCCCTCCAGAAATTCTGCCTGATCTGCTGATCTCCTCCAGCATTTTGTGTGTGTTAAATAAAATACATTTCACAATCTTGGACTGCAGTCCCTAACTCTATAATTCATGTTGACTAAAAGGATGCATTTTTCAGTAATGTCTTTGAAAACATAGATCTGTGCTGTACATTAAGATAGGACTTCTCATAGGCTACTTAAAAATTGCTTCAACACAATTCCTTAGATCATCAATGTTTAGACAAAGTGATTCTCACATCCTTGCCTCAATGTAAGCATAAATCAACTTCACCCTTTTAGTCTGTTGGATAAATTTCCCTCTCTTTACATAAATTGCTCACTGTTCCAGCAAAATAATTTGCAGGCTTAAATATAAACATTTCTAATGCTCTTCAAAGGAGACTCAATCACCCTAAATTGCGGTATCATACAGTAAGTGAGTGCATATGGAGGAATCCTTGGTTTCAGCTTCGTCAAGTTAAGCTGGAGTGCACTGGTTAGGAGCCCACCGAACCCTAGAATTTGTTATGCAGAGAAGGAGGTCCTATAGTTCAGAAACACCACTGATAGGTCAACCCATCAGCTTATCTCCTGTAAGCTATCCTCTGACATCTCAGATGCAAGGTTTCGACTCTGATCATTAACGCTTACCTCCCCCCACCTCCACAGATATGGCCTACTCACTATGTTCCTCCAGCAGTTTGTATGTTGCTCCAGGTTCGGGCACCTGCACCCTCTGACATCTGCCTGTCAAATTCCCAATGTGCAGACGCCAATTGATCACGTTTCCTCCTCCGCTGCAGGGAGTGAATTCTAGATCACATCTGCTCACTGAGTAACGGGGAACATTTTTCCTCTTGTGTGAAACACCCTGGTTACGTTGACTGCGTTAGTCTAGGGAAGACAATCTCCGGCCCCGCCAGACTTGTGAGATTGAGGTGAGCTCGATCCCACCCCAAACCCCGGTTTGTGTGGATGCTGTGTCATTTGCTCCCGTTACAAATTAATCAGAATCAGGTTTATTATCACCGGCATGTGACGTGAAATTTGTTAACTTAGCGGCAGCAGTTCAATGCAATACATAACACAGAAGAGAAAAATAAATAACTAAAATAAAAAATAAATAAATAAGTACATCAATTACAGTATATGTATATTGAATTGATTAAGAATGTGCAAAAAAAAGAGAAATATTGTATATTTTAAAAAGTGAGGTAGTGCCCAAGGCTTCAATGACCACATAGAAATTGGATGGCAGAGGGGAAGAAGCTGTTCCTGACTTGCTGAGTGTGTGCCTTCAGGCTTCTGTACCTCCTACCTGATGGTAACAGTGAGAAAAGGGCATGTCCTGGGTGCTGGAGGACCTTAATAATGGACGCTGCCTTTCTGAGACACTGCTCCTTGAAGATGTCCTGGGTACTTTGTAGGCTATTACCCAAGATGGAGCTGACGAAATAACAGACAGTATACTGTATATGATAAAGGGAATTATAATTATGAATCTTAACTGAAGGATTAGTAAAGAATAACAAAAAAAAACAGGCCCATTCTAATTAAACAGTCAAATGTGCACAAGTTGGAACTCATCTTGAATTTCTCTCTTCATCTCCTCTCGAACAAAAGAAAACCTCAAGCCCAACCTTATTGTCCCTCACCAAGAAAACCTCCTACTAATTGGATGACACACATTCCACATCATCCCTTATCTTCAACAATAACACAAACAGGCTGAAAACAGAACAGCATCTCTTACAGAGTGGCTACATGAAATACCAATGGCATAAAAGTAAAGATGTGAACCAGGGCGTTACATGTGTATTTTGCCCTGCATCTTAGATCCATGCCACTGGTTTTTGAGTTTTTTTTAATGTCTTATATATTGCCATGGGCCGGCCCAAGCCTGGCTACAAATGGAAGGCTTGGCCTGGAGCCACCCCAATCCAGGAAAGCCGAGAAGCTACAGAAATGCCAACAGGAGCTTGAAATGCCTCATCCCTGGGAAAGGAAGGAGAAAATGGGCCACACCTGAGATGGCTAGAACGACTTGCCCAGGACAGAGGACCTTGGCGAGCTGCTGTCGGTGGACTATGCCCCAGTAGGGATAATAGGCTAAAGCAAGTATTGTACTGCTGTGGCAAAACAACAAATTTCCTGACAACACACACAAAATGCTGGTGGAATACAGCAGGCCAGGCAGCATCTATAGGGAGAAGCGCTGTTGACGTTTTGGGCTGAGACCCTTCGTCAGGACTAACTGAAAGAAAAGATAGTAAGAGATTTGAAAGTAGGAGGGGGAGGGGAAAATCCGAAATGATAGGAGAAGTCAGGAGGGGGTGGGGTGAAGTTAAGAGCTGGAAAGGTGATTGGCAAAAGGGATACAGAGCTAGAGAAGGGAAAGGATCATGGGACGGGAGGCCTAGGGAGAAAGAAAGGGGGAGGAGAGCACCAGAGGGAGATGGAGAACAGGGAAAGAGTGATGAGCAGTGAGTAAAAAAAGGAGGGGAGGGAAAATAAAAAAATCAGGGATGGGGTAAGAAGGGGAGGAGGGACATTAACGGAAGTTAGAGAAATCAATGTTCATGCCATCAGGTTGGAGGCTACCCAGACGGAATATAAGGTGTTGTTCCTCCAACCTGAGTGTCCCTTTTGCCAATCACCTTTCTGACTCTCAGCTTCACCCCACCCACTCCTGTCTTCTCCTATCATTTCGGATTTCCCCCCTCCCCCTCCTACTTTCAATTCTCTTACCATCTTCTCTTTCAGTTAGTCCTGACAAAAGGTCTCGGCCCAAAATGTCGACAGTGCTTCTTCCTATAGACGCTGCCTGGCCTGCTGCGTACCACCAGCATTTTGTGTGTGTTGCTTGAATTTCCAGCATCTGCAGATTTCCTCGTGTTTTTAAATTTCCTGACATGTCAGTGATAATAAATCCAATTCTGATTCTTATGAGCCATCTCTCAACATGCCTCATCATTTTCCAGATTTATCCACGTGTATGAACAGGTCCTCTGTTCCAGCACACTCCATCATTTAGTCCACATTAGTTTTCCTTATTCTTTTCACCAAACTGTGTGTGTCAAAGTTCTATATTTTCACAATTGGCATTTATATATATTATTTGATGTGGAAAAATCCAATGGCAATTCATGGATGGAAGCAGATAGAAACTGAATAACCCAGAGATGGAAGAGTTTGCCAGTAATGTTGGCCAGATGGGCAAAGGAGTTATAGGAAGGGAACTCCTTCAGAAAGACTGAGCTGCCTGCTTGCTATCCCACCAATACACAAGAGTCTGGGGCTGGAGCAATAAAAGGAGTGTGGATTGCAGAGATGAACTAAAGTAAAGCTACTGAAAATCGGGACCAAGGTTTAAAATTGTCAGAAAACTAAATCAGTGTAGCCACTTGAAATCTGGGATAAAAATAGAAAATGGCATAAATACTTAACAGATCAGGCAGCATCTGTAGAGGAAGAAACTGGAGTTAATGTGTCATACTAATGACCTTTCATCAAAGGATTCTTACAATAAAAGGTATTTAATGAATAGATTTTTAAACAATATGGCACTCGGGGGATATAGGGTTAATGAAGAGAAGTGGCACTGAGGCAAAAGATCAGCCATATTCTGATTAAATGGGAGAGCAGGCACAGTGGGCCAAATGGACTCCTCCTGTATCTGTTCCCCATGGTCTTGTGTTTCTCCCTCCACTGACTGAGTTTGCACTATAGTTTTGTTTTATTTTAAATTAATGCCTTGTGTGGAAGAAGGCAACTCATCGAAAGTGGAAACAATGCACCAAATTGACCAAGCGATGGGACAATTTAAGAAACGCCTGCACGCGCACGCACATCGTCCAGAGGTAGCAAGGTGTAGAATAGAGCTAGTAAATAAAGAAAAAGATGAAAAAAATAGAGAGTAGTTTTATATCTCACATGCACATCAAAACATGTAGTGAAACGTGTCATTTATAGCAAATAAAACCAGCAAGGATTGGGCTGGGAACAGCCCACAAATATCTCCGTGCTTTTGGCGACATATATCATACCCACAACATACTAATCCATATGTCTTTGAAATGTGGGAGGAAACCGGAGCACCAAGAGGAAGTGCATGGGGTCACGGGGAGAACGTATAGTCTCTTCACAGACAGAGGCAGGAATAGATTAGAGGTCACAGGCACTGTAAAGCCCAGGGCTTACCACTACACTACTGTGTGTAGGAGGATATTTAAAGTCATGATGGGGAAGGGGTGGAACTCAAACAGCCTGTTTCTGTGCAGAGTGACTTACAGCCTCGATGCAGAACTGTTAATGTGAGCGGTCGTTTGGTGAACAACTGAATACGGAAGCAAACATTTCCGCACGGGGGTCTCAACTATCAGAGCCCTCGACTCTTCCTAAAATGTTTTCTGTTATTTTCTCCCGGGCTATTTTAAGGTTAAAGTCA
This sequence comes from Hemitrygon akajei, assembly GCF_048418815.1. NCBI lineage: Eukaryota > Metazoa > Chordata > Chondrichthyes > Myliobatiformes > Dasyatidae > Hemitrygon > Hemitrygon akajei. Next base: position 21,359,926 of record NC_133126.1, read on the forward strand.
ACATTCAAGATTCAATACTCAAGTCTATTTGTCATGTGTGCATGAAAACATGCAATGAAATGTGTGTAATGCCCTGGTTCACGTCTTTACTGCTATACTGTCATTTAGCAGCTCTGTTTTCAGCCTTGTTGAAGATGATGTGGAACGTGTGCCATCCAATTAGCATGAGTTTTTCCTGGTGAGGGACAATAAGGTTGGTCTTGGGCTTTTGTTCGAGAAGAGATGAAGAGAGAAGATGCTGGGGAGAACCGGTCACACCGTACAATCCAGTGGGAGACCCGTTTGTTCGAGATGGATTGCGAGCGACATTCGGAAGGTGGTGTGGGCGTTCATGCTCCGAGGACCCAGTGTCCAAGTGACAGGGAAGTTCAAGGCGAGCTCCAACTTGTGCAGGTTTGATTGTTTAATTAGAATGGGCCCTTTTCTTTCTGTTATTCTTTACTAACCCTTTAGTTAAGATTCATAAATAGAATTCCTTTAATCGTATGCAGTGCACTGTCTGTTATTTCGTGGCACTGATTTGTAACAGGGTAGCAAATGGCACAGCATCCACACAAATGGGGGTTTGGGTGAGACGAGCCGTCTCAATCTCAGGGACCAGGGAGTGTCTTCCCTAGACAGCGAAGGAAACCAGAGTGTTTTGTGTGACATTATGTTAACAGACAAGACATCCAGTGTGTGCTAGGGGCAGCCTGCAAGTCTCGCCACACACATTCCAGTGCCAACATGACGTGCACACAGAACCACATCGAGCGCAACAACACAGAACACAACAAGCAACAAAACAACAACAGTACAACAAGCCCCACTCTCTCCCTCCCTCCCTCCCACTCACATACACAGTCCTTTAACCCCAGGACAGGCCTCCCACCCCCAGAATGAAGTGGATTTGAACTCACGCCCTCAGACATTGGGTTCCGACTCACAATGATCTGCAGACTCTACTTTGGCAGAATGAAGTATCAATAAAATCTGGTCATTTCCAAGGCATGCGGCTGATGTTTAATGCAGATTCTATTGGCTTGAGAGCTTTGTGAAGCATGAAACTCAATAAACTTCCTTACAGGCTTTCAGACCATGTCATTCCTGCGTGATAGACTAAAATACTCCATTCAAACACCTTGGAATGTCTATTAACTAAGGCTAGATCAAGTTTTAATGCAGAAGTGTTTTTATATGGTCTCACCTGTTAGAATTGAAATAGCATCCGGTAATATGTTTTCCAAAACATTTTAACAGGGTTCCACAGTGTAAGTTTTCACAATGACATATAATGAAAGTATATAATGAAGTAGAGGTATTGTCATAAACATTTACCTTCTGCAAATGCTGATTAAAATAGAAACGCATGCATGTACATTTACACATACTTGCAAAGACACAGAGTCAGAAGCATACCTGCAAATATATCTTCACAGCCATCCACACTTCAGTGAATATACACACAAAAACAGGCAGAATGCAGACAACTGCACACTCAAATCCGCATACAGTCACATGCACACAGCTGCAACCACAGACACAAATATATATAGATGCACTCATGCATACAAACACACACTCACCCTGCAGATTCACACACTTGCATGCCCACAATCCTGATTGAGAAGTTGCAAAACCTGGGCCTCTATAGCTCTCTCTGCAATTGGATCCTCGACTTCCTAACCAGAAGCCAACGATCTGTGGGGATTGGTGATAACACATCCTCCCAGCTGACAATCAACACTGGCACACCTCAGGAGTGTGTGCTTAGCCCACTGCTCTACTCTCTGTATACACACATGACTGTATGGCTAGGCATAGCTCAAATATCATCTATAAATTTGCTGACGAAGAAATGTCCTGACGAAGGGTCTCGGCCTGAAACATTGACTGCTCCTTTCAACGGATGCTGCCTGACCTGCTGAGTTCATCCAGCTTGTTTGTACGTGTTTATTTGACCACGGCATCTGCAGTGTATTTTGTGTTTAGCAGCTATTCTTTATTAGGAGTTTGAAGAGATTTGGCACGTCAAAAAAGTGCACTCAAAAACTTCTATATTTGTACTGTGGAGAGCATTCTGACGGGCTACATCACTGTCTGGTATGGAGGGGCTACTGCACAGGACCGAAAGAAGCTGCAGAAGGTTGTAAATCTAGTCAGCTCCATCTTGGGTACCAGCCTACAAAGTACCCAGGACACCTTTTGGGAGTGGTTTCCCAGAAAGGCAGTGTCCATTATTAAGGTTCTCCAGGACCCAGGGCATGCCCGTTTCTCACTGTTACCATCAGGTAGGAGGTACAGAAGCCTGAAGGCACAAACTCAGCGATTCAGAAACAGCTTCTTCCCCCCTGCCATCTGATTCCTACATGGACATTGAATCTTTGGACACTGCCTCACTTTTTAAAAAAATATATAGTATTTCTGTTTTACCATGTTTTTTAAATCTATTCAATATATGTAATTGATTTATTTGTTAATTTATTATTGTTATTTTTATTTTATTTATTATTTTTTCCCCCTGCTAGATTACGTATTGCATAGAACTGCTGCTGCTGCTAAGTTAACAAATTTCACGCCACATGCCGGTGATAATAAACCTGATTCTGATTCTGTGTATGCGCTTCTGTGTTCACACACACACACACACACACACACACACACACACACACACACACACACACACACACACACACACACACACACACACACACTCTCTCACACCCACACACACACACTCACACATACTCACTCACACACACACATACACACACACACTCTCTCACACCCACACACACACACTCACACATACTCACTCTCACACACACACACACACACACACTCTCTCACACCCACACACACACACTCACACATACTCACTCACACACACACATACACACTCACACACTCTCTCACACACACTCACACACACACACATGCACACACACTCACTCACACACACACACTCTCACTCACACACACACTCACACCCACACACACACACTCTCACACACACACACACTCTCACTCACACACACACACACTCACACCCACACACACACACACTCACACACTCTCTCACACCCACACACACACACTCACACATACACATACACACTCACACACACACATACACACTCACACACTCTCTCACACACACACATGCACACACACTCACTCACACACACACTCTCACACACACACACACACACACACACTCTTTCACACACACACACACACACTCTCACACACTCACACACTACACAGATAATGGTGGAGGAACTCAGAAGGTCAGGCAGCATATAAGGAGGAGAATAAGCAGCATTTCAGGCCAAAACTCTTTACCAGGATAGGAAAGGAAGGGGGGCAGAAGTCAGAGTAAGAAGATGGGGTGGGGGAGGAAAAGTAGTACAAGCTTGCTGATGATAGGTGAGACCAGGTGAGGGAAAGGTGGGTAGTGGGTGGGAGGGTGAAGCGGAAAGGTGATAAGTGGAAGAAGTAAAGGGCTAAATAAAAATGGAATCTAATAGTACATTGTCCTCTCCTGTCAGATTCCTTCTTCTACAACACTTTATCTCTTCTACCTATCACCTCCCAGATTCTCAGTTCACACCCAATCACTCCTTCCCCGTCACCTGGTCTCACTTATCACCTGCCAGTTTGTAATCTCCTTCCCCTCCCACCCTCCGATCTTTCTGTTCTTCCTTTCTTTCAGCCCTGATGAAGGGTCTCGACCTGAAATATCGACTGCTCATTCCCCTCTCTAGATGCTGCCTGATCTGCTAACTGCCTCCAGCATTTTGTGCATGTTACTCATGATTTCCAGCATCTGCAGAATCTCCTGTGTTTATGAACACAAGTGCAGTGCTTGGCACCAAACCAATATATTGTAAGTGTTGAACCTGTCAATCTTTGTGCAGAGTTTACAAACCAGCCTTCTCCAATTGCTTCACCTCCCTTTAAAATCTTCCCTCTTGAACAAGTCTCTTTCCATTTTCATCTCATCTACTCAATGGACTTGTTGCAGTCATTAGCTTTGGCAGCAGTCTGATATTTCCCCTTGCATCTCCATGGAGATCTGTAATCATTTTGCAAAGGCTATATCATGATTTTTGATTTGTTTCTAATGCAATATTGTTGCTCTGGGTTCTGACTCGTTCACCAGTTTTCCACTAGGCAGTGATTATGGGAATGGCCTTCACATTTGTAACAGCACAGCATTTCTTTCTAATGTCTTACTGCAAAATAATCTTCATTAAAAATTCTTAAGCCATGTATTTTTAGGAAATTCAGAGGATCAAATGCACATGAATGATAATTAATAATTTCAAAAGAGTGAATTACTAAATCATAAAAGCATAGCACGTGTACATTACAGCATGAAAACAGGCCCCTTGGCCCATCACCTTCACATCGGTCAGTGGGCACCTCTCTATACTAATCCCAACAGCCAACACAGAACACCTCAGCAAAGTACGGGCCCTTCGATCCACGATGGTGACCTTTTACTGAGATGAGGAAGGATTTCTTTAGCCAGAAAGCGGTGAATCTGTGAAATTTGTTGCCACAGGTGGCTGTGGATGCCAAGACATTGGGTATTTTTAAGGCAGAGATTGATAGATTCTTGATCAGTCGGGGCATGAAGGGATACGGGGAGAAAGCAGGAGCCTGGGGCTAAGAGGGAAATAGATCAGCCATGATGAAATGGTGGAGAAAACTCGATGGGCCAAGTGCCTAATTCTGCTCCTATATTTTATGGTTTTATAGTCTTTTAGCCTACTTGAAAATTAATCTAATCCTTCCCTCCTACATAGCCCTCCATTTCTCTGTTGTGATTTGCATCTATGGAAATGAATAAATAGTCAATGTTTTGGGCTAAAGATTTAGTTTTTGTTTATTCATTTCCATAGATGCTGCCTGGCCTATTGATATAGTGTGTGTCGCTCTGGATTTCCGGTATCTGCAGAATCTCTTGTGATATATTCTGGTTTTATTTGCCTCCGAGAGGTGAAAGGTTTCTTGTAGCTTATCTGTCTATACTCCTACTTATGTCCCCTCTTAACCACCTCTGCTCTGGGGAAAACAAATCCAAATTCTCCAATCTCTGCTGACAACTGAGGCGCTCCATCCCAGTCAACATCCTGGTGAATCTCTTCAGTATCATCCCCAACAATGTCACATCCTTCCTATAGCACGCTGATCAGAACTATACCCAGTACTCCAGCTGAGGTCTGATTTATATAAAGTTGGAGAATAATCTTTTTGCATTCAATGGCCCAACTAATGAAGGCCAATATCTCATATGCCTTCCAAACCACATTGTCAACTTGTGTTGCCATCTTCAAGGAGCTTGAAGATGTTCCTCTGTACCTCAGCATTCCTCAAGACTCTACCATTCATGGTGAATGTCCCTGCTGCATTAGTGATCCCAAAATGCATCACCTCACAGCGGTCTACAGCCCACATTGATATTTTCTGACACATTGATTTCTCAGCCCACATCGATATTTTCTAACACATTGTTATCTCACTTTAGCCTTCATCTACCTTCCACACCACCGTAACTCTTTGCTCCGTTCACAAATTTACTGATTGTGGCTCCCATGTTCATATCCCAGTTATTTAGAAACAACACCGGTTCTTGGCATCCAATTGCAAAAAACAATTTCCTACCATCACCCACCGTCCCCTAATTCCAAACTAATTTGGATCCAGTTTGCCATCTTGCCCTGGATCTCATGAGCCCTAACCTTTAGAACCAATCTTCCACATGGGACCCCATCAAAGGCTTTACTAAAATCCTTGTAAATGTCCATATCTTCACTCTAGCAGAGCAACCTTGGCACAAAATTCATAATCAAAGTGTTGTTTAAATGTACACACTGTCAATTTTTCAAAGGTATTGTACGCTCATTGTTGTTCATTTGTTGGTTACAATCAAACAGATACAAAACTCTGGAGCTTAATACTTGTTATTAGTCCCTCCTTGAGATCGGAAATCCCTGAGCCATGACCACCTACGATGGAGGGAGCATCTGGGAAAGTATTGAGAATCCTGAGGTGGTGAAGCAGATGCACAGAGAAGCCCTCTGGAAGTAACACATCACCCCCTCCTATTATGAACTGCCCACTCTCTGCTCCGTCAGTCCCAGCTGTAGAAGAAACCTGGGGCTGCACACCCACCTCCTCAGCCACCACAGAACCCACAAGATCAGAGCAGATGCAAGTCACCCTCAATCCTTAGGGATAACACACAAAGAACATAGAATGTAGAATATTACAGGTCCTTCAGCCCACAATCTTATGCTGATCTTTTAACCTACTCTAGGATCAACCTAACATTTCCTGTCCAACTTAGCTCTCCATTTTTTTTATCATCCATGTATCTATCTAGGTGACTCTCAAATGTCCTGAATGTATCTGCCTTTACCTCCATCCCTAGCAGCGTGTTCACCAGACCTGCCACTTTCTGTGTAAAAAACGTACCTCTGACACCTCTTCAAAACACCTGAGGTATATGCCCTCTTGTATAAACCATTTCTGCTTTGGCAAAATGGCACTGGGTCACTCGTTCTATTTTCATAAGACATGCTCTTTAATCCAAGCAGCATCCTGGTAAATCTCCTCTGCACCCTGTCCTGCACCTATTCCTATAATGTGGTGACCAGAACTAAAGAGAATACTCCAAGTGTGGTCTGACCAGAGTTTTATAGAGCTGGAACATTAATTCTCAGCTCTTGTACTCAATCACCTGGCTAATAAAAGCCAACACACCATATATATTCACAACCTCCTTAAAGTAAGAGAAAATAGAGTGCTCTATCATGGAGCATATTCAAGACTCCAATCAATAGCTCTGGGATTCTAATAGTACAGAGATTGGACAAGACAGGACTTTGTCCATGATTCTATTTAGCTTTATCAGAATTTGATTTCTATTTCTTTGTCACTTCAACAGACAAAAGCAATTATTGATAATCATTTCTTGTTGCTATTGATTTGAATTTTCAGGATACCAAATTAGAACTTTGGAGGGAGACAATTTATCAATCACTATATATCATTCAAACCTTCATTTAATTATCTGTCAAAATATAAATAAAGTTAGTCATTAATATATATCTGCTATGTTTTATATTATTCGAGAAAAAGAACTGAAAAAGATTGAAGATGTCCACTTCAGACTGCCTACTCCATTTTATATCCTCTGGCCAATGATCACTTTACTAAGGAATTTTGTTAATTGCTGATGGAATTTTGCTTTTTTTCATCACTATTTAAGTGTGAGATCAAATTGACTTTCGTTATGGTGACTGACCCAGGATTGAAAGGGTTAACACAAGAGGACTGTATGATGACTCTGGGTCTACACTTGCTGGAGTATAGAAGAATGAGAGGGGATCTCATTGAAGCCTATCAAATATTGAAAGACCTAAATAGAGTGGAAGTGGAGATGATGTTTCCTATAGTGGGAGAGTCCAGGACCAGAGGGCACTGCCTCAGAATACAAAGATCCCTTTATAAGGGATAAGGAGGCATCTCCAGAAGGTGGTGAATCTGGAATTTATTGCCATATATATCTGTGGAGGACAAGTCGCAGGGGTATTTAAAGTGAAGGTTGATATATTCTTGATGAGTAAGGGCAATGAAAGTTGTGGGGTGAAGGCAGGTGAATGGGACTGAGAAGGATAATAAATAATTTTTGATGAATGGGTGGAGCAGACTCAGTGGGACGAATGACCTAATTCTGCTGCTATGTCTTATGACTATGGTTTTATGACTGATAAAATTGTCTAATTTTATTGAGTGACAACACAGACTCTGAGAGAAGTGGGATGTCTTCCTTCTTCTCTTCAGTCATGCCCTGTAGAAGATACCCTGACTGGTTGTGTCATGGTCCGGTACAGCAATTCCAATGTGCAGGAATGTAAGATGTAGCACAGAGTAATGGACTTTGTCCAATACATCACCTCCCCTCCGTCTGTGGTAACTTCGAGAAAGCAGCAGCCACCATCAAAGATCCCCAGCTATCTGGTCCATGCCGTCTTCTCACAGTAGCTATTGGCAGGAGGACATGAGTTGAGAGTTAGGGGGCAAAATTTTAGGGGTAACACGAGGGGGAACTTCTTTACTCAGAGAGTGGTAGCTGTGTGGAACGAGCTTCCAGTAGAAGTGGTAGAGGCAGGTTCGATATTGTCATTTAAAGTAAAATTGGATAGGTATATGGACAGGAAAGGAATGGAGGGTTATGGGCTGAGTGCAGGTCGGTGGGACTAGGTGAGAGTAAGCATTTGGCACGGACTAGGATGGCCGAGATGGCCTGTTTCCGTGATGTAATTGTTATATGGTTATATGGTTAAGAAGTCCCACACCACCAGGTTCAAGAGCAGCTACTTCCATTTGGCTCCAAGAGGACCAGAAACTTGTCGTAGGGTTTGGAGGCTTGTGTGCCTCGAAGGCCTGGAGAGCTATGTTGGCTAGAGTCAGAGCCTTGTGCTTTGACTCTTGTTAGGGTCGCCCATTCTGAACAGGTCAAAGCGTCGAGGCCAGACGAAGAGTGACAATAGACAATAGGTGCAGAAGTAGACCATTCAGCCCTTCGAGCCTGCACCGCCATTCTGAGATCATGGCTGATCATCTACTATCAATACCCGGTTCCTGCCTTGTCCCCATATCCCTTGATTCCCCTATCCATAAGATACCTATCTAGCTCCTTCTTGAAAGCATCCAGAGAATTGGCCTCCACTGCCTTCCGAGGCAGTGCATTCCACACCCCCACAACTCTCTGGGAGAAGAAGTTTTTCCTTAACTCTGTCCTAAATGACCTACCCCTTATTCTCAAACCATGCCCTCTGGTACTGGACTCTCCCAGCATCTGGAACATATTTCCTTCTTGTCCAATCCCTTAATAATCTTATATGTGGTCCTCCAGTCCTCCAGGTTCGGAGGTTCAGCTCAGGGCTAGCAACCCCGACTGGTCAAAAATACAGAAACTGCAAGAGACGGAGGACCTTCATTGCTGCCCTAAATGCCAACAGTGTAACAGACAGTAACTACTAACTACTTCTCTTCAACCATTTGGTACTTGAACCATCCACTGAAATCTGAATCATCAGTTTGGCAACACTGTGAAACACTTTGCACTAACATTAATGTTTTTTTTTGTTCTAATTATTTTCTTTCTAACTGTGTATAATTAATGTATTTATGTATTTATATGTTGCTTATCTTATGTTCCATATCTGTGAAGCTGCTGCAAGGTATTTTTTCATTGGCCCTGCATTTTCTTATGCATATGACAACAAACTCAACTTTGCCTTTCTTTACAACTGTTCCCATGGACCCGATGGAGGGCTATGGAGTCATAGACTTCAAGAGATTAAAAGAGCATGGACAGGCCCTCGTCTCCCCTGAGTATGTACTGACTGTCATGGTGGTGGTTGTCCATTGTGTCCAACAATGACAGGAAACCTGCGTAAAAGAGTTTGTAAAGTGGAAAGGTCATTGCACTGGGGTAGTTCCACTCTGTTGATCTCAGAAGTACGAGCAAGTGTCACAAACTGGGGCCTTCCTTGGTTGTAGTGGATGATCGTGTCATCTTATATGCCTTCTTATGCCTTTCGTTCTCCGTGGAGCATTGCAGTAACGCCTTCCTGGCCGTTGGATCTCACTGTAGATCTCATCCACCCAGTCCGCCAGAGCTGACTTCATGTGCTAGGACAGGCGTGTCCCTATCTCATGGGGGTATGGGGCCACCTCACCTTATCTGGTTTAGCCTGCTTATCAAAGCAGTGTACCAGGGTGAGGTTAATGTCACATGCAAACAGCTACTTGGAGCCACAGGTGGGAGGTGAGTGTCCTGTGGGGATCAAAGGTGAGTGAACTACCTCAGAATGGACATGACCTGCCCCTTCACCAGCAGTGCTACCCCTTCCTGGACACCCACTCACCTCATCACAATCAAGAGAAAATCTGCAGATGCAGGAAATCCAAGCAAAGTGCTGGAGGAACTCACCAGGCCCAGCAGCATCTATGGAAAAGAGCACAGTCGACGTTTCGGGCTGAGTCCCTTCAGCAAGGAACGTTACAGCATTATTTTATACTAATCCTTCACTAAATACATATATTCCCAGCAGTTCCCTCTGGATCCTATCATCCATTTATATTCCCCACAGTTCCCTCTGGATCCTATCACCCATTTATATTCCCCACAGTTCCCTCTGGATCCTATCACCCATTTATATTCCCCACAGTTCCCTCTGGATCCTATCACCCATTTATATTCCCCACAGTTCCCTCCGGATCCTATCACCCATTTATATTCCCGGCAGTTCCCTCTGGATCCTATCACCCATTTATATTCCCCACAGTTCCCTCTGGATCCTATCACCCATTTATATTCCCCACAGTTCCCTCCGGATCCTATCACCCATTTATATTCCCCACAGTTCCCTCTGGATCCTATCACCCATTTATATTCCCGGCAGTTCCCTCTGGATCCTATCACCCATTTATATTCCCCACAGTTCCCTCTGGATCCTATCACCCATTTATATTCCCCACAGTTCCCTCCGGATCCTATCACCCATTTATATTCCCCACAGTTCCCTCTGGATCCTATCACCCATTTATATTCCCGGCAGTTCCCTCTGGATCCTATCACCCATTTATATTCCCGGCAGTTCCCTCTGGATCCTATCACCCATTTATGCTGTTAGGGCAATTCAAAACAGCTTGTTATGCTGACAACCCGGGAATTCCTGGTATGAAACTGAAACGCCCTGAGGAAACCCATCATTTCATGGGGATCATGCAAACTCCATGCAGACAGCACCTGAGGTCAGGATTGAACCTAGGTCAACAATTCAGCAACAGCTTCTTCTCCTCTGCAAACAAGAGAAAATCTGCAGATGCTGGAAATCCAAGCAACACACAGAAAATGCTGGAGGAACTCAACAGGCCAGGCAGCATCTAGGAAAAGAGTACAGTCGACATTTCGGGCTGAAACCCTTTGGCAGACCTTCTGTCTACTATCAGATTTCTGAATGGACTTTGAACTCCTGAACACTACCTCACTACTTTCTTATTTCTACTGTTGCACTCTTATTTAACTATTTAATATATATATATATGATGCACCATCAATAACTCTCTCTGAGACGTAAAGACGAGATATAGGCTTTTATTGACTGGAAGAAAGAACAAGCAGTAGTTGACCACCATACTACATCCTGGAGACTGAGAGGTCGGGCTCAGACCTCAATCGCCTTTATACCGGGGTCTGTGGGAGGAGCCACAGGAGCAGTCATTGGGGGGGCGTGTCCAGACAGGTATATGTAGTTCACCACAATATATACACTTACTGTAATACACAGTTCTTTTCTCTCTGTTATCATGTATTGCATTGTACTGGTGCCACAAAGTCAACAAATTTCACGGCATATGCCGGTGATATTAAACCTGATTGTGATTCTGAATCTGAAATGTGAGGCAGTAGATGGGTGAGCCACTGTGTGGGGTGGGGAGTGAGAAATCTGCTGCATCCCAAAGATAAATCTTCCTGTGGAATCTCACCACTCCTCGCAACCTTATAACCCATAAGGAACTCGCTCCCCCGCCCCCCCCCCCCCCACCGCAAAGCAGATTTAGCCCAGGGCCTTGCTTGAGATGGTAGCTGCCACCAGTAATGTAACAGTTCCAAGCATCGTGTCTACTGACAGTGGGCCCTCTTGTTTCAGAACACTGCTTTCATCCTGCTGAGTCTGACCACTGTCAATGCATATCAGTGTGGATGTAGGAAGGGGAGACAGTTCACTGATTCCATTCATGCTGAAAGTTGCAATATCACAGAATGTTTTGATGTCATATGGCTAACGCTGGGGTTTCCAACTTGGCTTCTACGGACGCAGTCCATGGCATAAAAAAGTTGAGGAACACCAGGGCTACTGCAAGGGAACATAATTTTAAGGTGATTTGAGGAAGGTTTAGAGGGGGATGTCAGAGGTACGGTTTTCACACAGAGAGTGTTGAATGTGTGCAACGCTCTGCCAGGGTAGTAGAAAAGACAGGTACATTACGGACTTTAAGAAACTCTAGGCACATGGATGATAGAAAAATGGAGGGCTATGTGTTAGGGCAGGGTTAGGTTGCTTTTAGAGTAAGTTTAAAGGACAGCACAACATCATGGACCATAGGGCCTGTACTATGAGGTTTCAGCTAGGTTGTTTAGAACCAGCGGTCAGCATCTCAAAAATAAGGGGTCACCCATACAGGGCATGAGAAAAAATGTCTGCATCCAAGTGGTAGTGAATGCTTGGCATTCTCTACCCAAGGAGACTCATCTGCTGAGAGAGAGAGAGAGAGAGAGAGAGAGAGAGAAGTAGATTTTCAGATATTAAAAGGATCAAGAGATGTGGGATTTGTGTGGGGACGAGTCTTTCTTCTTACTGAATGGCAGAGCAGGCACGAGGGCTGAATGTTCTACTCCATCTTCCTCCCCAGAGCAACATGTATCTACCTCCCTACTATATGATCAAAATTGCTTGACCTGAAATAGAAAAGCTTGGTATCTTATTCTCAGTGATCTCTTCATAATTCCTTGAAAGTGGCATCACAGGCAAATAGGACCATTAATTTGCTTATACACATTGGCTTTTATAAATCAAATTTCTGAGTACAGGAGTTAGGATGCTGTGTAGAAGTTATATAAGACATTGGTAAGACTTCATTTGGAATATTGTGTGCAGTTCTGGTCACCTCCCTACAGGAAAGATGTTAATAAGATTGAAACAGTGCAGAAAAAATGTACATGGATGTTGCAAGGTCTTGAGGACCCGACCTTTAGGGAAAGGTTGAATAGGTTAGGACATTATTCCCTGCAGCAAAGGAGAACGAGGAGAGATTTGATGGAGGTAGAGAAAATTATGAGGGGTATAGACAAAGTAAATGCAAGCAGGGAAAATGAGTGGGAACCTCTTCACTTAGAGGGTGGTGAGAGTGTGGAGCGATTTGTGGTGGATGCGGGTTCGATTTCAGTCTCAGGAGAAATTTGGATAAATAAATGGATGAGAGGGCAATGGGGGGGGGGTGGGTATGGTTCAGATACAGGTCAATGCACTAGGTAGAATAACAGTTTGGCCCAGACTATAAAACCATAAGGCACAGGAGTAGCATTAGACCATTGAGCCTACTCCAACATTGGATCATCAATAGATGGGCTGAATGGCCTGTTTATGTGCTGTTGTGACTATGACTTTATGATTATATGGTTCTGGTGAGCCATCAGGCTCTTCATTTCCCATGGGCTAGAAATCATGACTTTTAAACAACAAGACAGAACATGAGTTAATCTTGATGGATCCTTCACCAACAGGGAGCTGGGAATGCTGCACTGTTGGATGTAAATCATTTATCTGGGACACCAGACTAAGTGGATGTTAAATATTCTGGAGTGTTACTCAGAACAGAGCAGATGACATTGTCAGCCAACTCATGTGCGTTTGAATTGTCATACCAGACATTGATACAACCAGTAAAGATACTTTCAACAGGGAGACATGGGAAAGGAGCAGGAATGCACCTGATCTCCCTCAGAGCCTTTTCTATCATTCAATAAAATCAGACAGTTTCTGTCAGTCAGCATAATGAAGGTCAATTTTACCTCACACTCACATAGTGACAAAAAATCCATCAGCAATAATCAGATTTCCTTAATAAATTAACTATTGGCCAGAGTATTTGCTGTACAATGGAGCAGACAGGCTGAGCTGGAAACCTTTTGGCTTTGTCAGTTCTTTTCTTTAATGAATTAAACATCACTCCCAAATGAGCAGAATAATTTAAAACATGGAAGATTTATATCTTTGGGACTTGAGGACCTGAGTTACAGGGAAGATACTTTGACAGGTAATGACTTGCCAAGCATTTCTTCCTGCTCTGCTTTTTGCATCTTTCCCTGCCCTCTCCATCCATCCATAATCCACATGTTCTTCCTTCCAGTTCCCCTTCTTACCTCCTTACTGTTATTCCACAGTCTACTGTCCTCTATTCCCTTTATTCCATGTTCCACTGGCCTCTCCTGTCAGATTCCATTTTCTCCAGCTCTTTGTCACTTCCACCTATCACCTCACATTCAGGCTACTTACATCATTCCCACGCTCCTTCCTCCTCATCTACCTGTCTTCACCCTTACCTGGATCCACTTACCTCCCACCAGCTCTTGCTTCAACAACCCCATACCCCACCCCCTTCTTTTTTATACTGACTATCTTCTTCTTTCTTTCCAGTCCAGATGAAGAGTTTCAAGTCTCAACCCTGAATATTCACCGTCCATCTTCTTCCACGGGTGCTGCCTGCCCCATGAGATATCCAGTTTTCTGTGCATAATTCCAGAGTTCCAATATCTTCTGCCTCCCTGCTTTTGCATTCAGATTCAGATTGAGATTTATGTATTTATCATATGCACATTGAAACATACAATGAAAGCTTTCATTTGTACTAACAACCAACACACCTATGGATGTGCTGGTGGCAACCTACAAGCATTCCGGTGCCAACATAAAATGCCCGTAATGCTTGGCAGAACAACAATGAAAACAACAAAACAAGCCCTGAACCTCCCTACCAATGCTTACACAGCCACACACATACACCATCCTCTAACCCCAGGATGGGCTGTCTTCAGCCTTCTCCCTCCAATCTCCAGCAGACTCGTGGATTCGCTAACCGGTATGCTATCGCCATGGTAAGGTAAGTAGCAGTTAGCGCAATGCTATTACAGCTCAGGACGTCAGGTTCAGTGTTCAGTCCCAGCGCCCTCTATAAGAAACTTCGTACTTTCTTCCCATGTGTGCTTGGGTTTCCTCAGGGTGCTCCGGATTCATCCCACAGTCCAAAGATGTACCAGTTAGTAGATTAATTGGTCATTGTAAATTGTCCTGTGTTTCTTCATCATCATTATGTGCCGTGTCATATGACATGGACGATCATGGTCCCATGACCAAGATTGTTATTGGCAAAATTTTCTACAGAAGTGGTTTGCCATTACCTTCTTCTGGGCTGTGTCTGTACAAGATGGGTGATCCCAGTCATTATCAATACTCTTCAGAGATTGTCCGCCTGGCATCAGTGATCACATAACCAGGACTTGTGATATGCACCAGCTGCTCATAAGACCACCCACCATTAGCTCCATGTGCTTCTGACCAGGGGGCTAAGTAGGTGCTACACCTTGCCCAAGAGTGACCCGCAGCCTAGAGGAGGGAAGAGGCGCCTTACACCTCCTTAGGTAGAGGTGTATCTCCACTGCACTACCTTGTCCTGGGACTCAATGGGTGGTTGATTGGCACAATTTGGTGGGCTGGAAGAGCCTGTTCCACACTGTATCTCTAAATAAATAAATAAATTGTGTGCACAGCCATCGAACCTCGACTTCTGGACTTCCGAATAACTTTTCAGGCTTTGATCTTTGGTATCGACTTCAGGCCTCCTGATACTAATGAATGAGGACTCAGAATGAGAATGCCTTGTACTAGGTCTTGAACTCTGATCTCCTGGATTCACGTACCTCGGGAGGCACTGTCACCGTGCCTCCTGCTCGCATGGAACTCTGATCCTGGAAACCATCGCTGACTCACTAACCTGGTGGGGCCACCGGCCCTTGCCCTCACTGGTCTGCTAGCCCAAAATCCAACCATCGAGGTCCTTCATTCCACCTCCACATTACCGGCCTTCAAATACGGATCGGAGACCAAGACTCCGGCCTGACCTCCAACTCCCCCACATCCCTATACCTCAGCCCTAGTCTGGTGTTGTTCTGCAGAATCTTGTGCATATGTTACGTTGGCACAGAAGTGTGAGGCTACGCGTGTGGGCTGCTCCCGACATATCCTCGGGTGAGTTAGTTGTGAATGCAAATGATGCTTTTCACTGTATGTTCGACATACACGTGATAAATAAATCTGAATCTGAATCCAGGCTTTCTTAGCCTATATCCATATAGACCTTGCTTCTTCTTCCAGCTCTGCTGTAGAAGCTGACACTCTTACCCCACTTCTGAGGATCATTGACGCAAACCGTCAACTTGTTTCAATAGACAATAGGTGCAGAAGTAGACCATTCGGCCCTTCGAGCCTGCACCACCATTCTGAGATCATGGCTGATCATCTACTAACAATACCCGGTTCCTGCCTTGTCCCCATATCCCTTGATTCCCCTATCCATAAGATACCTATCTAGCTCCTTCTTGAAAGCATCCAGAGAATTGGCCTCCACTGCCTTCCGAGGCAGTGCATTCCACACCCCCACAACTCTCTGGGAGAAGAAGTTTTTCCTCAACTCCCTCCTAAATGTCCTACCCCTTATTCTTAAACCATGCCCTCTGGTACTGGACTCTCCCAGCATCTGGAACATAATTCCTGCCTCTATCTTGTCCAATCCCTTAATAATCTTATATGTTTCTCTGGCCTCAGCTGCTGCTCGACTTGCTGAGCTCCCCTGGCATTTGTAACTCTGTATTTTCAGCTTTATAACAATACGTCCAAGTGGTTTTTAATTGTGTAGACAGACTCTGTTTCTAACAACTTTTCATACAATGAATTAATGGGTTTCTTGATCCTCTGGGCGGAATTCTAATCCTCATCCTCCCGTTAAAACTACTATCAACCACCCTAAATATTTAGTCCTTCTAATTCCCTGGAGTGCAGAAGACTGAGAGGTGATCTTATAGTGATAAGTACAGGCAGGCATTTTACAGCTCAGGTTCGATGAGACCAGAACTAGAGGTCATAGAGTTAGGATGAAAGGTGAACTATTTAAGAGGAAGTTGTTCTTCATTCAGAGGCTGGTGTGAATGTGGAATGAGCTCCCAGTGGAAGTTGGTTCAGTTTGAACATTTAAGAGAAGTTTAGATATGTACATGAATGAGAGGGGTATGGAGGGCACATGTAGATAGGATTAGACAGGAAACCATGTCCGCAGAAACAAAATGGGCCAGAGGGCCTGTTTCTGTGCTGTTGTGCTCCATGATTTTTGTGTCTTTTTATGCATCTTGCTGTGAGATCCTCATCTTTATTTTATAGAAGAAAAGATTTGCATCTCATTAGCACCTTGCACATCCTCAGGATATCCCACAGTGTTTAATGTCCAATGTGGTACATCTGTCGTGAAGTCACTGCTACAATATTGAAAGCAAAATGCCATTGAGAAGCTCCCCTGTGCACTCTTAAGGACAGGCATTATGCCCATAGGAGGTAAGACAGAGTTACTCTGGTTATGTTGGTGGACACTTTTAGGCAGAGAAGGATGGTCTCCACACAGTTAATTACAAAACTACAGTACATCTGTTGAAATTAATGGCCAATTAGTACATGGACAGGATACAGAGATGCTTGAAATCTTGAGCAACATCCATGCAATAGTTAGCATCTATGGAGGAAAATAAACAGTCAATATTTTGGGCCATGACTCCAACAGGAATGCAAGGACCCTTCCTGATAAAGAGTCTCAGTCCAAAACGTCGACTGTTCATTTCTCCTCACAGAAGCTGACTGACCTGCTGAGCTCCTCCAGCAATTTGCACATAGTGCAGAGCTGGGGATGATTATTCTATGTGCTATCAATGAAATTATCCATTTCACTTTTAATGGGATGAAATAATGAGTTTTGATAAGCCTGCTGTAGAGAAGCAAGAATAGTCTTAAGTGTTTCTTTAACCTGCTCAAGAGACGTATTTTTGGACAGACTACTGATGAAGTTGGTCCTAAATGTTAAATAGTGAGTGACATTCAATTTTTGGTCTCTAATGTCCTCCAATGTCTCTTCGTTACTCCATCTGCAATTAATCAATAGAAGGTTTATCTTATTTATCCAGTCTGAGGACATTAATGAAAATGATGAGATCAGGTTGTGTGGCCTCCTAAACTAATTTGCTATCTGCACAGAACTCAACTAATCGCACACCCCAATTACTAGTCTCTGATAGCTGTCCAAATGAGAAACTTGTGAGGAGCTTACAGCTCACTGTCTAATTTTGGACCGATATGACCTTGAATAGGACTGCGCTTGTCAATTTACCTTGAAAATTAAATCCAACTTACTTCAAAATCTAATAAGCTTAATGTGTCACCAGAGTTTTGGGATGTTTAGTTGCAAAAAGCCTTTGTCCATAGTATCTCTACAGTGACTGTGGTACATTCAGAAGCAAGTGATTGTTGGGGACACACTATTGGTATTTTGTATATCCATTCACAGAATGTTTACATTAGGGTCAGAGTTGGCAGCTATTGTCTATCATTAATTGCACCTCGAACTGAACATCTCATTAGAGCGTAGAAAAGATTCAGCTACATTGATGGGTCAGGAGTCACATATAGGCCCAAAGTATATGTTCTTTATGACAATCCAGTAATCTAATGCTCACCATTATTGAGTCCATACGATCGTAAGACAAAGGAGCAGAATTAGGCCATTTGGCCCATGGAGTTTGCTGCGCCATTTGATCATGGCTGATTTATTTTCCCTTTCAACCCCATTCTCCTGCCTTCTCCCCGTAATCTTTGACATCCTTACTAATCAGGAATCTATCAAACTCCACTGTAAAAATACCCAATGTCTTGGCCTCCACAGCTGTTTGGGCCAGTGACTTCAACAGATTTGCCACCCCCTGGCTAAAGAAAGTCCCCCCTCATCTCTGTTCTAAAGAAACATCTTTCTATTTTTGAGACTGTGCCCTCTGGTCCTGTGGTGAACTACATATACCTGTCTGGACACGCCCCCCCCCCCCACCCCACCGCTGACTGCTCCTGTGGCTCCTCCCACAGAACATGGCTCCTCCCACAGATCCCTGTATAAAAGCAATTGGAGGCACTGCTCCTCCCTCAGTCTCCAGGTTGTTGTGTGGTGGTCGCTTGCTGCTGATGGTGCTTTCTTCCAGCCATTAAAAGCCTACCTTAACTCATGTCTCCGAGAGTTATTGATGGTACATCAGGTCCTTGACTCTCCCACAACTGGAACCTCCCTCTGTAGGTCCAGTCGATCTAGGCTTTTCAACTTTTGGTAGGGTTCAGTGAGATTCCCCTTCTCATTCTTCTAAACTCCAGTGAGTACAGGCCCAGAGCTATTGAATGCCCCTCATACATTAACCCTTTCATTCCTGGGAGTCACTCTTACGAAGTTGTACAAATAAAGAAGATAGGGTTGTGGATGTTGTCTGTGTGGATACCAGTAAATCATTTGCCAAGATTCTTTAAGATAGACCCCTTAATTTGAGATGTTGACCTCTGGTTCTAAACATCCCTACTGGGGGAAACATTACATGAGGCTTATTTCTGAAGTCTTATAACATAAAATGTAGTACATTACAGCACAGTACAGTGCAGGCCCTTTCATCCACAATGTTGTGGCAACTTTTTAACTTGCTCCAAGATCAAACTAACCCTTCCCTCATACCTACCCCTTCAATATTCTATCATCCATGAGTTAAGGTAGGCCAAATCACATTGATCCATGGTGGATACAGAATCAGAAATATGTTTAATATCACAAATATATGTTGTGAAATTGTAGTTCTGTAGCAGCAGTTCAGTGCTGTGAAACAGAGGGCAGTGCTGGAGGGGTGCTGGATTGGTGGTCTGCAAGGGTCATTGCAGGCAACACAATTTGTGATCATTATAAACCACCTGGATGAAAATATAGATGGTCAGATTAGTAAGTTTGTAGATGAGCAAAGAAATGGCAGATGGAATACAGTGTCGGGAAGTGTATGGTCAGGCACTTCGGTTGAAGAATTAAAAGTGTAGGATGCAATGTTGAATCTTTATAAAGTGCTGGGGAGGCCTCACTTGGAGTATTGTGAACAGGTTCGGGCCCCTTATCTTAGAAAGGATGTACTGAAACTGGAGAGGGTTCAAAGGACGTTCACAAAACTGATTCTGGGATTGTCATTTTAGGAGCGTTTGATGGCACTGGGCCTGTACTCACTGGAATTCAGAATAATGAGGGGTGATCTCATTGAAACCTATCAAATTTTGAAAGGCCTCAATGGAGTGGATGTGGAGAGAACATTACCTGTGGTGGGGGAATATAAGACCAGAGGAAACAGCCTCAGAATGGAGGAACATCCCTTTAGAACAGAGGTAAGGAGGCATTCATTAGCCAGAGAGTGGTGAATCTATGGAATTTGTTCCCACAGCTGGCTGTGAAGGCCAAGTCATTGGCAGAGGTTGATAGATTCTTGATTAGTTAGGGCATGAAGAGAAACGGGAGAATGGCAGGAGATTGGAGCCGAGAGGGAATATGGATCAACCGTGATAAAGTGGCAGAGCAGACTTGATTGGCCAAATGGCCTAATTCCGTCCCTATATCTTATGGTCTTATGACATGAACATTGATTGATACATGGGCAACAAGGAAGGTCTTCAAAGAACCTTTGAAGGATATACAGCAGATCAGTTGGAGATTTCGGCCTGAAAAATGGCAGCTAGAGGTTAATCTGTACAGGTGTGAAGTCGGGATGAAAGGCCTCAATTTCTAATCGGATTTCTCCACAGATGCTGCCTGAACACTGAGTTATTTCTGCAGTTTGTTTTCTGCTCTAGATTCCAGCATCTGCAATCTGATGTAGAACAGGAAATTGCCTGGATTAGGGAGTGCTATGTATAAGGAGAGTTTGGACGCAATTCGATTGTTTTGTCTGGAGCTTCAAAAGCTGACTGGAGACCTGACATAAAGTTACGAGAGGCGAAGGTAGGATGGAAATGTCAAATTTAAGAGTGCATTTTTTTGAAGTGATAGGAAGGAATTCGTGTCCTCCAGCTACTGATCTTCAAACACTGAAATCATTCTTTCTTCCTTTACCCTTCTTCACTCATCCTGCTTTTAAACTCGTTGTTACCTTCCCTGTTCATTGTTTGACCACCGTCTCCCACCCTAGCCCCCAAATCAATCTTTTCATCCTTCATCCAAGGCATAGAAAACTAATGGGAATTGGATTTATATACTTAGGTGTTGGCATGGTTGTGCTGAGGCAGAAGGCCTGGTGAGTTGTGGTGTATTAAATTTTGTAAAAATTGGACAAAAACCTGAACAACTCCAAGTGACACTTTAACTCCTTGTGAGCTCACAGCATGTAGGGTGTCTGTACAAGTTAAGTACTGTAGGTTTGTTAATGTCTAATGTTTGTTGATAGCAGCTGGAGTCTTCCTTGGCCTCAGGCACCAGTAGAATGAAAACAAAAGACTAAAGAGCTCATCTGTTTCTGCATGTCTGTCAATGCTTATGGAACTCCTAAAGAAACTATGCTCAGTAACTGGTATAAGAACAAAAGATCAAAATGTTTGTCTGTCTCCGTGTGTCTCCCTATGCCTGTGGAACTCCCTATTTATTGGGGTACTTTTCACTCGGTTCTTGGGACATCACCTAGACCGGGAGAATCATCATCAGTGCCTAGGAAACCCAAAGTGATTTCACGAGTTGGAATTCGGAGTTCTTGCAACAATTGTGGCAATCAAGCTCCCCAAAGCCAGCAACAATCACGTGGAGACTAAGAATTGCGAGTCCTGAGATCTTTGCAGAAATCTTTGAAGCTAACTATTATTTAGTATTTTATGTAGTTTACATGTGTTTTCTATTTTATGATAATAAATTAGGCTTAAGTTAATTTGTTGTGCGTGGGCACTTTGTTATGTTTGTTCTTTAACAAAGACAACCTTGTGTGGGTAAAGGCTCTAGAACTATCCTATTATCTGCAGATTTACAGAATGGCTTCAGCTCGACCACAGTTTACTTGGGAACTTCAGCCCGTCAAGAGCGTGTATGAGTGTGCATAACCTGTTCACCAGTGTCGCTTCTGGTTCCAGGTAAACCGCTCGTTTAGCACACCGGGAACTTATTTACCATGTTTCCTGGACACTCAAGTTGTTTGGGTCTTTTGGGTCTGATCAACCCAGTCCGCTACACCTGGTTCTGTGTTGTTGTACTCTACAATCTTTGAAGTTTTGTGCAAAAGCATGTCAAGTTCTTTATTTTCAAGCACCCTTTTCAAAGATGTGCAGTCTCGCACGTGGTGAGGTAACCACTTGTATTCTGTTGTATCTGTAAATGCTTCTCACAGTGAGGTAGGCACGTGAAGTTCTTCTTTAGAAATCTAATTCTGCTGAGGTCCACGGAGTTTCAGAAACAAACTTCAAGAAGCATATATTACTAGAACAGAGCGTAGAATGCCACCATTGGTCTTCTCCCTTGTTCTTCACCATTAAAATATATCACCTCACACAGTTCTGGCCTGTTTTCAGCTCTTCAGAAGGTCATAGAGTCATAGAGTTGTAGAGCACTGTGGCACCGAATCAGGCCCATGGGTCACCTCGTCCACACCAGCCTGATTTCTTGCTTCGTCCCATCTCCATGCACCCAGACCATATCCCTCCAAGCAACTTCCCCTCCATGTACCAACACAAACTTCTCTTAAATATTACAAGTGAACCTGCATCCACTGCTGGAAATTCACACCACCCTCTGAGTGAAGAAGATGCCCCTCAGGTTACTCTTAAGTAGATCACCTTTCACCCTAAACTTATGACCTCTAGTACTCTCAGTACTGAGAAAGAAGGGGGAAGCGCTATGACAGTGCCAGTGAAGCGAGTACAATTCCCTCCGCTGTCGATAGGAAGTCTGTACCTTCTCCCTGTGGCCATGTGGATTTCCACCATGTAGCTGGTTTTCCTCCCACACTCCAAAGATGTATGGGTTGGTAGGTTAACTAGTCACATGGGTACGATTGGGCAGCATGGGCTCATTGGGCTGGAAGAACCTGTTACTGTGCTGTATCTTTAAATAACATAAATATAAAATAAAACATATAATTTATTATAAATGACTACAAATTGCAATTGCACATTTAGACGGAGTCGTAATGTAAAGATTTTACTCCCCATATATGAAGGATGTAAGTAATAAAGTCAATTCAATTCAATATGTTGGGAACTTGGTTGTTCGTGACACAGTACAGTGAAAACATAAATAAATTACTATAAGTTACAAAAAGAAATATATAAAAATATTTCAACAGTGCAAAAAGAGAGCAAAATTATAAGGTAGTATTTATAGTTCATGGACTATTCAGAAATCTGATGGTGGAAGGGAAGAAGCTATTCCTAAGACATTGAGTGTGTGTCTTATGTGAAGAGTAAGGGGATAAGATGTAAGAGAATAGGACCAATCAAGTGTGGCAGTGGAAACGTGTGTATGGAACTGCAGGAGATAGCAAAGGTATTTAATGAATACTTTGCTTCAGTATTCACTATGGAAAAGGATCTTGGCAATTGTAGGGATGACTTACAGTGGACTGAAAAGCTTGAGCATGTAGGTATTAAGAAAGAGGATGTGCTGGAGCTTTTGGAAAGCATCAAGTTGGAGAAGTCACTGGGACCGGATGAGATGTACCCCAGGCGACTGTGGAAGGAAATTGCTGAGCCTCTGACAATGATCTTTGCATCATCAGTCAGGATGGGAGAGGTTCTGGAGGATTGGAGGGTTGCAGGTGTTGTTCCCTTATTCAAGAAAGGGAGTAGGGATAGCTCAGGAAATTATAGACCAGTGAGTCTTACCTCAGTGGTTGGTAAATTGATGGAGAAGATCCTGAGAGGCAGGATTTATGAACACTTGGAGAGGCATAATATGATTAGGAATAGTCAGCATGGCTTTGTCATGGGCAGGTCATGCCTTACGAGCCAGCTTGAATTTTTTGAAAATGTGACTAAACACGCTGATGAAGGTAGAGCAGTAGTTGTAGTGTATATGGATTTCAGCAAGGCATTTGACAAGGTACCATGCAAGGCTTATTGAGAAAGTAAGGAGGCATGGGATTCAAGGGCACCTTGCTTTGTGGATCCAGAATTGGCTTGCCCATAGAAGGCAAAGAGTGGTCGTAGATGGGTCATATTCTGCATGGAGGTCGGTGACCAGTGGTGTGCCTCAGGGATCTGTTCTGGGACCCCTTCTCTTCGTGATTTTTATAAATGACCTGGAGGAGGAAGTGGAGGGATGGGCTAGTAAATTTGCTGATGACACAAAGGTTGGGGGTGTCGTGGATAGTGTGGAGGGCTGTCAGAGGTTACAGCGATACATCGATAGGATGCAAAACAGGGCTGAGAAGTGGCAGATGGAGTTCAACCCAGATAAGTGTGAGGAGGTTCATTTTGGTAGGTCAAATATGATGGCAGAATATAGTATTAATTGTAAGACTCTTGGCAGTGTGGAAGATCAGAGGGATCTTGGGGTCCGAGTCCACAGGACACTTAAAGCTGCTCACAGGTTGACTGTGTGGTTAAGAAGGCACATGGTGCATGGGCCTTTATCAACTGTGGAATTGAATTTAGGAGCCGAGAGGTAATGTTACAGCTATATAGGACCCTGGTCAGACCCTACTTGGAGTACTGTGCTCAGTTCTGGTCACCTCACTACAGGAAGGATGTGGAAACCATAGAAAGGGTGCAGAGGAGATTTACAAGGATGTTGCCTGGATTGGAGAGCATGCCTTATGAGAATAGGTTGAGTGAACTTGGCCTTTTCTCCTTTGAGGAACGGAGGATGAGAGGTGACCTGTTAGAGGTGTATATGATAATGAGAGGCATTGATTGTGTGGACAGTCAGAGGCTTTTTCCCAGGGCTGAAATGGCTAACACATAGGGCATAGTTTTAAGGTGCTTGGAAGTAGGTACAGAGGGGATGTCAAGGGTAAATATTTTACGCAGAGAGTGGTGAGTGTGTGGAATGGGCTTCCAGTGACGGTGGTGGAGGCGGATACAATAGGGTCTTTTAAGAGACTCCTGGACAGGTACATGGAGCTTAGAAAAATAGAGGGCTATGGGTAACCGTAGGTAATCTGGCACAGCGTTGTGGGCCGAAGGGCTTGTATTGTGCTGTAGGTTTTTTTCTATGTTTTCTATGTTTCTATTTTTTTTCCTTCAGGCTCCTGTAGCTCCTCCCTGATGGTAGTAATGAATAGTTATCAGTTGAACCAAGTGATTTATTAAATCAGTTGAAACAGTATATGTTCATAATGCCAGACAAGCAAGCAAGATGCATGCACCAAAGCTAAGAAAATGTGGAAATTTAGTTGTAATAGGTTACCTTCTCTCTGACATACACGTCAGAACCATTTTACACCTTAGAAATATATCTGGTTATGATTTGAATGGCAAATAATTAATTATTTTGATAAGTAAAGAAGATTCCCTACAAGACTGCCATCTAGTGCTGCTCACCAACCAATAACGTGCTCTTTGTATTCTAACAGCAACCATTGGTGCAGACCCTATCATAGCCTTGATCCAGACCCGGACCCAATGAAAGCATAGCCCAGCATTGATGAGACCATCTGAACAACAGGTAGCATTCAGTTTGGTTCAGCACCCACGAGCCTTAGAAAAGCCAAGGTCAACATCAAAGCCTTGTAGTTGGTGCCATGTTGAATGTAAGAAAACATAGTTTTGTTGCCTGGAGGTCTTTCATCACTGCTAGAGACACCATTCCGACAGCAATGTCTCTATCTCACCATTGACTCACTTTACCAGGCTATACAACTTAAGTTCTCAGCATCTATCCATCTATTTACTTATTAGCACGGTTTATCTCCCTTTGCGCATTGGTAGTTTGTCAGTCTTTGTGTGTAGTTCTTCACCGATTCTATTGTATTTCTTTGTATTTACATAACATAAGAACATAAGAAATAGGAGCAGGACTAAGCCATCTGGCCCATCAAGCCTGCTCCGCCATTCAATGAGATCATGGCTGATCTGGTCATGGACTCATCTCCACCTACCTGTCTTTTCCCCATAACCCTTAATTCCCCTACTATGCAAAAATCTATCCAACCTTGTCTTAAATATACGTACTGAGGTAGCCTCCACTGCTTCAGAGAATTCCACAGATTCACCACTCTCTGGGAAAAGCAGTTCCGCCTCTTCTCCATCCTAAATCTACTCCCTGAATCTTGAGGCTATGTCCCCTAGTTCTAGTCTCACCTACCAGTGGAAACAACTTTCCTGCCTCTATCTTATCTATCCCTTTCATAATTTTATATGTTTCTACAAGATCTCCTCTCGTCCTTCTGAATCCTAGTGAGTATAGTCCTATGCGACTCAATCTCTCCTCATAGTCTAACCCCTTCATTTCTTGAATAAACCTGGTAAACCTCCTCTGCACCGCCTCCAAAACCAGTATATCCTTCAAGTAAAACTGCACAGAGTACTCCAGGTGTGGCCTCACCAGTACCTGTACAGTTGTAGTATAACCTCCCTGCTCTTAAATTCAATCCCTCCAGTAATGAAGGCCAATTTGCCTTCTTGTTAGCCTGCTGCACCTGCAAACCAACCTTTTGTGATTCATGCATAAGCACTCCCAAGTCCCTCTGCATGGCAGCATGTTGCAATTTTTATCATTTAAATAATAATCTGCTCTTTCATTTTTCCTTCCAAACCTCACATTTCCCAAAATTGTACTCCATCTGCTAGACCCTTCACCACTCACTAACCTATTTATATCTCTCTGCAGACTCTCCTTATCTTCTGCACAATTTGCTTTTCCACTCAGTTTAGTATCATCAATAAACTTAGATACACTACACTCAGTCCCCTCTTCCAGATCATTAATGGATATCTTTGACAGTTGTGGGCCCAGCACCGATCCCTGCAGCACACCACTCACCATTGATTGCCAACCAGAGTAACACCCATGTATCCCAACTCTCTACTTTCTATTGGTTAACCAATCCTCTATCCATGCTAATATATCACCCCCAACTTCATTCATACTTACCTTATGTCTTTTATGTGGCACCTTATCAAACGCATTCTCAAAATCCAAGTAAATAACGTCTATCTGTTCCAGTCTATCTACTGCGCATGTTCTATCCTCAAAAAACTCCAGTAAGTTTGTCAAACAATATCTGCCTTTGCTAAACCCATGCTTCAGATAGATAGATAGATAGATACTTTATTCATCCCCATGGGGAAATTCAACTTTTTTTCCAATGTCCCATACACTTGTTGTAGCAAAACTAATTACATACAATACTTAACTCAGTAAAAAAATATGATATGCATCTAAATCACTATCTCAAAAAGCATTAATAATAGCTTTTAAAAAGTTCTTAAGTCCTGGCGGTTGAATTGTAAAGCCTAATGGCATTGGGGAGTATTGACCTCTTCATCCTGTCTGAGGAGCATTGCATCGATAGTAACCTGTCGCTGAAACTGCTTCTCTGTCTCTGGATGGTGCTATGTAGAGGATGTTCAGAGTTTTCCATAATTGACCGTAGCCTACTCAGCGCCCTTCGCTCAGCTACCGATGTTAAACTCTCCAGTACTTTGCCCACGACAGAGCCCGCCTTCCTTACCAGCTTATTAAGACGTGAGGCATCCCTCTTCTTAATGCTTCCTCCCCAACACGCCACCACAAAGAAGAGGGCGCTCTCCACAACTGACCTATAGAACATCTTCAGCATCTCACTACAGACATTGAATGACGCCAACCTTCTAAGGAAGTACAGTCGACTCTGTGCCTTCCTGCATCTGCCTGATGGATCCATTTCTTTCTAGATTCTTCTCTATTTCCTCTTTAGTGATAGCTTCAAGCATTTTCCCAACTACAGATGTTAAACTAATTGGCTTATAGTTGCCTGCCTTTCGCCTACATCCTGTTTTGAACAATGACACGTCATTTGCCAACTTTCAATCTGCTGGGACCTGCCCAGAGTCCAGAGAATTTTGGTAAATTATTACCAAAGCCTCTACTATAACTTCTGCCATTTCTTTCAGTAACCTGGGATGCATTCCATCAGGACCAGGGGAATTATCTATCTTCAGACCCTTCAAGTTTCCTTAGTGCTAGCTCTTTAGTGATAGCTATTGTATCAAGGTCCTTACATCCCATCGCATCCATGACATCTCTCTTTGGCATGTTAGACGTGTCCTCCACTGTGAAGACCGACCCAAAATATTCATTCAAAGCTTCTATCATTTCCTCATTACCCAATATCAATTCCCTCTTCTTGTTCTCCAGGGGACCCATGTTCACCTCAGTCACCCTTTTCTGGTTTATATAATTATAAGCTTTCCTTTCTTTATTGATTGCTTAGTAGTTCTTTGTTGCGTTTTAAAGTTTTCCCAAGCTTCCAATTTCCCACGACTCTTGGTGACTTTGTATGCACGAGCTTGTAGTTTGACGCCTTCGTTTATTTCCTCAGTTATCCAAGGCTGGCTCTCCCCTCCCTTACTGTCCTTGCTTTTTAACTGGAATATACTTTTATTGAGCACTGTGAAAAATCTCCTTGAAAGTCTTCCACTGTTCCTCAACCATCCCACCATATAGCCTGTGTTCCCAGTCTACACTGGCCAAATCCTCCCTCATCCCATTGTAGTCTCCATTCTTTAGGCTTAATACACTGGTTTAAGATTGAACTATTGCACCCTCCATTTGTATGAGAAACTCAATCATACTGTGATCACTCTTTCCAAGAGGATCCGTAACTACAAGATCACTAATTTTACCTGTCACATTGCACAGGACCAAATCTAAGACCTTGTAGGTTCAATAACATGCTGTTCATGAAAGCCATCATGGATGCATTCTACGAAGTCCTCCTCAAGACTGCCTCTACCAACTTGATTCACCAAATCTACGTGCAAGTTAAAGTCCCTCATGATAACTACAGTTCCATTCTTACATGCCTGAGATATTTCCCTGTTTATTGCCTGTGCCACTGTAATATTATTATTCGGTGACCAACAGACAACTCCCACCAGTGATTTTTTTTCCCTTTACTATTCCTAATCTCTACACAGATGGATTCAACATTCTGCTCCTTAGATCTTATATTGTCTCTCACTATCGCTCTGGTCTCTTTTTTATTTAAGAGCACTACCCCACCTCCCTTACCTTCTTATCTATCTTTCCGTATTATCAGATATCCTTCGACGTCAGGAGTAAGTTGGAGATGTCAGGGGTAAGGTTTTACTCAGAGAGTGGTGAGCACATGGAATGGGCTGCCAGCAACGGTGGTGGAGGCGGATACGATAGGGTCTTTTAAGAGGCTTTTAGATAGGTACATGGAGCTTAGTAAAATAGAGGGCTAAAGGTAAGCCTAGTAATTTCTAAGGTAGGGATGTGTTCGGCACAACTTTATGGGCTGAAGGGCCTGTATTGTGCTGTAGGTTTTCCTGCAACCATATCTCTGTAATGGCCACTGAATCATACCCCTTTGTACTGATTTGTACCACAAGTTCACTGACCTTGTTTTGACCAGGCATTCAAATAATGTGTCCTTACACTCATTGTGCTTTTAAAATATTGTAACCTTTTTCTCTCTTGCACTTGACTTTTCTTCATCCCACTCTTACTTTTCCCTTTTTTATCTTTTGCTTTTACTTTATCCACACTTTTCTTTTTTACTTTATCCATACTTCTCCATTCTGTGCTATACTATTCTATGTTCTACTATTTAATTTAAAGCCCTATCCACAGCCCTAGTTATGCGATTCACTAGGATCCAGGTCCCATCATGGTTCAAGTGGAGCCTGTCCCATTGGTACAGCTTCCCCAATACTGATGTCAATTTCCCATGAATTCAAACCCACTTCACCCACACCAAATCTTGAGCCATGCTTTTAACTCTCTAATCTTCTTGACCCTGTGCCGATTTGCACGTGGCTCAGGTAGTAATCCAGAGATTACCACCTTTTTGGTTCTGCTTTTTAATATAGTCGCTAGCTGCTCAAATTCCCTCAGCAGAACCTCTTTCTTCATTCTACCAATGTTGTTGGTACCAACATGGACCACGACAACTGGGTCTTCCCCTCCCACTGCAAAATCCTCTGCAGGTCAGATAAAATGTCCCGAACTCGAGCACCAGACAAGCGACTCAGCCTTCGGGATGCTCTATCCTCGCGATAAAGAATTCTAGCTATTCCCCTGACTATACTATCCCCAATTATCACTACATTTCTCTTCTCATCCCCCCTCTGGAATGGCTCCCTAAACTATGGAGCCACATTTAGGTTGCTCATCCTTCCTACAGCCCCCACTCTCATCCACACGGGGAGCAAAAATCTCAGACCTGTCAGACAAGTTCAAGGGATGAGGCTCCTCCAGCACTGTCTCTTGGATCCCACTACCTCACAGTCACACCCTTGTGTCCCTGACCACAGACTGAATTTGAGGCAGCTAATCTAATGGGTGTGACTACGTCTTGAAACCGTCATGGTCCGGTCTGTGAGTTCCGTGTTCTGGCTCATGGTCCGGTCCATGGACTCCAGAATCTGGGTCTTCCAGCTGTCCATTGTCTCATTTGGGGCTTAATTATCGGCACCTGATTCTCATTTTGGGGCCGAGAATATAGGTGGCCCTGGGGTTGAATGTAGGTGCTGGTTTGTCTTGTCCTTGCTGTTACCCTATGGTGGGATCTGTCCCTCCTGGTCCTTGCCTCTGTTGGGTAAGTCAGTCCATCATTGCTATTATCCTGAAGCTGGACTGTTTCCTTCCCTGTGTCTGGAGCCCTGCCCTGATTTGCTTTGCCTTGCCTTGCCTTGCCTGGAGCTCTGCCTCACCTGGGGCTTTGCCCTGTTTGGAACTGTCTCTTTGTGACCATGCCTCTGCTAGGTAGGTCTGGCTGTTTTGCTGCTACCTAGTGTTGGGAACTATCTTGTTGTGTTCTGTGTAATGAGTCCTGGCCCTATGTCCTGTACCCAAGGAGGGGTCCTGGCTTGGTGTTCCAAGTTCCTGTCTCCCCCTTGGCTCTGTGTTCTGTGTTCCTGTTCTTCCTTGACCAAGTCAAGGCTTTGGGGTCTCATCCAATCCCAGTCACATCCAAGGTCCTTGTCCTGTCCAAGCCATGGCTTTCTTGTCTTGTCATGTGCCTCGCCCTGTCCAGGGGTACCTTGCCCAGCCCGGTGCTGGGGTTACTTTGTCCTGTCCATGAGTCTCGCGTCCAGTCCTGTTGCCTCTCCTCGTCCTGTAGCCATGTCTTGTCCTCGCCTGGTTCTGGAGTCTGAACCCGAGTCAAGACCCAGGTTCTGGGTCCTTGTCCAGTCTCTGGCTTGAAGCCTAAGCCCAGGTTCCTGGTTCCCTGTTTCATGTCCTGGTTCTACTATCCTCGTCACGTTCTAGCCTGGGCCCGGAGTCCTTGTCTTGTTCGGGGCCTGTCTTGTGTCCGGTGTCCTTTCTTCCTTTCTTCACTTGCTTCCTTCTCATGCCTAGTCTTGTTCCTGGTAGTTCAGTGTCTGTGTCTTTCTTTTGGGTCCACTCCCAATGCCCCTGTTATGACAGAAACAGAATCCAGGTAACTGTCCCCCTCCCTGATGTGCTGCAGTGTTTGAAGCTCAGATTCCAGGTCATCAACTCTGAGCCGGAGTTCCTCGAGCAGCCAACACTTGCCACAGATGTGGTCACCAGGAACCACAATGGGGTCCACCAGCTCCCACATCATTCAGCTACAGCACATCACCAGATCCCACATCACCCTACTTTATTTAATTAGCTGTAACTTAGAGACTTTTTATTCAACTACTAGAAAAGCCTTACTTGCTATTTACCTGTGCTTTGTTTTGCATGAGTGCTTGCAAGTTAGTAAAGAAAGAAAATAAATCTCAAGGTAGTATATGGTGACATACAAGTACTTTGATAACACTTTGATCTGAAGGGTTCTGTTTGCAAATACATCTCTAACGTTCCAATACAAGCTACTAAAGGGAGTAAGGTGTTCCACAGGTTGCAGGCAGTGATCGACCAGTCCCATCAAGATCCCTCAAAATTGCCATTATGTTGATGAGGTAGTTAAGAAGGTGCATGGTGTGTTGGCCATCATTACCTCATGGTCGTGAGGTAATGTTGTAGATCTATAAAACCCTACTTAGACCACACTTGGAGTATTGTGTTCAGTTCTGGTCGCCTCATTATAGGAAGGATGTGGAAGCTTTGAAGAGGGTGCAGAGAAAATTTACCAAGATGCTTCCTAGACCAGAGAGCATGCCTTATGTGGATAGGTTAAGAGAGCTAGGGCTTTTCTCTTTGGAGTGACGGAAGATTAGAGATGTCTTGATAGAGGTGTTTCTTTCTTTCTCAATCTTTTTATTATTATTATCAATATATATTGGGATTACAAACTTACAAATTTATACTAAACATGAAAGGATACACAAGCAATAGTTGCAATATAATTAAGTCTTCCCAAATCATGAATGATATAAATAACATATAAACAAAGCA
The DNA here is from genome assembly GCF_048418815.1 of Hemitrygon akajei. Taxonomy (NCBI): domain Eukaryota; kingdom Metazoa; phylum Chordata; class Chondrichthyes; order Myliobatiformes; family Dasyatidae; genus Hemitrygon; species Hemitrygon akajei. The sequence goes on from NC_133126.1 coordinate 21,392,161, forward strand.
AAACTAGGTTATATCATAATGTATATTAAAAAAACAAAAAATAGAAAAAGAAAAAAAAATTATGCTAGAAAAAACTAATCTAACAACCTAATAACTAATAAAGAGAAAAAAAAGAAGAAAAAAAGTGAAAAAAATAATAAAAAAGGGCTGTTTATAATATCTATAAAAAAATACAAAATCATCAGTGTCGCCAACGCCAATCCTCTCAACATATGTATAATCAAAACTGGAAAAACGAATAGGTTTGGAACAGGGTCTCATTACATGTGAAAATATTAAATAAATGGTCTCCATGTCTTTTCAAATGTAATAGAAGGGTCAAATACAACACTTCTAAATTTTCTTCAAATTTAGACATAACATAGTTTGAGAAAGTCAATAAAATATGGTAGGGGGATTAATTTCTTTCCAATTCAACAAAATAGATCTTCTAGCCATTAATGTAAGAAATGCAATCAATCGACAAGCAGAAGAAGATAAGTCCATCATTGGTAAACCAAAAATTGCAGTAATAGGATGAAGTTGTAAATCAATGTTCAATACCGTGGAAATAATATCAAAAATGTCTTTCCAATATTTTTTCAAAAGCAGACATGACCAAAACATATGCGTTAAAGACGCTATCTCAGAATGACATCTGTCACAAATAGGATTTATATAGGAATAAAAATGAGCCAATTTATCCTTGGACATATGAGCCCTATGCACAACTTTAAACTGTATTAACAAATGTTTAGCACATATAGATGATAAATTGACTAATTGAAAAATTTTATCCCAATTCTCAATAGGGATAGTAAGGTTAAGTTCTCTTTCCCAATCATTTTTAATCTTACAGAAGGGCTCTGAATGTATTTTCATAATTATATTGTAGAGTTTTGATATTATACCTTTCTGAGAAGGATTTAGTTCTAACAAATTCTCCAAAATACCCGAAGACTCAAGATTTGGAAAGGTAGAAAGTACAGTATTTAAGAAATTCCTAATCTGTAAATATCTAAAAAAAAATGAAATCTAGGCAAATTATATTTATTAGATAATTGTTCAAAAGACATAAAACAATTATCCAAAAATAAATTGGAAAATCGTAGTAATCCTTTAGTCTTCCAAGCTGAATAAGCTTGTCTATAATAGAAGGATAAAAAAAAGAAATTGGATACAATAGAAATAGTTAAAACAAACTGATTCAACCCAAAAAATTTCCAAAATTGAAACCATATACGTAAAGTATGTTTAACTATTGGATTGTCAATTCGTTTCTGCAATTTAGAAAGAGCAAAGGGAAGAGAAGACCCTAAAATAGAACCCAATGAAAATCCTTGTACAGATTTAGTTTCCAAGTTCACCCAATGAGGGCTAAAAGATAAATCCCAATCCTTTAACCAACATATCAAATACAGGATATTAACTGCCTTATAATAAAATCTAAAATTAGGCAATGCCAATCCACCTTTCTTCCTTGCCTTCTGTAAATATTTTTTACCTAATCTAGGATTTTTATTCTGCCATATATATGAAGAAATTTTTGAATCAACATTAGCAAAAAAAGATTTCGGAATAAAAATTGGTATCGCTTGAAATATATATTTAAAAACTTGGGTAAAATAATCATCTTAATAGCATTAATCTGACCTGTTTCAGATGATGGGGCAGAGACATAGTGGACAGCCAGAGAGACCATTGTCTAGAAACTCAATTGGACCAACAAAACAATTGAAACTGCCTTTAGACATGGAGCAGATCAGTGGTTCTCAACCTTTTCCTGCTTGTGGCCCACTTGTGACTTTCATTTACCTCTGTGGCCACGCACTCTATAGTCTCCATTAGTCGCTAAAGTTTGTATGGTTAACTATACTAACTATTCTAATATAAAGTCAATATTTATGTTTTAACTGGTTATTGGTATTAATATTTGCTAAATATAATGTTGCGGGTTTATATGAAAAGAAAACCATTTCAAAGATCTGAATAGGATACTCTATTTATAATATAATATTCTCCCAATGAGCAACGAGAAAGTGCTACTTTGGGTATTTAATGAGATCCTTGCAACTGGTGCGAACTAGTGAGTATTTGGATATCAGGTTACGACTTGATTAAAAGATAATCGAAGATCTCCTCTTTTCACAATATCAAGACAGTTACAAGTTTTTGATGGCAGGTGAAAAGCCTGACTAAAACCACATCTAACTATCTAGAGGTGGTTTTAGACCACCTAATCTAGAGGTGGGGAACTATCTAAGAGGTGGGAAATCCAATTAAAAACAACTTTGCTTTCTCTCAGAACTGTAGAAACATACTTTGAATATCACTGTTTATCCAGAAAACTTGCTTGAGCTGTTACATCACTCTGCAACTCAATGAGATTGTTGCAATGTGGTGTCAACATCATTCACTTTCACCCCAGTGGATCCACCATCCTAGAGGGTCTATGAACTGAAATTCACTAACAATGTGCAGTTGTTTCAAATAATCAAGATACTGTATACAATCAGATCTCCATATTGCAATTCTATTTTGAGTGGTCAGTGAAAGAAATAGGATAAAGTCATAATGTTCAATATTGTTGCTGAAAAGCTTGTTTTCTAAGGAAAGTGGTAATAATCTCTACGTGATATGAGATTGCAGCCTTTTTTCATTGTAACTTTTTGTTTAATAATTTCTGTTTTCCATATATATCTGACAGGTAAAGTATGTCAGACTTGGCTGCGACAATTTCTTTTCCAAGCTTCTTAACATTCAAGAATGCTGCAATGCTATCAACAAAAGTGAATTGAACTTCCTTTCAGAATATAGTAAGTATCAGGGATGTAATGGAAGTTGTAGTGGTAGATAGTGATGCTATGGTAGACTTCACGTGTTCTCGTTTCTGGCAGATGACCCCGCTGTAGTACCTTTAGCCTTCGTGTCACGTTTTATAAGTATTATAACATGCACGGGTCAGTGGAGGGCAAACGGAACCAGCCTCCTGCTGCACAGTGGCTGATCGGCCTTGCTGCAGACAGCAGTTTGTGATTTGAGGGTGGATGAGGAATGGGACTCAGTGGGCCGCCCTGCAGGGTGTGGACGGTGATTTGTGCGTGGGCAAGCAGGAGCAGAGAAAATGATTGACGTGACACATCCAAAGCCGTTTTGCTGCCTCATTTGCATCTTCCAGCATATTTTTTAATTAATTTTATTTAAGGTTCCAATTAAATTACCTATATTCATCTTTTTATTATTTATATATTTTGGTAACATCTCATTAAAAAAGTAAACTTATCATGGCCCTTTCAGAATTTCCCATGGTCCACATTGAGAACCGCTGGACAGATAACTCTGCAGTGCTCTAAGAACAGATCACAGCCCAAGGAAAGACCCACCTCCTATTTGCAGGAAGGACATGGATGCTTTGGGAAGAGTGCAAAAGAGATTCACCACGATTTTCCATAGATTGGAATGGTCTCATCGTGGCAGTAGAGAAGGCCATGGACCGACATCCCAGATTGGGAATGAGGAGTGAAATTAAAATGGTTGTCCATCGAGAAGTGCTGACTGTTGTGGACGGAGTGAAGGTGCTCAGTTTGGAGGAGCAGCACCTCATTTTCTGACTGGTCAGCCTCCAACTTGATGGCATGAGCATCAATTTCTATAACTTCCAGTAATTTCTCCCCCCTCTTCTCTTTTTCCTTTCCACATGCTGGTTCCCTTCTTACTCCTTCTGATCTCCTCACCTGCCTATTACCTACCTCTGGTGCCCCTCCACCTTCCCTCTTTCCCATGGGTGACTCTCCTTTCCTATCAGATTCCTTCTTCTCCAGCCCTTTACCCTTCTCACCTATCCCCCTCCCAACTTCTCACTTCATCTCCCTTCCCCCACCCACCCACCTTTCCCCTCACCTGGCTTCCCCTATCACCTGCCAGCTCGTATGCCTTCCCTCCCCCCCCCCCCCCCACCTTCTTATTCTGGGTTTTTCCTCCTCCATTTCCAGTCCTTATGAAGGGTTTTAGCCCAAAATGATGACTGTTTATTCTTCTATATCAGGAGTTCCCAACCTGGGGTCCTCGGACCTCTCAGTTAATGGTAGCTTCCTGACCTGTTAAGTTCTTCCAGCATTTTGTTTGTGTTACTCTGAATTTCAAAAGTATTCAAGGTAATTTTATTATCAGAGTACATATGTGTCACCATATACAGCCCTGAGATTCTTTTTCCTGCCGGCATTCTCAGCAAATCTATAGAATAGTAACAGGATAAATGAAAAACCAAGTTGAGCATAGAAGACAACATGCTGTGTAAATGCAAATATAAATAAATAGCAATAAATAATGAGAGCAGGAAATAACAAGATAAAGTCCTTAAAGTGAGACTATTTGTTGTGGGAACATCTCTTCTGTTCAAGAGCCTGATGGTTGAGGGTAGTAACTGTTCTTGAACCTGGTGGTGTGAGTCCTGAGGCCCGTGTACCTTCTACCTGATGGCAGCAGCGAGTAAAGAGCATGGCCTGGGTGGTGAGGATCTTCAATGATGGATGCTTCTTTCCTACGACAGCATTTGATGTAGATGTGTTCAATGGTTGGAAGCGTATGCAAAATCTCTTCAGTTTATAGTCAGAATGAGTGTCACCTCCTAACACCTCAAAGCCTTTCCACCATCTTAATGACTCATGTTAGGAGTGTGATTGCTTGGATGAATACAACTCCAGTAACTCTCAGTAAGTTTAGCACCAACCAGGACAAAACAGCAAACTTGACTTGAACTCTATCTAACCCAATAAATCTTCCTTCCCTCCTCCACCAGCACTGAAGTGTCTATCACCACCAAATGAACGTATAACATAGAGCAGTACAGCACAGGTAAAGGCCCTTTGGCATGATGGTCTGTGATATCCATGACACCAGTCCAAGCAATCCCCTCTTCTTGCTCATGGACTATATCTCTGCAATCACTGCCTTCCGCCTTGCCTGTCTTAACATCGCTATCATATCTGTTTCCACCCCTTCACCTGGCATTCCAGCCACCTACTGCATTCTGGTTTAAAAAAATGCTTGTTGTGCCCATTTCCTTTAAACTTTCCCCTGCTCGGCTTAAACCTATGTCCTCTAGTATTTGACATTTCAGAGTCAGAGTCACAGAAAAGTATCAGATAGAAAAAGGCCCAGTCAGAAAACAGTCAGGTGTATCTGATAAAATTAAGAATGAATGGGAGAAGGAACTTCAACTCTCCTTATCTATAGAGAAATGGGAGAAAATTTTTCAATTAGTTAACTTTTCTTCTATTTGTGCTAAATAATAACTCATTGGGGTGATAAGTTGATAAGCCTACGGTAGAAGGAGATGAGTTATTAACTTCAAACTTTCTGCATAATCATTCGAAGAGTTGACCTGCATTGGCATGTAACGAGAGCTGTATAACTCTTCTCCTTCTACCTTGGGCCAAGAACTTATCAATCACCCCTGCTGTGGACACTTCCTGGAGGTCCAAGATCTGTATGCCCCATGACCGCTGGACTAAGTGTGTAAATGTAGGAAGGGACTGTTGAAAAATAAATGTGCTAGGTTTTCTAAAACTGACTCCTCCTAATTTGGGCCACAAACTTATCAATCACCCCTTGTAGTTAATATGCTTCAATCCAGGCAACATCCTGTTGAATTTCTTCTGCGTTCTCCAAAGCCTTCACATCCTACCTGCACTGTAGTTACTAATATTAATTTTTCTAGCAGCATTGTCTAAACCTGTGACCTTTAGCACACCATGATCAAATGGCAGAGCAGATTTGATGGAACAAATAGCCTAATTCATGTCAATGTGGTCTTATCATGAAAAGTTTCTATACCAGATTTCCCTTCAAAGCACACACCATCCAGGTGTAGAAGGATACCTCTGCTCCTTCATGATCATTAAGGCTACTAGAACTGCACTGAAGCCGTACCCTTGCCAGATGACTGTGGTTGTTCCAGAAGATGATTCCTTCTCACTTTTTCAAAAGCAATTAGAGATTGGCAATAGATATTGGCCTTGCTAGCAAAGCCCAGATTCCAAATGAACATGGCAGGTAGTGTACATGGGTTTCCTCTAGGTCAGTGGTTCCCAACCTTTTATTGGCCATGCCCCACCTAATCACCTCTAAAATCCTGATGCCCCCTGTGGTGATATATAATTCTTATTATTCAAAAAGTGAACTCCTATTCACCTGGAGGAAACCTAAAAGACCATTAACTTGGTTTAAACAAGCTTCCAAAGAACATGGCATTCATGAAAGAGAAAAATAAAAGAACCAAAGGACTGTTAAAGTTCTGAGGAAGAAATTACTAAGAAATTGTAAAAATAAAAGAACATTAAGTGATATTAAAATAATAATAATAAATAAATAAAACAATGCCGATTCGTTTCTACAGCATACAAAGACAGATACACCGTTTAAAAGAGATGACGCAATGTACACACCTTCACACCACCAAGAACCGAAAGCTACTGCAAAAAGCAGCATTGGCGCGACCTCGTACGAGTTTCTTACGCATTTGGACTTGTTCATTCGTTCCTTCCTACATCAGTCAATTCATTAATTTAATTATGAAAGCCATTTGATGGTTGTAATGATGGTGATACACTATATATACAGTACATACGCAATTACACATGTACATACACACAAGTATTTTTATGTATGCATACTGTATATACACATATGTATTAACTCGCACCCACACTCATACTCACACAGACTTACTAGAAAAAATCCACTGTTAATAACTCATTCTCGAATTGCCCCCCTTAAAAATCAAATTACCCCCCTGTGGTGCGTACGCCCCACGTTGGGAACCACTGCTCTCGGTGCTCTGGTTTTCTCCCACATTCCAGAGACGGTTAGCAATGGAGAGTTATGGGCATGCTATAGTGGCATTGGAAGCATGGTTGAAATTGTGGGCTGCCCCCAGCACATCCACGGACTGTGTTGGTCGTTGATGCAAAGCGATACGTTTCACTGTAGGTTTCGATGTCTCAGTGTACACATGAAAAATAAAGCTAATCTTTTATTTGACCTTTCTTTCTTGAGGTGACCCAATAAATTGATTTCATTGTACCATCCCCATGGAAAGCAGGAGAATTATTCCCAGTATCCTGAACCAATCCTTAACCTTCAATCAAAATACTGAACCAATTGTTTTGTCCCTCTTAGTTCACTGTTTGTGGGAGCTTGCTATGCAGAAAGTGGATCGAACTTACGAATGTTGTAATTTCTACCTTACAAATGTGACTGTCCTTCAAAATTGTCTTACTGACTGTGAAAGGTGTTCTAGGAATATGTCTTTTATTCCAAAGTTGGATAAATAAATAACCACAATAATCAATAACCAGCCCGATTCACAATTCTGCATTAATGCTGCCTATCATAATGTTAAATATTAACCTTGCAGAACAACTTAATGGCCTTTTACTAATCCTGTAATGACATTTTACAAACTATAATATGAAAGTAATTAATAAAGTAATTGGAAGAAATGTGAAATTAATTTTATCACTTGGTGAGTTGTAACCTGGACTGCTTCATAGAGCGTAGAACATAGAACTGTCCAGCACAGGATAGGCCATTTGGCCCACAACGAATAGTCCTTGAAATTGTATGTGTGAGTTGTGGGAACAGTTCAGTGATTGGGGCAAGTAAAGTTGAGTGAAGTTATTCCTTTTGGATCAAGAGCCTGATAGTTGAGGGGTAATAACTGTTCTTAAACCTGTCTTCAAGATGAGAGCGTGGCCTGGATGGTTGTCATTCATGATGATGGATGATGCTTTCCTGTGACTGCACACTGTGTAGACACGCTCCATAGTGGAGAGGGTTTTATCTATGATAGATTAGGTTGCATCCATTACTTTATGAAGGATTTTCCATTCAATAATTCGCTGTGTTTCCACACCAGGACATGATGCAATCAGTGAATAAAGTCTCCACCACACGTCCATAGAGGGTTTGTCCAAGTTTTAGATGTCAAATTGAATCTTTGCAAAATTCTAAGGAAGTAGAGGCAATGCCGTGCTTCCTTTATAATTGCACTTAGGTGCTGGGCCCAGGACAGATCCTCTGAAATTATAACACTGAGGAATTTTAAGTTGCTGGACCTAGACAGTAGGCACTAGAATACTACAGCACAGTACAGGCCGTTCGGCCCTCGCTGTTGTGCAAATCCATATATTCCTTTAAAAAAAAGTACTAAACCCACACTACCCCATAACCCTCTAATTTTCTGTCATCCATGTGCCTATCCAATAGGCTCTTAAATACCCCTAATGTTTTAGCTTCCACCACCATCCCTGGCAAGTCATTCCAGGCACCCACAACCCTCTGTGTTTATTTTTACAAAAAAAAACTTACCCCTGATGTCTCCCCTAAACTTCCCTGACCCCTGACTAGGACTGGCTCCACCTGAAGTCAATAATCAGCTTCTTGGTCTTGCTGACATTGAGTGAGAGGTTGTTGTGGCACCACTCAGCCAGATTTTCAATATCCCTCTTTCATACTGATTTATCACCCACCCTTGATTTGGTGAACAACAGTGTTGTTGGCAAACTTAAATACGGTATTGGAGCTGTGCTTAGCCTCGCAGTCATAAGTATAAAGTGAATAGAGCAGGTAGCTAAGCACGTAACCTTGTGGTGCACCTGTGCTGATGGAGAGTAGAGGAGATGTTGTTGCCAATCTGAACAAACTAGGTTCTGCAAGTGAGGAAATCCAGGATCCAATTGTACAAAGAGGTATTGAGGCCTAGGTCCTGAAGCTTATTGTTTAGTTTTGAGGGGATGATAATATTGACTGCTGAGCTGTAGTCGATAAAGGACATTCTGATGTATGCATCTTTGCTGTCCAGATGTTCCAGGGTTGAGTGAAGAGCCAACTAAATGGCATCTGCTCTGGACCTGCTGTGAAAGTAGGCAAATTGGAGCGGATCTAAATTGCTTCTCAGGCAGGATTTGATATGTTTCATCACCAAACGCTCAAAGCACTTCATTACAGTGGATGTAAGTGCTACTGGATGACAGTCACTAAGGTAGGTTATCACATTTTTCGTAGACGCTGGTATAATTGAAGCTGCTTGAAGAAATAGGATACCTCTGTCTGCTGAAATGAGAGGTTAAAGATATCCGTGAACACTCCAGCCAGTTAATCAGCACAGGTCTTTAGAACTCAGCTGGGTAACCCAACTGGGCCGAATGTTTTCCATGGGTTCCTGAAGGATGCCCTCACATTGGTCTCAGAGACTAAAATCACAGGATCTTCAGGGTCTGCAGGAGTTTGAAGTTTCCTCCATATTTTGATGGCCAAAATGAGCATGGAAGGTATTGAGATCATTTGGGAGCAATGACTTGTTGTCATCTATGTCACTTGGTTTTACTACGTAAGAGGTAATAGCATTCAAACCCTGCCACAGTGGTCAAGCATCCGCCAGTGACTCAGGTTTGGTCTGGAGTTGCTACTTTGCATGTGAGATGACTTTTCAGAGATCGTACCTGGGCCTTGTGCATCTTACTTGGTCACCAGATGTGAATGCCGCTGAACTGGCCCTTGGCAGATTGTGGATCTTGTGGCTCATCCAGAGCTTCTGTCTGGGGAAGACCCTGAAAGATTTTGTGGGCACCCTCATCGACGCCTGTTTTCATAAAGCCTGTGGCAGCCATGCTGTATCCATTCTGATCATCTGATGAGTCTTTGAACACGGCCCAGTTCGCTGACTCGAAGCAATCCCATACGTGTTACGCTGCCTCCCACGACTACTTTGTTGTTTCCACTCTCAAGGCCTGCTCTTTAGCCTCTGCCTGTATGCAAGTAGGAGGACAACTGAGTGATCAGATTTCCCGAAAGGCAGTCTGTGTATTCCTAGTATAGCAGCGGTCTCGAGTGGTGGGACCCCTGGTGCTGCAGGATACACGCTGATGATAAATGGGCAGCAATTTCTTCAAACATGCCTGACTGAAGTCCCTGACTATGATATGAAATGTGTTGGAGTGGGTAGTTTCTTGTTCAGTGATGACAGCATTCAATATCAAGTGCTTGGTGAACGTATTTTTTTGGTGGTATGTAAACTGTGGCCAGGATCTTGGAGGAGAACTCTCTTGGTAAGTAGAATGATCTGCACATAATCGTTAGACATTCCAGACATGGGAATAAGAGTGCGACAAGAGCAAGACTGCTGCATCCGAGCACCACAGTTTATCAGGAAAGACAAGACCCCCTTTGTCTTCTCCGAATCATCAGGTCAGTCCATCCTCTCTATTGAGTCTGATCTACCTTGGGTCTGATCACTGAACCCAATATGTTCAGAGTGAGCCAATACTCCATGAAATACAGAACGCAGCAATTCCTCATTTCCCTCTGATACAGCAATCATTCCCTTAGTCCTCAATCTTGTTCTTCAGTGAGAGTATATTTGCTATCAAGAGGCTGGGTAGAGGTAGAGGAACTTTAATAGCTTGGTGCTTCAGGCTAGATTTGAATTCCTTCCCCCTTCTCATCTGGCTAGAGTGATGTACCTCTGTCCACTTAAAGGTGCCGTACCCACAAGGTTGAGAATTAAATCCGTCAAGTCCTTCAGTAGATCGTGAAATCGCTAGTTCATTTAGATGATGCAAAGATACTTTGCTTACAGGGAAATTACAGTCTGCGGGTTCCAGTAAGTGTAATTAAGAAGAAATATATTTAGAATTTTTGCAAGCGTCACGGTGGTTCATCAACTCTATCTTGGTGTCATCAGCAGTTTCTGAGAAACTCAAACCATCCTGTCTGGCACCAACAATCATTCCATAGTCAAAATCACTTGGATTACATTTCTTCCCCATTCTGATGGTTGGTCTGAAAAACAACTGAACCTCTTGACTATGTCTGTATGCTTTAATTCATTCAGTTGCTGCTACATGATTGGCTGCTTAGATATTTGCATTAATGAGCAGGCATGCAGGTGTAACTAATAAAATGGTTACTGAATGTAATTATGACTTTTTGTGAACACGTTGCTGTTTTCTATAATTGATATTTGATGTGTATTTTTTCCTTTGTGTCCATGAAGGAACCCATATTGTTTTATCAAATGTAATCCGAAAATTTCATTTCATTTCCATTGCTTCTACCCATTATTTCAGAATGTTTTCTTTCTAAAAGTAGCCTTGCAAAGCATTGGATGCGTAGCTGCTTTCAAAAGCCTTTCAGAAGTGATTGTAGTTCTATCAGATTCACATCAAAGATTGCATATTCTTGCTATAGAAATTAGTCTATCAGTTATAAATGCTTTTTCTTAACGTAATGTCCCAGTACACCATGCAAAGGAATTTAATTTAAAACCTAAATGCAACAGGTTCTGCAGATGCTGGAAATCCAGAGTAATACACAGAAAGTGCTGGAGGAAATTGCAGGCCAGGCAGCATCTATAGAAAGGGATAAACAGTCAATGTTTTGGGCTGAGACCCTTCATCCGGATAGGGAATGAAGGAAGAAGAAGCCAAAATGAGAAGGTGGGGCAGGGGAAGGAGTACAAGCTATACAAGGTGATACGTTAAGCCAGTTGAGAGGGGGAAGAGGGATGAGGTGAGAAGCTTGGAGGTGTTCATTTAAAACCTCATTTCCAAATGCAATCTGGTCTTTGTGCACAGTAAGAGCACTTCCAAATACTTATTCAGAGTCCTCCAGAATAATGTGTACATTTACGGCAAGCCTGTGTTCTCAAAGAGTACAACAGGTGACTTGCACAGTAAATTTGCTCATTCAAAACTTGCAAAAGGTGGGGGTTGAGAGTGCTCACACAGGAACAGGCCTGATCTGGTAATAAGGATTGTTTCAGCATCAGATGGCAATGACCATATTTTCTGGTCCATGATGGAGAACCCAAAGTGTTGAGGATCTGGCAAGTAGGTTGTCTTTAAATATTTAGCATTATGTACACTTTCAACCTTCCCCAGGCTCCTAATTGCATGTTCAGTTATGATCCTTCTGCTCAGAATCAGGTTTAATATCATCGGCATATGTTGTGAAATTTGTCTTTGTGGCGGCAGTACAATGCAGTACAAATTAATAGAAAAAAACTGATTTACTTACTTACTTTACTTTATTGTCACCAAACAATTGATACTAGAGTGTACAATCATCACAGCGATATTTGATTCTGCGCTTCGTGCTCCCTGAAGTACAAATTGAATTAAATATAATAAAAATTTAAATTATAAATCATAATTAGAAAATAGAAAAGGGAAAGTAAGGTAGTGCAAGTCAGGTCCAGATATTTGGAAGGTACGGCCCAGATCCGGGTCAGGATCCGTTCAGCAGTCTTATCACAGTTGGAAAGAAGCTGTTCCCAAATCTGGCCGTACGAATCTTCATGCTCCTGAACCTTCTCCCGGAGGGAAGAGGGACAAAAAGTGTGTTGGCTGGGTGGGTCGTGTCCTTGGTTATCCTGGCAGCACTGATCTGACAGCGTGTGGTGTAAAGTGAGTCCAAGGATGGAAGATTGGTTTGTGTGATGTGCTGGCCTATGTTCACAATCTTCTGCAACTTCTTCCGGTCTTGGACAGGACAACTTCCATACCAGGTTGTGATGCACCCTAGAAGAATGCTTTCTATGGTGCACCTATAAAAATTAGTGAGGGTTTTAGGGGACAGGCTAAATTTCTTCAGCTTTCTCAGGAAGTAAAGGTGCTGGTGGGCCTTCTTGGCAGTAGACTGTGCTTGGTTAGACCAAGTCTGGTCATTTGTGATATTCACACTGAGGAACTTAAAGCTTTTGACCTGTTCCACCTGTGCACCACCGATGTAGATGGGGTTGTGCGGTCCACTACTCCTTCTGAAGTCAACAACCAATTCCTTAGTCTTGCTGATGTTGAGAGACAGGTTATTGTCTTCGCACCATGCCACCAGGTTCTTAATTTCCTGTCTGTACTCAGACTCATCATTACCCAAGATATGGCCTACAATTGTGGTGTCATCAGCAAACCTATATATTGAGTTCGATGGAAACTTGGCTACACAATCATGGGTGTACAGCGAGTACAGCAGGGGGCTGAGTACACAGCCTTGTGGGGCACCAGTGCTCAGAGTGATTGTAGAGGAGAGCTTGTCCCCTATTTTTACAGCCTGGGTCCTGTCTGTGAGGAAGTTGAAGATCCAGCTGCAGATCTGAGTGCTAAGACCCAGGTTCTGGAGCTTAGGAATCAGTTTATTTGGAATGATGGTATTAAAGGCAGAGCTGTAGTCAATGAAAAGGAGCTTTACATATGTGTCTTTGTTCTCCAGGTGTTCTAAGGAGGAATGTAGTGCCAGAGAGATGGCATCTGCCGTTGACCTGTTGCTCCGGTAGGCGAACTGCAAAGCGTCGAGGTTGACTGTTAGATTATGGTTGATTTACAGTAAATATATATTAAATAGTTAAATAAGTAGTGCAAAAATAGAAATTAAAAAAAGTAGTGAGTTAAGTGTTCATGGGTTCAATGTCCATTCAGCAATTGGATAGCAGAGGGGAAGAAGCTGTTCCTGAATAGTTGAGTGTGCCCCTTGAGGCTTCTGTACCTCCTTCCTGATGGTAGCAATGAGATGAGGCATGCGATGGGTGGTGGGGGTCGTCCATAATGGACACCACTTTTCTGAGACATTGCTCCCTGAAGATATCCTGGATACTGCTGTGGCTAGTACCTATAAGGGAGCTTACTATTTTACAACTCTCTGCAGCTTACACTCATCCTGTGCAGTAGTCCCCCCCACCCCCCATACCAGATAGTGATGCAGCCAAGTTAGGATGCTCTCCATGGTACATCTGTAGAAATTTTGCAGGAGCCTGGCCTGGACATGGGAACTACCCCAGGACCCTGCCCATCATGGTTCAATGCTCACTAGTCTCGGGAATCAGCTCTGATCATGTTTACTGTACTCATCTACCCCAACACCCTGCCACACCCATCACGTTTCATTGCTTGCAATCCCAAGGTCCTCAGGCCCAGCATATTTCCAAAAAAAAGGTCCCAGTTTGAGGAATTTGGTATATTATCAAACCATTTCTACAGATAAACTGTGGAGAGCTTTCTGTCTGGTTGAAATACTATTTGTTACCAGGTTTGGATATGGCCCAAGTGTGGGGTGAGAGACACTGAAGCAGGTCGATAGTTCACAAACTTTAATGCGAACAGTGTTAAAGGGAAAATAAACAATAAACCCTAGGCCAAATAGGGCTGTTAACTAAAACTCTCAAATGGGAAACAAAGCCTACGCTGCGGCTGAAAAGAACATCTAAATAATAAACAAATACAACTAGTCTTCAGAGTCAGTTGACTCGAAACTCCAATTTCTCAGGGAAGGCCAAAAGCAAACAGGCAGCGAAGCGTTGCTGTGCTCTGTCCAAATTTTGATAAGCACTACAATGATAAGTACGGTGTTAAATACTATCACGATTAAATAATAATTAGCTGACACATGCAAATTCACGAGTGCAATTGCCGTATCTACTGCGCTGCCAAATCCATGGCTGTGACACTACTCAGTATGGAGGCACCATTGCACATGAATGGAAAACGCTGCGGAGGACTGCAAACTCAGCCAGCTCCATCATGGGTGCTAGCCTCCCCAGCATCGAGAAAACCTTCAAAAGGTGATACCTCAAAAAGATGGCATGCATCTTTAAGGACCCTCATCTCCCAAGACATCCCCTCTCATCATCAGAGAAGAGCTACAGGAGTCTGAAGACACACCCTCAAATGTTTTAGGAAAAGCTTCTTCCTCTCTGCCATCAGATTTCTGAATGTCCATGAACATTCCTTCAATATTTTGCTCTCTTTTTGCACATTTATTTGTTTTCTATATATTTCTTATTGTAATTTACAATATTTTATATGGCACTGTACGGCTGCCACAAAATAAATTTCACAACATACATCGGTGATAATAAACCTCATTCTAATTCTGACTCAACACACGCCAACCCTTATTTTTCTGAAAAACAACCATATACCTACCAAAACTCATGGTTTTCTAAACTGAAACCACCTTTTTGTTTTATCCAGGTTGACATTCACCCCCTATTTGATCTCACCCTTATCTCTTTGTTATAACCATATAACATATAACAATCACAGCACGGAAACAGGCCATTCCGGCCCTCCTAGTCCGTGCCGAACTCTTAATCTCACCTAGTCCCACCTACCCGCACTCAGCCCATAACCCTCCACTCCTTTCCTATCCATATACCTATCCAATTTTACCTTAAATGACACAACTGATCTGGCCTCTACTACTTCTACAGGAAGCTCATTCCACACAGCTATCACTCTCTGAGTAAAGAAATACCCCCTCGTGTTTCCCTTAAACTTTTGCCCCCTAACTCTCAAATCATGTCCTCTCGTTTGAATCTCCCCTACTCTCAATGGAAACAGCCTATTCACGTCAACTCTATCTATCCCTCTCAACATTTTAAATACCTCGATCAAATCCCCCCTCAACCTTCTACGCTCCAATGAATAGAGACCTAACTTGTTCAACCTTTCTCTGTAACTTAAGTGCTGAAACCCTGGTAACATCCTAGTAAATCGTCTCTGCACTCTCTCTAATTTATTGATATCTTTCCTATAATTCGGTGACCAGAACTGTACACAATATTCCAAATTTGGCCTTACCAATGCCTTGTACAATTTTAACATTACATCCCAACTTCTGTACTCAATGCTCTGATTTATAAAGGCCAGCGTTCCAAAAGCCTTCTTCACCACCCTATCTACATGAGACTCCACCTTCAGGGAACTATGCACTGTTATTCCTAGATCTCTCTGTTCCACTGCATTCCTCAATGCCCTACCATTTACCCTGTATGTTCTATTTGGATTATTCCTGCCAAAATGTAGAACCTCACACTTCTCAGCATTAAACTCCATCTGCCAACGTTCAGCCCATTCTTCTAACCGGCATAAATCTCCCTGCAAGCTTTGAAAACCCACCTCATTATCCACAACACCTCCTACCTTAGTATCATCAGCATACTTACTAATCCAATTTACCACCCCATCATCCAGTTAAGTAATATTCTTAAAATCCATGTAGATACCGGTACATGGTAGTGTAACGGTAAGCATAACACTATTGGTTTAGGGTGTCAGAGTTCAGAGTTCAACTCAGGCTGCCTGTGAGGAGTGTATGTCCTCTCTGTGACCATGTAGGTTTCCTCCAGGTGCTCTGGTTCCTCCCACAGTACAAAGGCATATTGTAGTAAGTTAATTTGTCATTGTGAATCGTCCTGTGATTACTCTAGGGGTAGATAGATGTGTTACTTGGTGGCGTGATTGTTTGGGATGGAATGACCTGTCCTGTGCTGTGTCTCTATATAAATAAATATATAAATAACCTCCACTACAAGGCTCCCATTAACTCTGCAAATCTATCCGATTTCTGAATGGTCCATGAACCAATGAACACTACCTCACTATTCCTCATTTACGCTATTTATTTATTTAATTTCTTGTACCTTGTAGTAATTTCACCTCCCTGTAGTTCTACTCCTTCCCTTTCGCCCATGGACAACTGAACCCTGGAACACTGAGCTGCCACTCCTGCTCCTCCTGCAACCAAGTCTCACTAATGGCTACAACGTCTAATCCCGCATGCTGATCCATGTCCTGAGCTCACCCGCCTTTCATACAATATTCTTTGCAGTGGAGTATAAGCAGCTCAGAACATTATACCATAAGACTATTAGATATAGGAGCAGAGTTGGACAATGTGGCCGATGGAGTCTGGTCTACCATTTCATCATTAGTCCAACAGTGCAGCACTAACAAACCATCCCGTTAGGATAGTAGTCCCCCTCCATTTTAGGCACATACAGTCCCTTCTGTATAGGTTCAACCTTCCCGGGGAGAGCGCCCAGTGATCCAAAAATCTGAAGCCCTTCCTCCTGCACTATTTCCATAGCCAAGTGTTAAATCTGCACCATTTCCTATTTCTGGCCTTATAGCATGTGACACAGGTTGCAATCCTGAGATCACAACCTTGAAAGTCATGTCCTTTAACTTGGCATCGAACTCACTGACCTCACTTTACAGGACCTTGTCACCCATCATAACCATGTCATTGGTACCAACGTGGACTATGGCCTCTGGCTGCTCGCTTACCCACTTAAAAATGTTGAGGACTCAATCCTGGCACGTGGGAGGCAACAAACCATCTGGGAATCTCATCCTCGTCCATTTCGGTTCCCTGACCAATGAATCCCCTATCACTACAGCTCCTCTCTTCCCCACCCCTTTCCCTCTGAGTCATAGAGCCAGAATCTGTGCTGGAGGCCTGCTCACAACTGCCTCTCCCTGGTGGGTCATCCCTCCCAACAGTATCCAAAGCAGTTTACTTATTATTTAGGGGATCAGCCACCGGGGTACTCTGCACTAGCTCCCAATTCCCTTTCCCTCTCCTGACAGTCACCCAGGTATCTGCCCCCTGCAACTTAGGGGTGACTACCTCCCTGTAGCTCCTATCTATATTCTCACTTTTGATCATCAAGCTGAGCTCAGGTTCTTTACTCAGTCTCTAAGGAGCTGCAGCTCAGTGCACCTTGTTCTGATGTAGTTATCAGGGAGACTGAAGGTTTCCCAAAGTCCCCACATCCCTCACAAGGAACATACCACAAGCTCTGGATCCATTCTTAGTGCACTAACAGAGGGGAAAATAACTTACTAGGAATTTACTTAGAACCTGCATTTGTGCTTGGCCAAGCCTGTTGAGCCAAAGCTGGACCACTCTATCACTGCCACGCTGCCACAATGGCTGCTCTGCTTACAACTCCTTCCTTTTATTGGCTCAAACAGTGGTTCTCTCCTAACCAGAACGGCAGTTTTCAAACTGCATAATTTATTGTTTATTATAGTAACATTTCTTGTGTGTATTGCACTGTACTGCTGCCACAAAACAATAAATTACCAAATATAGGTTGGTGATGATAAACCCAATTCTGATGCTAATTCATTCAAAATTCAATAAGAACATCCAAATATAGCCCATTTTTTGATGAATGTGTGTTGCCCCTCCTTAATCAATTAAAACCTGTTAATTTTTCCTTAATTATGGCTTCCATGATCTTACCTTGGCCAGCCAGTTGTTACTGGGAATGTCCTGTCACTCTTTCTTGACCATTTGCCACTTTACAGCCCTTCAGCAGGTCCCTCGTATGTTGGGGAAAATGGAAGATTGTGGCAAGGCCTTCACTATCTCCCTCATTTTCCTTAGGAACATGGGACACAAGTCTTCTCAACCAGGCAGCATCAGGATGTTGCCTGGATGTTGCCAGGATGTTGCCTGAATTGGAAGACTTTGGAATTGGAATTGGTATTGATATTGGGTTATTGCCACATTAATGAAGTACAGAGAAAGGCTTGTCATGCATACTGCTTACACAGATCAAATCATTACCCAGTGCATTGAAGCACAACAAGGTGAAACAATAACACCACAGAATAAAGTATCAACTACAGAGAGATAGCAGTGTAGGTAAACAATAAAATGCAAGATCATAAGAAGGATGATTGTGAGGTCATGAAGCCATCTCATTGCACTGGGAACTATTTAATAGTCTTTTAGCAGTCAGTAGAAGCTATCCTTGAGCCTTTTAGGCTTTTGTATCTTCTGTCCAATAGGAAGGGGAGGAGTTAGAGTGGGTGGGTTTTTGATGATGCAGACTGCTTTCCTGGGGCAATGAGAAGACAGTCTGTGAAGAGGAGGCTGGGTTCCATGATGTGCTAAGAGGAGGCTGTGTCTGCAACTGAAGTTTCCTGTGGTGACATGTAGAATGGTTTTGATGATGGTAAAGGTCATTGTTACAGGGAGAGATTGGATAGGCTGGGCTTGGGTTCCTGGAGACTCAAAGTGACCTTGTAGAAGGAAAGAGCATCACATTGTGAGCTCAAAATGCTATTCACAAGATTGGAAGAGGTGCAAATGAGGCACTTCTTCACCTAGAAGGACTGTTTAGTTTCCTTGAAAGGGATGAAGGAATAAGATAAAGAATGGGTCATGCATCTCTGACGTTTTCTTGTGAAATTGCTTCGAAAAGGGAGCTGGTTGGAGGAGAAGAAAGAGAACCAGGCAGTCATAGGTAGAACGATCCCTTCACAATGCTGAAAGTGGAGGAAAGAAAATTCAACACTCAAAGTACATATAGGATACCATATACAACCCTAAATCTGGAGAATACATTAGATGCAACTAGAAACATAGAAACATAGAAAATAGGTGCAGGAGTAGGCCATTCGGCCCTTTGAGCCTGCACCGCCATTCAGTATGATCATGGCTGATCATCCAACTCAGAACCTTGTACCTGCTTTCTCTCCATACCCCCTGATCCCTTTAGCCACAAGGGCCATATCTAACTTCCTCTTAAATATAGCCAATGAACCAGTCTCAACTGTTTCCTGTGGCAGAGAATTCCACAAATTAACCACTGTCTGTGTGAAGAAGTTTTTCCTCATCTCGGTCCTAAAAGGCTTCCCCTTTATCCTTAAACTGTGACCCCTCGTTCTGGACTTCCCCAACATCGGAAACAATCTTTCTGCATCTAGCCTGTCCAATCCCTTTAGAACTTTAGAACTAGGTACACAACTACATTACAAGTCACTTGGAAGTTAAGCAGTTGACTAATACCGGCATTTTTCATGCAAGCAAGAGCTGAGAGAATCCTTTGATTCTCCTTTTCATTAAATGGAGCTGCAAATGTTTGAAGATAATTGAGTTTCAGAGATCAGAAGGACTCACTCCTCAGCAGTCATATTACCCGTGAAATCTGGGAGTCTAGCCCGGGGGAGCATTCGGCAGTGGAAGAGAAAAATGCGTACAAACATGCAAAGCTGTGGAGCTAACTCAAACCAGGCTGGATCTGTTGGCTAACCAACAACAAGTTGCACATGCAGCTCAAAACCTAACGTGGACCAGGAAAGCACTACCCAGGATGCTGAAGTGGTACAGAAGGTGGCATGAGTGACTGAAAAAGAAGTTACCGTGCAATATGAAAGGGTGATTAAAAGGTGTATTGTGTGTTGGCCTTCATTAGTTGTGGGACTGAGTTCAAGAGCTGCAAGGGAATGATGCAGCTCTGTTTTTTAAAAAAAAGTTTAGACAACACTTGCAGTATTGTGTTTAGTTCTGGTCACCTCATTGTAGAAAGGATGTGGAACCATTAAAGAGGGTGCAGAGATAATTTATAAAGACGCTGGCTGGAATAGAGAACATGTTTTATGAGAATAGATCGAGTGATCTTTTCTCTTTGGAGAAAAGGAGAATGGGAGGTGATATGATAGTGATGTACAAGGTGATCAAGTGGCTAGCCAGAGACTTTGTCCAGGGCAGAAATAGGTAATATTGAGGGGACTTAATTTAAGGTGATTGAAGGGAAGTAGAAGTGGGGTGTCAAAGAGGGGGTGGGGTGGGTGCTTGGAATGAGTTGTTGGGGCTGATGGTAGAGGCAAATACATTGGGTACATTTAAACAACTTAGGCCCATAGATGATAGAAAAGTGGAGGACTATGTGGAAGGAAATTGCTAGATTGGTCTTTGATGCAGCTGATCTCCCTCCTGGAACTTATCCTTACAGATGGAACAAGGGCTACACCCCCTTCCCACCATTCAGGGACACAAACAGTCCTTCCATGTGAGGCAACACTTCACCTGTGAGTCTGTTGGGGTCATATACTGTGTCTGGTGCCCCTGGTGTGGCCTCCTGTATATCGGTGAGATCCAACGTAGACTGGTAGATCATTTCACTGAGCACCCACACTAAATCTGCCAGAAAAAGCAGAAACTCCCAGTGGCCACTCATTTTAATTCCACTTCCTATTCCCATTCCAATATGAATATCCATGGCCTCTTACACTGTCGCAATGAGGCCACACTTGGCTTGGAGGAACAACACCTTGTATTACGTCTGGGTAGCCTCCAACCTGATGGCATGAACATCAATTTCTCACACTTCTGGTAATGTCCCCCACCCTCTCCTTCACCATTATCCATCCCCTTTTCCCTCTCTTACCTTATCTCCTTGCCCGTTTATTGCCTCCCTCTGGTGCTCCTTCACCCTTTTCTTCCTTCCAAGGCCTTCTGTCCTCTTCTATCAGACTCCCCCTTCTCCAGCCCAATATCTCCTTCATCAATCAGCTTCCAGCTCTTCACTTCATCCCTCCCCATTCGGGTTTCACCTGCCACCTTGTGCTTTTCTCTCCCCTCCTCCCACCTTTTAAATCCACTCCTCAGCTTTTTTTTCTACGGTCCTGCCGATCAGTCTCGGCCTGAAACGTCCGCTGTACTCTTTTCCATGGATGCTACCCGGCCTGCTGAGTTCCTGCAGCATTTTGAATGTGCTGTATGTAGATTGGTGCGTGCAGTGTGGACTGTTGAATCACTCCTGCAGACCGTACACAATGGAGGGGGCAGTGAAAGACCATCAGCTGTGCAAGATGAGCCCCATAGGCTCAGATCAGATTTGGAGCCTCAACAGAGCCCAATGACCCTAATGCTGAGCACAATCAATTGAGTGTCGGGATTACCCAGCAGATGTACCTACTCCATGATGTTGGTGCAAAGACAGTCACCGTCATCATCAGTTTGTGCCGGGTGCCATCATAAAATACTGTGGTTGAAACCAATGAGAGATGTGATGTTGATAAAGACCAGAGCTACACCGCAGATAGCTGGGAAATGCATTCTCAAGCTGGTGAACACAAAGAATCGGAGAACCAAGAAACACAGAGGAGGCCAGAGCTGAACGCAGCACTGGAGACAATTTAGTGGTGAGTGATAACTTCAATAAAACACTGCAAAATAACAAGCAACAAGGGGCCGAAAAAACAAGAGAGAACAGCTACTTACAACAAAGCAACAAGGTAAATGAAGGCTAGGAGAAGCTGATTAAGGTTGCCCGGTTTGTAGGAGTGAGCAAGGATTGTGGGTGAGAGCTGAGTTTAAACGGGCTGCAGGTGAAGAGTTGGAAATGAGTGGCAGGTGGCTCCTGTTAGCTGGGTAGAGACTGAGGAGTTTTCACGTGCAGACCTGACAGGATGCTTCCCCCCATCCCAACAGCCAGCCCCCGATGGCGCAGGATGACTGGGATGTGCTCAGTGGAACTTCTTGACGCGAGCGATAGATCCAAGATGTGGTTGGACGGCACCCAAGCCCTCTCCTCCAGCCGTGCCCTTCCCAGTCAACCAGGTTTTGCACTCACGTCACAATGGAGTAACAACCACCGAACCACGTGTAAGAGACCACTTTCCAGCTTCCTCGGTTCCGGAGGTGCACACTTAGGTGGGCTGAGTGGTCCACCAACAACGAGCCTGAGGCAGGACACCTGGAAGGTAGGTGTGACCCCGAGGGATAATGGCAGCCGGAGACGGTAAGTGACTGGGTTGATGTGATGGGTAATCTTAAAGGGATTAATGAACAAGGGAGACAGATGGCGGGAGTTGGTGCACAGGGGCAGGTCTCGGGTCGACGGCCAGAGGGGTCTGGCTGGGCACCGATGACAGTTGCCTTGGTGACAGTAGGTGCAGTTGGCAGCTAGGATGGTCCTTTTCCAAGCAATCCAGCAGTGGCCAACCAGGGCTCTGGTAGATGGATGTCCACCGCTGGCTCCTTCTCGGGGAACAATAGAGGCTGGTTGCCATTAAAAAAAACACTTCAGAATGACAAACCCATGACAGTAGAGGTGTTTAGATTGTGGCACAGCTCAGCCCAGAGCAGATGCATCTTCCAAGTGGAAGGGTTAGAGGTAGCAAAGCATAGCAGAAACTTCTTTGCTTGCTGATTGGTTCCTTCTGACTCTCCATTTGTCTACGGATGGTAGCCTGAGGACAAACTCGCCGAGGTGCGGAGGAGGGAGCAGAAGGCTCACCAGAAAGCATGGGATGAATAGTGGGCCCCGGTCCAACACAGCGTCCTGGGGGTAGCTGTGGAGGTGAACTACATGTTGGAAAACCAGGTCCGCTGCCTCAGCAGCTGATGGAAGTTTGGGGAGAGCAATGAAATGGGATGCCTTGGAGAACCGGTCCACCACTGCGGCTCCATCCGACGATGGCGAAGCCACGGTGAAATTGATGGCGATGTGGGACCACAGGCATCCAGGGATCAGCAGAGGTTGCAGTCCAGAGGGCTGCTGGCTGGAGGAATTTGACTGAGCACATTGAGGGCAGGCAACGATGAACTGACATACACCTGTGAACAGAACCGGTGTCACAGAAAATCCAGGGTCCGTTGTGCATCGCAATCAGAGAGGGTTGAGGAGTGGGCCCACTGGAGTGCCTCAGAGCACACGGCTACCAGCACATTCATTCGGCTGTCTGATGTGTAGGCCGCATACCGTCAGGCTTGGCTAATCTAGTTCTCAATGTCCTACGATCAGGGTGAGGTTCCAGGGGGTTGCAATGATGGGCTCAAGGTTGATTGCGGTTTCAGCTGGGTCAAACTGTCTTGACAGGGCATCCGTCTTCATGTTCTTGGAGCAGGGTTGGCAGGGCATGGTGAAGATGAACTGCTCAGGGTAGCAGGCACAATGAGCCTGACGTCGGTCAAGTTAGCTGGTCTGCTGAATGCATTTGAGTTTCTTGTGGTCAATCCAGACCAGAAAGCACTTGGTGTTCTCCACCAGACGATATCTCCATTCCTCCAAGGCCCACTTAATGAAGAAGAGCTCCCTGTCTCCTACTCCGTAAAGGCGCTGTGCAGAGTGAACTTGCCCGAGAAGAAGGCACAAGGGTGTGTATTCCCCCGGGTCCTCTCTTGGAGATGATGGCCCTGGCACCCACGTTAGATGCATTCAACTCTACCACAAAAGATCAGGAGGGGTTTGGATGGCAGAGAATGGGAGCAGTGGTGAAGTGTCTCTGGAGCTCCTCAAACATGTGGTCTGTGAGGAGGTGATTTGGTGAAGAGGTGATTTGGTGAGGATCTGAGAGGAGCAGCGAATTGGCTATAGTTTCTAATGAACCGGAGGTGAAATTGGAATAGCCCAAGAAGCACTGTAGCTGTTTAAGGAGCACAGTCAGGGCCCTTCAACGATGGTGCGGACATTCTCTGAGTCTACGGCTATACGTTGAGGTGAAAGGACAAAACCCAGGAAGGAAATGACTGGGTTGTCGAAATGATATTTTTCTAACTTGCAGTACAGTTGGTTTAAAAGGAGAAAACCACCTGAAGGACTGATTGGCCATGACAGATGTGGTCTTGAGGGTCAATGAAGAAGATGAGGATGTCCTCAAGGTAGAGAAACACATACCAGTGGGCGATGGGCAGCTTTACACTAAGTGCACGTTGTTTCTCCACCGATGCTCTGGCGGGTGCTAAAGAAGCTCTGGCTGGGTTCTGAGGAAATCATGATGAGGGTCCTGCAGCCTGAAATGGCTCTGGGAATGGAACTGGGGTTCAGGCTGATGGTCTGGGGCAGTGGTTCTCAACCTTTTTCTGCTTATGGCCCACTTGTGACTTTCATTTACCTCTGTGGTCCCCACTCTCCATAGTCTCCGTTAGTTTATATGGTGAACTATACTAATTACTCCAATTTACAGTCAATATTTATGTTTTAACAGGTTACTGGTATTATAATATGTTAAGCATAATGTTACAGGTGTATATGAAAAAGAAAACTACTTCAAAGTTCTGAATAGGATACTTAATTTGTAATATATAATACTCTTTCAACAGCTATGCAAAACACTTAATATTGTTACTTTGGGCTTATTAGGCAGTTTTTTAAAATAATTTAATTTTTTAGGCAGCTTTTAGATAAATTTTATTATATATGCAAATTCGATGTGACAATAAAGAGTGTATGCTCACCAATTAAACTTCCTTTCAAAATATAACTATCAGGGATTTATAGTGGTAGATAGTGATGTTGTGGCAGATTTCATATGTTATCGCCACTGCGCTTTAGTCATTTCTGGCAGGTGACCCCACTGCAGTATCTGCAGCCTTCATGTCACGGTTTATAAGTCTTATAACATGAATGGGTCAGTGGAAGGCAAATGGAACCAGCCTCCTGCTGCATGGTCGCTGACGGTCCTTGCTGCTGTCAGCCCTGCTCAGTCTGCAGTTTGTGAGTTGGGGGAATGGGGCTCAATGTCACCATCCAGGGTGTGAATGATCAAGCAGGAGCAGAGATAACGATTGATGCATCACACCTCTCCTCCCACTGTTTGGCTGCTTCATTTGCATATTTTCCCATTCATTTCATTCAGAGTTCCAGTTTTCTACTTGTGACCCCTACAAAATCAGGCATGGCTCCTTGGGGAGGGGGGGGGGTGCACAAGAACAAAGTTGAGAACCACTGAGCTGGAGCGACGTTCCATAAGACACGTCAATTTGGAGGGCCAGAGTGATGAATGTTCGAGGTCGGTGGGCATCTCCTGGTCGGTGGACAGCTAATCTGTCAACCACTCCGAGACGTCGTGATGGT
The DNA here is from genome assembly GCF_048418815.1 of Hemitrygon akajei. Taxonomy (NCBI): domain Eukaryota; kingdom Metazoa; phylum Chordata; class Chondrichthyes; order Myliobatiformes; family Dasyatidae; genus Hemitrygon; species Hemitrygon akajei. The sequence continues at coordinate 21,417,575 of NC_133126.1, forward strand.
AATGGGCCAATAGTGCTTCTACGTTCCAGATGCATTCCACTACCACTTCTTTTCAGCAAGCAAACTCTGCTAGGTCAATCGATGGTTCACTCATCCTGTCAGGAAGTGTCAAGAAAGCTTGATCGGAACGCAGAGCCATGCAGATGGTTTATGTGAACTGTGCTTAATTGTGTTATAAGCTACAAAATAACAAGCTATGTGTGGCCGCAAAACAAGAGAGAACAAATACTTAACACAATAGGGCAACAAGGTACCTGAGGGCTAGGAGTGACTGGTTAAGGTTGATTGGTTCACATGAGTTAACAAGGATTGTAGATGAGGTTTAAATAGGCTGCAGGTGATGATTTGGAAATGAGTGACAGCTGACTCCTGTTAGCTGGCTTGAGCTCTTCACTCAATCCTGGAACACATGGACAGCAAAGATGCATAGATCATGATGCTCTTTATTGACTACAGCTCAGCATTCAATGCCATCATTCCTTCAAAACTAATCAATAAGCTTCAAGACCTCCTTGTGCAATAGGATCCTCCATTTTCTCACTTGCTGACCCTTATCACTTCAGATTGGCGGCAACATCTCCACAATCTCCAGAAGCACAGGTGCACCACATGGCTGTGTGGTTAGTGCGCTGCTCTACTCACTTTCTACTCATGACTGGGAGGTTGAGCACAGCTCCAATGCCATATTTAAGTTTGCTGACAATACTTTATCATTGGCTAAGTCAAAGGTGGTGATGAATCAGCATATAGGAGGGAGATTGAAATCTGGCTGGGTGGTGACACAAAAACCACCTCTTACTCATTGTCAGCAAGATCAAGGAGCCAATTGTTGTCTTCAGTAGAAGGAAACCAGAGGTCTATGAGCAAGTCCTCACCAGAGGGTCAGCAACTTTAAATTCCTCGGCATGAACATTTCAGAGGACCTGCTCTGTGCCCACAATGTAAGTGCAATTACAAAGAAAGAACAGCAGCACCACACTTTAAAACTACCTAAGTTCTCTCACTTCACTTCCCTCTTTTTCTATTCCCCCCTGTTTTTTTTCTATGTATCTTCTCAGTCCTTCTCTTTTCCTCACCTGCTCATCACCTCATTCTGGTGTCCTTGCTCCATCCCTTTCTCCCAAAGTCCTCTCTCCTCTCCTATTAAGTTCCTTCTTTTTCAGCCCTTTTCCTCTTCTATCTAACACCTTCCAGTTTCTCACCTCATTCCCCTCCCCCCCACCATCCACCTTCCTTCGCCTCTCCCTACCTTCTTATTCTGGCTTCTTCTCCTTCCCTTTCCAGTCCTGATGATGGGTCTTGGCTCTAAACATTGACTCTTCCTTCCTCTCCATAGATGCTGCCTGACTTGCTAAATTAGACCATATGAGATAGGAGCTATTTGGCCCATTGATTCTATCCACACTTTGTTTGCATTACTCTGGATTTCCAGCATCTGCAGAATCTCGTGTTTATAATTGTCTACAAAGTGCTTTGTATTGTGATGAAGTTGCTGCTTTTTTCTTATATATAGCCCTCTCTGAGTATAAATATACATGTTCACTAAATACACGGTTAAACTTGAGGCCCCAGAGGCTAAGTTTGCTGACTTTATATTCTTTTATTTCTTGTCTGCAGGTTCCGTGAGAAATTGGGTCAACTAAACGAAGTGATGACATGTCATCTTCTAGCTTGTGGGGAGAACTAATGTAGTTTTTGACCTTGATGTATTAAACCATAAATTATTCTTCATGCTGCATTTGGCTTCAATGGTAGTAACAGCAACAGATCTGTACGTATCCTCTACCCACTCTAGCTGCTGTTAGATCAAATAGAGTAGACCGATGTCAGCTTGATCCAGCTGACAAGAATCCGAGCTCAGATCACTCTATCCATGTGTCTAACTAAAGACAGAAAAATATGGCCTGGGATGGGATACAGCAATGCCCTGGATTACAGAAAGTGATGGCTACAGCTCAATCTATCAGAGACAAAGCCCTTCTCTCCAGTATGCTCATTTACACAGAGTGCTGCCACAAGAAAGCAGCATCCATCATCAAAGTCCCCCACCATCAAAGTCCCCCACCACCAAGCCTTCTGCTCACAACTACCATCAGAAAGGAAGGACAGGAGCCTCGGGTCCCTCATCACCAGATTCTGGGACAGTTATTACCCTACAAACATCAGGCTCCTGAACCAGTCTGGATAACTTCACTCTCCTCAACTCTGAACTGATTCTACCATTGACAGATTCACTTTCAAAGACCCTTTCCAACTCATGTTCTCAGTATTTGAATTTGTAGTTTGTCTTCTATTGTCAGTCTTTGCCTGCTATGTACACTTTCTCATATAATTCTATTGAATTTGTTTCCTTTACCCTTAAATGCCTGCAAGAAAATAAATCTCAAAGTAGTACGAAAATCTTATCATATATGTACTCATTTTAATAATAAATTTATTTTGAACTTTATGAAGTACTAAAAGAAAAGACAATATTAGTATATAGTACTAATATAGCACTTTTCATGATCAGAGACATCCTGAAGAGTTTCATGACTTGGTAGCTGAAAGATACATAAGGAATGGCACAGGGACTTGGGCGGGGAAACAATTGGGAGGACTGATTGGTGGGGAATGAGTCATGGTTAGAGGAGACTGAGGGAAATATTCACACGTCATTGCCAGAACACCTTTGTTGCAAATGTGTAATATTGACCTGGATTCAGAAACACAATGCAAAGTGATCAAATTTTCCAACAAAACCAAATAGGTGAGGGGAAAAAAGAAAGATAGAAAGGTAGATGAGCTTTATTTCTCACTCGCATGACACAGCACAACAGTTCATCCACTTTCTTAGCTGTTTACAAAGAATCAGCATGCCATCTAAAACTTCGGCAAACTTTTATGGATAGGTGGTGGAAAGTATATTGACAGGTTGTATCAGGCATGGTATAGAAACACCAGTGCCCTTGAATGGAAATGCCTACAAAAGTAGTGAATACAGCCCAGTCCACCACTGAGCATGGAGCATTGTCACAGGAAAGCAGCATCCATCATCAAGAACCCCCATCATTCAGACCATGCTCTCTTCTCACTGCTGTCATCAGGATGAAGGTGCAGAAGCCTCAGGACCTATACCACCAGGTTCAGGACCAGTCATTACCCCTCATCCATCAGGGTCTTGAACCAGATGCCTCAGGACCCACACCACCAGGTTCAGGGACTGCTATTAGGCCTCAATCATCAGGCTCTTGAACCAGAGGGGATAACTTCACTCAACTTAACTCACCGCATCACTGAACTATTCCCACAACCTATGGACTCACTTTTAAGGACTCTTCATCTCATGTTTTTTGATAATTTTTGCTTATTAACATTACCTGTGTATTTTTTTTCTTGGCTCAAGCTGGTAAAACTTGAAGTACAGGCAAAGCCAAGCACAGTCACTTATTAATTGTTAGGAATTTACAGACAATTCTAGATGGTTCGTATAACGAGTTTCTAGGGATTTACATAAATATTGTTGTTTAGGCTTAATTGTTTAACACTATTGCATGGTGACTTTTGGGTGATCCCAGTAGGAGATATTCCTATTGGGACAATGTATACCCTGTTCGCGTTCCAAAGTCTTTCCATTTCTTTTTTTAAATTCAGCATATTTCTGATGTTTTTCACTTATTGATTTTGTATATTATGTGTGTTTGGAATGGCTATATCTATTAAATAAGTTGTTCTTGTTTATCCTGTAATATTATATCTGGACAGTTATTATGGATTGTCCTATCTGTGATAATAGATTGATCGCAAAATAATGTGTAGGACATCGACTGGATCAGGCTTGTATTTATAGTAAGGTATGTTGTCGTTTATGAGTTTGTATTTTAAAGCAAGGTTTTGTGAATGAAGTTTGCCACTTGATTGTGCCTGTGTAAGTAATCAGATTGAGTTAAACTGCTGCAGGATCCTGTAATGTGTTGGGTTGTTTCTGGTTTCTCTTGGCATTTTCTACATTTATCATCTTGAATTTGTTGGTCTTTTACCATACTTTTGACATAATTTTTGTATTAAACACCAAGTCTGGCATTACCACCGTGAGCACCTCTATTTCTGGGAAGAGATCTCCAACTTTGATCCAGGCTTCCTTGTCAACATCTAGTCTGCTCAGATCTTGGGGATGTCTTCCAAGGGGGCATCATGCTCTTCCATTAGTTAACTCTTTCTTCTGTAGTGATAATTTCTTCATTTTTCGCAGTCGTGCTTTAAGTTAAGTGGTATATACCACTTACCAGAATCAAATATGCTCGTGTGGAGTGCTGAATCCTGTTTTCATTCATGAAAATATGTCCTTAGAAGTTTTATCTGACTTGTACAAAAATGACTGATAAAACAGTCAGTTTTATCTGACTTTTGTATAAAACAGTTTTATCTGACTGTTGTCTTTCTTCCTCCTTCTGTCCTAGATAATGTTAATCTAAATGTGTTTGAGTATATGTAAAGTTTTCTAAAATTTGTCATTTCAGTTCTTATTTTTCTTTGTAAATTTTCCAGATCTGTTTCAGACCAAGATATTATGCCAAAAGAATACGTTAATATGGGTAGAGTGAAGTGCTTATTGTCTTTGTTATATTTTCACCATTGAGTTCATTTTGGCAGATTTTCTTTAGCCTTGAAGTAAATTCTGGTGAATGTTTACTCTTTATTGCACTATGATCTATTTTCTTTGCTTGTTGATATCCCTGATACTTATCTGTTTCATATTCAGCCTCCAGTTGTACTGTATCCTGCTGCTCTGTTTTAGATTCTATTAGCTATATGGGACCTTTCTTTATGTTTAATGTTCTGCACTCATCTAGTCCAAAGCTTATACTTATATCTTTAGAAAATAGTTTGAATTAATTGCTTTAGCCTTACTGATGAAGGAACATATCATTTCAAATCATCCATGTACAGAAGGTATGTCAAGGTAAAATTCATTGGGTTATTTCTGATTTCATATCTTACTTTTGGTCAATTCAGTAAACTAGAAAGCGGGTTTAAAGCTAGACAGAACTGTAGTAGATTTGCCCTGGAAAATGCCTTGGTTTATTTTGATAATGGCGGTTTGTCCTTTTTTGGTTGTTAATAGATAGGGTGATTATAGTATGCCCATGTTTCATCAGATGTTGCAGGAATTTCACAAGTATTGGGTGTAGTTCATATATATTAAGAACTTCTATTAACCACCAGTTGGGGCAGAATCAGATGCTTTTTGGTAGTCACTACAGCAACATGAAAGATTTCTGCTTTTCCACTGGGCTTCATTTGGAATTACAGAATCTATTATCAGTTGTTCTTAGCATCCTTTCATACCCTTACAGCATTCTTTCTGCTCTTCTGTAAGTACGTTGTGGTTATCCAAGTGAGTGGTGATTAATTGTGAGATACATGATGCTACAACTTTATATGTAGTTTTTAAATAATTTTTAAATAAATTGGATGATATTTTGATGGGTCATTTGTGATTTCTCCTTTAGGTAAGAGATTATATGTTTTATCTCCATTAAAACTTCAAGCAATTTTTCAGGATTTTTAAGAAAATTGTTGATATACATTAATAGGTATGGATGAAGGCAAGTCAATTTTTATACCAATAATATGAATATTATCACTGCCTGTATTTTTCCAGTTGTAGGTATTTTTTTATAACTACTTTTAGCAAATCTATTGTAACTTCAGGTATTTGCACTTCTGTGTGTGTGTGTGTGTGTGTGTGTGTGTGTGTGTGTGTGTGTGTGTGTGTGTGTGTGTGTGTGTGTGTGTGTGTGTGTGTGTTCTTTTTCCTCCCTCATCCAGCTTGCTTCTTGATTGTGTGTCACCCCGTTTGACCAGATATTAGACCAAAAGTTGATTATCTCTATCTTTTCTGAGAATTCTGTGCTAGGGGTGGTGACACTTTGATACGTCGAATTGATTCATTTTTATAGAACAACATTCATAGTAGAACAAAGAAATACAACGGAATTACACTGATTGGTCTTATCTCAAACAGTAACGAGGTGGCCTACAGGGAAGAAGTCATCTTTCTGACACAGTTGTGTCAAGAAAACAACCTCTCCCTCAATGTCGCAAAAACAAAGGAGCTGGTTGTAGATTACAGGAGGAATGGAGACAGGCTAACCCCTATTGACATCAATGGATCTGGAGTTGAGAGGGCTTTAAGTTCCCCAGCACCCACATCACCGAGGACATGACACAACAGCACCTCTTTCACCTCAGACTGTTGAGGAAGCGTGGTATGGGCCCCCAAATCCTAAGAACTTTCTACAGGGGCACAATTGAGAGCATCCTGACTGGCTGCATCACTGCCTGGTATGGGAACTGTACTTCCCTCAATCGCAGGACACTGCAGAGAGTGATGAGGACAGCCTTGTGCATTTCCAGTTGTGAACTTCCCATGATTCAGTACACTTACAAGGACAAGTGTGTAAAAAGGGCCCGTAGGATCATTGGGGACCCAAGTCACCTCAACCACAATCTATTCCAGCTGCTACCATCCAGGAAGCGGTACCGCAGCGTAAAAAGCCAGGACCAGCAGGCTCCAGGACAGCTTCTTCCACCAGCCCATCAGACTGATGAACTCACGCTGATTTGAGTGTACTCTATATTACACTGACTGTTCTATTTATTATAAATTATTATAAATTACTATGATTGCACATTGCCCATTTAGATGGAGATGCAACGTAGAGATTTTTACTACTCATGAATGTGAAAGATGTAGGAAATAAAGTCAATTCAATTCAATGTCTTATATAAAACTTTTTCATTGTTCCTGAACTGCTAATTCTGTTTTCTTCATCTGGCATACTTCATGTATCTATTTAGTCTGGTTTTGTATGCACCAAGTTGTCTGCTGCTCTCTCTCATTGCTTCCTCCAAAGGCCTCTGCTCAAAATGCTGCTCCAGCACTGCTAAGAGGACGCTGCTGTTACACTGCTCAGCTGGCATTAGGTTAAGGAGGACCCACAAGGCATCTCCCTCCAGTGCCAAGGCAATATGCACCACCGTCTTGGTGGGGCTCCACCCATTGTGCCATGTAACAAATTTGACTTGCACCAGGTAAGGCTCCAGGCGGCTGGTACCGTTGTATCTGGGGAGCTTCAGGGTGGACTTTATGATGTGAATTGCTGAGTTGTTGCGTGAATTGTTTTATGTTGTTGGCCTGGGGTCAATTTAGTAACATTGATATTTGTGCACAGACAATAAAGTGCAAGCTTCGATTAATTCAGAGCTGTGAAATGAATTGATTAGTTGATGATAGATCAACAGTTCAAAGATCCAAAAAATTATTGAAGTACATCTACATAACCATATGGTACCTTAAGATTCACTTTATAGAATCACATTCACAGTAGAACAAAGAAATACAATGGAATAAACAAAAAACTACACACAATGACTGATAAACAACCAATGCGCAAAAGAAGACAATCTGTGCAAATATAAATAACAATAATGATGAAGTAAATAAATAAAACCGAGAACACGAGATGAAGAGTCCTTGAAAGTGAATCCACAATGTTATGTTTTGTAACTTCAAAACATTAGACTAATTGAAAAGAAAAGACGGGAGTCTGAAATGTGAGGCTAGCTTTGTTTTGTTCACTGTAGTTTGTGACATACACAAATCATGTTGTAGCGTGATGATGTAAGGCATTCACTTATTTTTAAATATAACCCATGATGAATTACTTAAATGAACAAGAATGCTTAATCAAACAATAAATTTACAATATTACTCAAATACTACTGAAATCTTAAATATACACCTCTCCCTGCTTAGCAATAAACTCTAACTGAAGTTAGAATGCATCTCAACTACATACACAATATACTATATAATGCAACTACTATACAGAGATCCACAGCACAGTAGATTTTTAAATTGCCCTATTCAGGCCTAAAGATTTGGTCGCTGTGAGGCTTTCTTACTCTTGGCGGATAATGTTTTTCCTGACAAGGGCAATCACTTTGCTTGGCTGGTGAGACTTGTGGCTGTGCAACAATCTCAGTTTCTGTGGAGGTTGTAGGAGCTGACTCAGAGACTGCAGCAAATGGTTCCGACAGCTTTGGATAACTTACTTCTGTTTTTCACACCTTTTCTCTCTGGACTTACTTGCTTCTCTTCCAGTCCTGGCTTCATTCTCTCCCTCTGTCCTCTCGATCCTTATCATGGTCTTTCTCTCTATTTCTTCTCTCCTTTTCAACTTGTCTTCTTACTTTTTCTCACCTTCCTTTTTCTTCTTCCTCAGATGCGCACCTTGATCTTCGGAAGGTGTATTTAGTTCACAGGAGTATTCTCTTAATAAACCTTCTGTTGCCTTTATGACCTGATCTCTCCTCTTGGTTTTCTCATCCACACCATCATCTGACAAATCCGCTGTTTGTGCATCTCCATTCACTCCTTTTTTTGGCCTTCCATTCATCCAGCTGGGCTTTGGTCTTCAGCACCTACTTTTGCAAGCAGCTTTTTGTCTCCCACTTGATGTTCGTGTAATAATCTTAATCAAATTAAATCAAATCAAGTTTAATTATCATTCAAACATATATGGATACAGCTGAAGAAGACAGCGTTTCTCTGAGGCCAAGGTACAAAAAAATGTGCATTTTAAAAAGGGAGAAAGAAAATAAATACATGGTTGTGCAAGAAAACACGTTTTTAGTCCAAGACCATGAACGACAAGTCCTGGAATTCCACCGATCCAACACTGGAGGGCAGTACCAATGGGAGAGGCCACTCCCAACTGAGCATGGACACCATGTGGCTTGAGGCCTGGACTCACTACAACCGAGGCCACGCTGCTCGCCACCAAACAAGGGAAACAGGTCTGTGCCAATCAATATCCAACAGGTCTTATTTTTGTAAGAGAAGCATCCAAGACGGTCACTCAGGGTTTCTCTGTATGCTGCCTTTGTACACCAGCTCCAGTACCTTTTGAGTAGCAGGCAGCAGCATGGACTGCACACAGGTCAGCTCCTCTGAACTCAGTCTGGCTCCTCCAGCCAGTCGGCTGGGCTATCCTCCTGCAGCCCACTGGATGGACTTTCCTCCTCCGCCTGGCCTCCCCTTCTCTGAACCACCAGCCAACTCTTACGCCATCCCGGCCGGCTACTCTGAACAATGAGCAGCTCACTGATGCGGCAGACCTGCTGTACCTGCAGTTATCGGAGTCCAGTATAGTCTTACGATCATACAAAAACACATTTAACAAAGAAAGGAGCACCTTCTGTTGGCCCCCGAGAGGCTGCTGTGTCTGTATGCACCGCCATCTTACCAGAAGTGGGTGTGCATGAGGATTCTGATTCTTTATGTTCACAAAAGCTGAATGCTTGTAACTTTCCTGAAGCTCCTTGAACTCTCTTCCAGCATAAAACCAAGCCACATTTTGCAGGTACTGCCTGATTAACATATCAGAAGCTTTCTCAGATACGTTGCCTACAAAAACTGTTGTTTGTTGGAACCCTGCTTTCATCACTTTCACAATTTCTCTGAGCAACATAGGCTTTCTTGGTTCCAAGAAGCTTTTCAACCAGAGGCACAGGGGTTGGCACCAGCACCTGTTTGCTCTCTGTTGGGCAACGGTTCATGGTGGTCAGCATGGAGACAGCTGTGGCATCGCCCAGTACCTTTCGTAATTTGCTTTCAGTTGACTCTATTGAAAGGGATGTGGCGTGCAGATGATGGGTGGATCTCCAGTCAAGTTGTAGTTGTCTCTGACAATCACGGTCCCACAATGCTGTCCCTTCTGATTTTACCACGTACAAGACCAATGTGGCTTGTTAGATGTTCAATTTCACTGTTACAAATGTCATTCCCATAGGAATCTTTTCTCCAGAATAATTTCTGAGCTGGATATTTGCAGGCTTCAGCTCAGTGTCTTTCAAATGTCGTTCAAACACATTTTGTTGGAACAGCCGAGCCAGTGTTGAATTCCAGTTTGATTAATGTGTTGTTCACTTCTTGCTTGTCTGTTGTTAGTTTTCACATTGTAAATCTCAAGGCTACTGCAGTCCTGTGTCATTCTCAACATCAGAGTTTTTAATCGACCTCAATGCATGCAAACTATATGCCTTTAAAATCCAATGCACAGAGCTAAATTGGCATTTGCTTCTCATTGGCTTTTCCATTTGTTTGAAGTACACTGAGCTAATCGAGCAATGAAATGCATCTATCTCTTTGATTTAGTCAGCCATTTTTACTCTATTTATTATCATTATCATCCGGTACCCACTGTTTATGGACCCATGAATTCTTGCATTTTCTGCCTTTTTTAACTCTTCCGTCTTTCTTTTTGTGAAGAAAATATGCTGCACTGTAGAAAAAAAATGGGCTGTGCTTTTTTTTTTATTAAACTTGACCATTTCTCTCTTCACTTTTTTAAAAACTCAAGCATTTTGCTGTGCGTCAATAGGCAGGTAGCCATCTCGAGTTGATTTTAAACTTCCTCATTGTCTCTGTTATGTTTTGTTACTCCAGGACATTAAACTAATTAAAAGGAAAAGATCGGAGTCTGAACTGAGAGTCTAAATTCATTTATTTTACTTTAAGTGAGGTTAACACATATCAGGTGATGGTGTTATGATATATGCCATTTACTTACTTTCACATATAGCCCATAAGGAACTATATAAATGAACAAGAATGCTTAATCAATCAATATATTTACAATATTACTCAAATACTGAGTGTTGGCGCATGGCCTAGTGGATAAGGCTTCGGTCTAGTGATCTGAAGGTCACTGGCTCGAGCCTCAGCTGAGGCAGTGTGTTGTGTCCTTGAGCAAGGCACTTAACAACACATTGCTCTGCGATGACACCGGTGCCAAGCTGCTTGGGACCTAGTGCCCTTCCCTTGGACAACATCGGTGGCATGGAGAGGGGAAGGCCTGCAGCTTGGGCAACTGCCGGTCTCCCATACAACCCTGCCCAGGCCTGCACCCTGGAAACCTTCCAAGGGTCAAATCCACGATCTCATGAGACTAACGGATGCCTATTACTCAAATACTACTGAAATATTAAATACACAACATATTGGTTGTGGAAGCAGTTTAGAATTGAAGTGAGTGAAGTTGTCCTTGCTGGTTGATGAGCCTGATAGTTGGTGGGTAATAACTGTTCCTGAACCCGGTGATGTGGGACCTAAAGCTCCTGTACCTCCTGCCCAATGGCAGCAGTGAGCCGAGAGCGTGTACTAGATGGTGGGATCCTTGACAATAGATGTTGTTTTCTTCTGGCAGTGCTCTTGGTAGATGTGCTCAGTCGTGGGAAGGGCTTTGTTTGTGATGGACTGTGGTTTTAGAAGGCTTTTCCATTCTTGGGCTGTAATGCAACCAGTCAGGATACTCTCGAGTATAGATGTTTGTCAAAGTTTTAGATGGCATGCTGAATCTGCACAAACTTCTACGAAACATGCTCTCATGATTTTAAGGGGCTCTTACACAGAATCCTCAATCATTTTCCCGAATGCATTTATGCAGCACGAACTGTACTTTATCTATGCACATAAAATTAGTCAAGCATATCATGAATTATTTTTCCACAGGTTTTGATTGATGACATATTAAATCCACAGCTCTTGACCTCCCATTCCTGTTTAGAATAATTAGACTTAACATACTCTGAGAGTCAGAGATATATGAGGTCAGAAGCCAGGTATGTAATTTTACAAGGTCAATAGTCAATGAAGGACTGGCAAACTATCGCAAGCATTCTGGGTCTAGTTGTTCAACAACATTTCAGAAGACTGAGGGAGCACTTTTATAGATAAAGTGCTGAGAATTATAAACAGTACAAAATCGGCAAGCTCAAACTAAATAAATCTGTCTTTAAATTTGACATAATTTTAAGATGATTGGAAGAAAGTATGGGGGGGTGGAATGTCAGAGGGAGGTTTTCTACACGGAGAGTGATGGGTGTGTGGAAAGTACTGCCAGGGCTGGTGGTGGCAGCAAATACATTAGGGATGTTTAAGAGACTTTTGGATGAGAGAAAAGCCGAGGGCTATATGGGAGGGAAGGGTTAGATTGACTTTAGAGTACGTTAAAGGGATGGCACAACATCGTGGGCCAAAAGGCCTGTACTGTGCTGTACTGCTCTACATTCTATATCAGGGGTGTCAAACTCATTTTAGGTCACGGGCCGGATTGAGCAAAATGCAGCTTCATGCGGGCCGGATCAGTCGGACGCGTGCGAACGCAGCTTTCGTTGCCTCCGTTTTTTCACCCTGCTCTCATGTGTCTCAGTCTCTGCTATAACTACAAAGTGTTTCACTTTACAAATTCCGTTTCTTATGAAGAAGACTGCCGAGCAAGACTGCCGAATAAACACTAAAAACCCTGAAAACCTGGTACCTGAATAAACTCAGCATTAGCCATATCATACGCCATAGGCGCTTCGATTACTGGGGCCAGCTTTAATAGTAATTAGATATTATCTCATGGGTCAAAGATAATTCCACCGTGGGCCGGATTTGGCCCGCGGGCCTTGAGTTTGACATATATGTTCTATATTGTGAATGAATCACTAAGCAAATTAAAAATTAAATAATGAAGCAAAATGACACACACAGATACAGGCAGATACAGGGTATTCTCAAAAATAAATACATAAAGACAAAGATAACCCAGAAGTTGCTTTGAATCCTGGGAATTAAAGAGTCAACAAATAACAAATGAGCTTTTGCACTCATTGGAGCTTAAAAGAATCAGGGGGTTTCTCATTGAAACCCACTGAATATTGAAAGGCCTGAAAAGAGTGGATATGGAGAGAATGTTTCCTATAGTGGAGGAGTCTAGGACCAGAGGGCACAATCTCAGAATAGAAGGATTTTCCTTTAGAGCAGATATGAGGGGAAATTTCTTTAGCCAGAGGGTCGTGAATCTGTAGAATTCATTAGCAGAGATGGCAGTGGAAGCCAAGTCATTGGGTATATTTAAAACAGAGTTTGATAGGTTCTTGATTCGTAAGGTCATCAAAGGTCATGGGAAGAATGCAGGAGAAGGATAATAAATCAGTCATGATGGAAGTGGGTGCAGATTCAATGGGCTGAATGGCCTAATTCTGCTCCTATGTATAATGATCTTATAAATCTACCTTCCCTTGTTTCCTTCCTAGGATAATCGTGCAAATTCATGTTCCATTTAACGAAACTACCTGTTGGCCAGCCAGGCCTACCATGTGAAGCTCCTTCTATCTCTAAACATCTCAGTTGTCTTCTTTTCAAAGAGGAAGGCTTAAGTTTTGTCAAGATATTTTCACACCCCAGGCATTGAAAATTCAGTCCATAGCTCTCTGCTGTACTGCCTCAGGGTTTCGAAGTCTCCTATACTACTTGGCAACCAGAAATGGATGCAGTATTTATGGAGCTATCTCATTGCAACATTATAAAGTTGGTTCACAAATTGATATGAGTACAAGAGCCTGAATTTTTCATAACTCATCTTTTGTTAGATGAGTTAGAGCTGAAGAAAAAAGAACTCTGTTTTCACAGAAAACAATTAAGAAGATTTCTTGCTTCTCTGGCTAAATGCCAGACACATTGGTATTTGCTTTGATTCTTTGGCCAACTAAATTAACAGATTGCCCAATATGAAAGAGTAATATCACTCAATAAAGTGCCATTGGGTATTAGCATAACAGCAGCTTAAGTCATCTAGAAGAACCCAAATTGATTTAAAAACATGAATTAAACTGTAAGAAATTCAAAGTAGAGCTTGAAAAGAGACAACATCTATTGAACTATTTCTTTAAGAGTAGATGTTGCCCTTTACAGTCTCCAATTAAACAACACAACTTGGGAATTCATCGCTGAATTAAAATTTGAACAACATCAACATAAGTTGATCTTGTCAATTATATTGACTGGTGGTTTCTTTAATCCATTAAAAATAATCTCACATAATCACTATTGTCCAGACCCTGATCAGGCATCACCATACCTGCCTTGACCTTGGAATGGATGCTATAGAGATGATGGTAATGTCTGGACTAAAAAAGTTAAATTAAAAAGACAATATACTCCCAGTGGCCATTTTATTAGGTACACCTATGCAAATATTTGATCAACCAATCATGTGGCTACAACTCGATACATAAAAGCTTCCAGACATGATTAAGAGGTTGTTGTTGTTCAGACCGAACATCAGAATGCGATCCAAGTAACTTTATGACTGTGGAATGATTGTTGGTTCCAGATGGTATGGCTGGAGTATCTCCGAAGCTGCTGATCTCCTGGGATTTTTATGTACAAGAGTCTCTGGAGTTTATAGGGAATGGTTAAAAAAATGAAAAAAAAAAAAATCCAGAGAGCAGCAGTACTGTGGGCAAAAATGTCTTGTTAATAAGAGAGGTCAGAGGAGAAGGGCCAGACCGGTTTTAGCTGACTGGAAGTTGACAGTAACTCAAATAGCCATGTGTTAACAATGGTGTGCAGAAGGTCATCTCTGGACACACAACACATTAAACCTTTAAGTGGATGGCCTACTGCAGCAGAAGACCACAAACCTACACTCAGTGGCCATTTTATTAGATACAGGAGGCACCTAATAAAATGGACACTGAGTGTACATAGACTAGATTCAGAGTTGAATTTGATAGACTGAGGGGTGACCTAACCTGGATGCTTGTGAGGGAACATGGTGACAGACCTAAACCTTAAAATTAGAATTGGACGATATCAGAGAGTTCTTTACACTAAGTAGGAGAAATCTGGAATTCTATCCCCCAAATAGATGTTGACTTTATGTTTTGGACAAATGGATCAAGTAAAAATGTCTAAACTCAGATGAATTTATTGCACAAGTGAATGAGGGGTCATGCAATTAAGGTATTTAATTAGAGCTAATCTGATTTTTTTTATCATTTAATGGTCAAAGAAGGGTAAATGGATTACTTTATTTTCCTCATTCCTATATATGACCATTGACTAGAAATTGAATGACCCTGCTTTTAGCGTACTAAATTAATTCTGTGTATTGCTAACACTAAATTAGTAGTCACTATAAACAGTCACAAAATTAGTCCATGCTTGCTTTAAAAAGTGTTATTGTCAGCAGATAACAGAACCTGACATGCAGGGTTTACAGACTCTGTATTTTGCTCAGCAGATAGAGGTAATGCCATTCACAGCTCATCAGTAACACTCTGAAAATGGGTCAGCACTGTCAGGGTGAACTCTCCATTGTAGATTCAAAAGACAAGATCAAATGGGTAAGGGGCCAATACCAAATATTAGGAGAGGGAGGGGAGAAGATGGGATACGGGGACAATCGCAGCACGTTGGTCTCCCAAAGGAGAAACAAGCTGACCACCAAGCAGAATTATCACACCCCCATTACCTAACGATTAAAAGCAGCCTTCAGGACCACAGGTCAGTGAACTCCTTACTGCAGATCACAAAAACCTTAAACTGCATTGGGAGGTTCCATGCCCAAATCTGAACACAAGTGAAAATTACAGAATGATGTTTAACACATATGTAATGCTGAGGCAGTGCTTAAAATCATGTGAGCTTCTCTTCATTCAGTGTGGGTGATTTTCGTTGAACTGTGAGTTTATTACAAAGGTCACAAGCTGTATCCTTTGATCTGATTTCCATTGGTAAGTAATTACTGAGTGCTACACCCAGTGATGATGTCACTAGCAACCCATGCAATGCTGGAGGAACTCATCGGGCCAGGCAGCATTCGATGTTTAAGGCCGAGACCCTTCTTCAGTACCGGAAAGGAAGGGAGAAGAAGCCAGAAACTCCGCTTCTTCCTCTCCAGTCCTGATGAAATGTCGACTGTTTATTCCTCTCCGTAGATGCTGCTTGCCCTGCTGAGTTACTCCCGCACTTTGCGAGTGTTGCTCGGATTTCCAGCATCTGCAGAATCTATGTTGATGATGTCATCACGGGTTAACCAAACATGGAAAAGATTTGCTGAAAAGCAAATGGGGAGCAGACACCTCAGACTGTGCCCAAATCATATCTTATGCACTGCATATGAATAAAAAAAACATGGGTGTAATTACTTTGATAATCTAGTGCCTTGGCTCAAAACTTCATTCTTTTGACATATCATGTTCAGAATTACAGTTGTTGAGCCCACACTCTGTACCAACCTGAGTTGTTCTGGTACTAATAGAACTTGACAAACAGGAGATAGATTTAACTTCAGGTGTCAGTGGTACCAAGCTGGTGGACAATGGAACTAAAAAGCAGACAGAGAAACGTGAGCCATGTTCCATTTTAAGTATTCCTTTCTGGTCAAAGAACATAGGACAGTCCAGCACTGGACAGACCATTTTGCCTATAATGTTCTGTTGATTTTGATGCCAATTTATATTAAATGTTCCCTCCTCTGTGTCATCCATATCCCTCTATTCCCTTTGTATTTATGTGTCTATCTAAAAGTTTCTTAAAGACCGACAGTCTGTCTGCTTCACAACTACCCTGGTAATATATTAGAGATATCTGCCGCACTCTGTGTAAAGAAATTGACCCTCATTTCACCTTTAAACTGTTCCCCTCTAACGTTAAAATCATGTTCTCTTAGTATTTGGCATTTCTACCCTTGGAAAATGATACTGTCCTTTCTATGCCTCTCATAGGGTTGCATG
This sequence comes from Hemitrygon akajei, assembly GCF_048418815.1. Taxonomy (NCBI): domain Eukaryota; kingdom Metazoa; phylum Chordata; class Chondrichthyes; order Myliobatiformes; family Dasyatidae; genus Hemitrygon; species Hemitrygon akajei. Next base: position 21,434,192 of record NC_133126.1, read on the forward strand.
ATAGCATACTGGTTAGCGCAAGGCTTTGCTGTACCAGCCACCGGGGTTCAATTCCCACCACTGTCTGTAAGGAGTTTGTACATTCTCCCCATGACTGCGTGGGTTTCCTCCGGGTGCTCCAGTTTCCTCCCACGGTACTCGTTAGTAGGTTAAGCATTTATTACAAACTGTCCCCTGATTAGGCTAGGGTTAAATTGGGGTTGCTAGACAGCATGGCTTGGATACCAATTCCGCACTGTATCGCTAAATAAATAAATACATCTAAAAACCTCAATCAGGTCTCCGCTCAGCTTCTGACACAGTAGGAAGTACAGTCCAAGTTTCTTCAAACTTTCCTTCATGCAGGATTCCTAAATGTTAACTTACAGGTTGAGTCAGTGGTGAGGAAGGCAAATGCAATGTTAGCATTCATTTCAAGAGTATTAGAATGTAAAAGCAAGGATATAATGCTGAGGCTTTATAAGGCATTGGTTAAATCACACTTGGAGTATTCTGAGCAGTTGTGGGCCCCTTCGCTAAGAAGTGATGTGCTGGCATTGGAGAGGGTCTAGAGGAGGTTCACGAGAATGATTCCAGGAATGAAATGGTTAATACATGAGGAATGTTTGATGGCTCTGGGCCTTTACTCACAGGGGTTTAGAAGAACGGGGAAGGGTGGATCTCATTGAAACCTATTGAATATTGAAAGACTTTGATAGACTGGCTGTTTCCTTTAGTGGGGGAGTCTAGTACCTGGGAGCACAGCCTTAGAATAGAAGGATGTTCCTGTAAAACTGAGAAGAGGGGAGATTTCTTCAGCCAGAGGGTGATGAATTTGTGGAATTCATTACTACAGATTGGGTATATTTAAAGAAAAGATTGATAGGTTCATGGTTAGTCAGGACATCAAAGGTTTTGGGGAGAAGGAAGAGAAATCCGACTAAGAGGAGTAATAAATCAGCCATGATGGAATGGCAGAGCAGAATCAATGGGCTGAATGGCCTAATTCTGCTCCTATGTCATGTCTGATAGGAAACATCCTCTCCACATCCATTCTAACTAGGCCTTTCAATATTTGGAAGATTTCAATGACATATCCCTCATTCTTCTAAACTTCGGATGGCTTTGGGTACAGGCCCAAGGCCATCAAACATTCTGAATATGTTAACCCTTTCATTCTCAAGATCATTCTTGTGAACTTCCTCTAAGACTCAGTAAGAACATTTAATTCTATTACTCCATTGATGTTCTCGCTCCATGGCCGTTGTGTGTTCTTCATGCCGGATGTTAGAGTCCTGGGAGACCCAGAAGCTTCCAGGGAACTGCATCTGTGTAAAGTGCATTCAGCTGCAGCTCCTTGAAGTCCATGTTAGGGATCTGGAGCAGCAACTGGATGACCTTTGGCTTGTACGGGAGAGTGAGGAGATAATCAGTCAGAGTTACAGTGAAGTAGTCACCCTGAAGTTGCAGGAGGCGAGTAGCCGGGTCACTGCTGGTAGAAGGAATGAGAAGGTAAATAGGCAGTTATCACAGAGCACCCCTGTGCTCATTCCCCTCAATAATAAGAATATTGTTTTGGATACTGTTGTGAGGATGACCTGCTGTGGGAATGCCGTGGAGACTGGGTTACTGGCACTAAGCATGGGTCAGTGGTGCAGAAAGGAAAGAGAGAAGGTGGAAGTGGTAGTGATAGGGGGATCAGGTATGTTATGTAATGAACCAGAGGCGATTTGGGAGCAAAGTAAAAGAACCCTTAGGAGGCAGTGATCACAATATGATTGACTTCAAGTTGAAATTTGAGAGGGAGAAAGTAAAGTCTGACGTAGCAGTATTTCAGTGGAGTAAAGGAAATTACAGAGGTATGAGAGAGGAGCTGACCAAGTAATTTGGAAGGAGATGCTGGCAGGGATGACAGCAGAGCAGCAATGGTGTGAGTTTCTGGGGAAAAATGAGGAAGGCGCAGGATAGATGTATTCCAAAAACAAAGAAAAATAAATAGTACAACCGTGGCTGACGAGGGAAGTCAAAGCTAAGTCAAAGCAAACGAAAGGGCATGTGACAAAGCAAAATTTAACAGGAAGACAGAGGATTGGGAAGCTTTTAAAAACCTACACAAAATAACTTAAAAAATCATTAGAAAGGAAAGGATAATACATCTTATGGAAATGTTTGTTTGATGAACTTCAATAAAAAAAAATAAATGACAAAAAAGAAAGGAAAGGATAAAATATCAAAGAGGACAAAGCTTTTTCAAGTACGTAAAGAAGAAAAGAGAAATGAGAATGGATATAGGACTGCTAGAAAATGAGAACAGAGAAATCATAACGGGGGACAAGGAAATGGCAGATGAACTAAAGGAGTATTTTGCATCGGTCTTCACTGTGGAGGACACTAGCAGTGTGTCAGGTATTGAAGAGAGTGAAGGAGGAGAAGTAAATGCAGTTACTATTACAGTGGAGAAGATCCTCAAAAAGCTGAAAGACCGAAGGGTACATAAATTGTCTGGACCAGATGAACTGCGCCCTGGGGTTCTGAAAGAGTTAGTGGTAGAGATTGTGGAGGCATTAGTAATGATCTTTCAAAAATCATTGGACTCTGGCATAGTGCCAGAGGATTGAAGCACTCCAAATGTCACTCCACTCTTTAAGAAAGAAGGGAGGCAGCAGAAAGGAAATTATAAACTAGTTAGCCTGACCTCAGTCATTGGGAAGATGTTGGGGTCAGTTAGAATGAGGTTATGGAGTACTTGGTGACACAGGACAAGATTGGACAAAGTCTGTATGGTTTTCCTTAAGGGAAAATCTTGCCTGACAAACCTGTTGGAATTCTTCGAGGAGCTTACAAATGGGATAGATAAAAGGAATGCAATGGATGCTGTATAATTGGACTTTCAGAAGGTTTTGACAAGATGTCACTCATGAGGCTACTTAACAAGTTTAGAGCCCATGGTATTACAGGAAAGTTACTGGCATGGTTAGAGCATTGGCTGATTGGTAGGAGAGTGCGAGTGGAAATAAAAGGATCCTTTTCTGGTTGGCTGCCTGTGAGTAGTGGTGTTCTGCAGGGGCAGTTTTGGGATTGCTTCTTTTTATGCTGTGTATCAAAGATTTAGATGTTGGAATAGATAGCTTTGTTGCCATATTTGCAGATGATATGAAGATTGGTGGGAGGGAAGGGAGCGTTGAGTAAACAGGTAGGCTGTAGAAGGACTTAAACAGATTAGGAGAATGGACAAGAAAGTGGCAAATGAAATACACTGTTGGAAAATGCATGGTCATGCTCTTTGATAGAAGAAATAAATGTGCAGACTATTTTCTAACTGGGAGAAAATCCAAAAATCTGAGATACAAAGAGACTTGGGAGTCCTTGTGCAGAACACCCGAAAGTTTAACTTGCAGGTTGAGTTGGTGGTGAGGAAGGCAAATGCAATGTTAGCATTCATTTCAAGAGGTCTAGAATACAAGAGCAAGGATGTGATGCTGAGGCTTTATAAGGCACTGGTGAGGCTTCACCTTGAATATTGTGAACAGTTTAGGGCCCTTTATCTCATAGAAGATGTGCTGGCATTGGAGAGGGTTCAGAGGAAGTTCACGAGGATGATTCTAGGAATGAAAGTGTTGTCATACGATGAACGATTGATGGCTCTGGGTCTGTACTTGCTGGAATTTAGAAGGATGAGGGAGGATCTCATTGAAACCTTTTGAATGTTGAAAGCCATAGACATGGTAGATGTGGAAATGATGTTTCCTATGGTGTGGGGGGTCTAGGACAAGAGGGCACAGATTCAGGATAGAAGGGAGTTCATTTAAAACAGATGCAGAGAAATTTCTTTAGCCATAGGGTCGTGAATTTGTAGAATTTGTTACCACAGGCAGCTCTGGAAGCCAGGTCATTGGGTGTATTTAAGGTAGAGAGTTTTTGATTGGATACGGCATCAAAGGTTACAGTGAGAAGGCCGGAGAGTTGGGCTGAGGAGGGGAAAAGAGGATCAGCCATGATCGAATGGTGGAGCAGACTCGATGGGACAAATGGTTTAATTCTGCCCCTCTGTTTTATGGTCTTATAATACATAACTCAGAGCTGTGCCATCTACTGCACGAGACCTGCAGCTAACATCCAGCACAGTTCTGAGATGCAGAAAAATTGATTCATGCAGATGGTGGTGTATCTTTGAAATTCTCTACCTCAGATGACTGAGGGGATTTGATTACTGAGTTCATACATAACAGAGATCTGGATAACAGGATAGGGACTGTGAGGGAAACTAAAACTGTAGAGGAACATCACCTGTGGCTTAGATGAGTAGTGGAGCAAGCTTGAGGGACAAAATGGCCTACTCCTGCACCTTTCCTTTATGAACTACAGCACAGTACAAGCTTTTCAACCCACAATGCTGTGCCAACCTTTGAACCTACCCTAAAATCAATGTAACCTTTCCCTCCAACATAGCCCTGCATTTTTCCAACATCCTCATGCCTATCTAAGAGCTTTTAATTGTCTCTAATTCATCTACCTCTACCACCACCCCTGGAAGCACGTTCTGCACACCCTCCCCTCTCTGTGTACCTCTGACATCCTAAACTTTCCTCCAATTACCTTAAAATTATGCCTCGCCTATACTTTCCTGCATTATGCCCCCTGGTATTAACCATTTCCACCCTGGAAGAAAGTGTCTGGCTCTCCATTCAGCCTATGTCTCTATCAAGTCACCATTCATCTCTCCTTCACTCCGAAGAGAAAACCCTCGCTTGCTTCATACATTTGGAGGATCGATGAGATATGACGCATTACAGCAGCAAATTCCCATCAGTAAATATGTAGTCTGATCCTTGCCCTCCTTCCTCCCCCATCAAATGCATTACTCCATCCAGTACTCTGGTTGTGAACTGATAAAATTCATCTGCTTAATCCAGCCCAGTTCATGTGATGAGCTGCCTTTTGTGGCTACCTTTTGAAAAAAATATCATGACACTTGAGCAAGAATCTTGTTGAAACAGCTTCTATTTCTGCGACATCATTTGCATCCTGAATGTGGGAAAGTGTTCCCATTAGGTTTATGATAACACAGTCTAATAGGGACATTTGATGTCCAGTAGTGCCCTTGACAAGATCTCTGAGCTTATCAAAGCTGACAGCCACTAGGATCCAAAATGATTCTTATTTATTATTAATATTATTACTACTATAATTATTTTTGTATTTGCACAGTTTGTTGTGTTTTGCACATAAGTTGTTTGTCCTTTAGGGGTATTCTTTAACTGATTCTGTTCTGTTTCTTGCAGTTATTGTGAATGCCCACAAGAAACTGAATCTCAGGGTATATATGGTGACATATATGTACTTCCATAATAAATATACTTTGAACTTTTACTATACCAGTGAGAGAATGAAGGATGGCACAGGACTTGTGTAAGATGGCAGTATGCTGAGATACCAAAGGTGCTATTATCATTTTTTAAACATTTTTTTTACAATTGCAAGACCCTGCTGGACATTAAAACTTTAAGTACTGCAGGTCTTCCCCATCAGCGAGTTGCATGTTGGCAGAGAAACTGAAAGAGCTGGACAAAGTGCGGATCATGCTGCGACCTGCTACAGAGAGGTGACGGTGCATGAAGGTAGTATGCAGTGTACAGTGAGTGATTGTCTTAGTTACCTTTCCTGTGACTGCAAGACCTTGTTGGACATTGGTAATGTGGAATGCTGCAAGTCACTGGTGAGACAGATGGTAGGGAGCTGCGAGGCCTTATCGTAGCAAGGAATAGGCATCATGCCACAGTATTAGCTGTTTGCAGCCTTTCAGGAGAGTTGGTGCCAGAGGTGGTGTGCTGTGCCATCATGGCTGGTGTCAATGCTGCCCTCCAGTGTTCGCTCGATGGAAGGCAAGCTGTACAGTGTTCAACTACAGACTGCTGCAACATTCACGGGCTCAGGGACTTGGACTATTTTTTTGTGTGATTGTATGTTTATTGCTATCTTATACAGTGTTCTATATGTGCCTTGAGTTGTGCATGACTGTTGGTACTGTGTTTTACACCTTGATCCTGGAGTAATGCTGTTTAGTTTGGCTATATTCATGGGTGTTCATGTATTGTTGAATGACAATTAAACTTGAACTTGCTTTTGGAGCTTGACTGGGTACACCATCGGGGCCCCAACACCTTGCAAGGTTTTACCCTCTTGAAACACGTTCTGATTTCGGCTTTCAAGACAGAGATCACAGGATCACCAGACTGAGCAATTGTTGTACATCCCAGCCTTGCTGGCTTGTTGCAGAATGCATCCAAAATTAAATGAAAATGAAGACCGGATAATATCATTCAATGTCTTGTTCTCTGACTACTAAAACCAATAGTTACATATTTTGCTCAATATTCAAAAGGTATAATGACTAGGTGGGATTCATAACAGCTATCAAGTCCCTATTTAGTACATTCTAGTTTCCAAACCTATTGAAAATAAGCATATTCCCATAATATTTAAAAAGCTGTATTCTATCCTATAATAAAATAAATTGGTAGCTTAATTGGTCATTGTAAATAGTCCTGTGAGTAGCTAAGATTAACTCGGGGGATTGCTGGCTGGCACAGCTTGAAGGAGCAGAAGGGCCTATTCCATGCTGTATCTCAATAAAATAAAAATAAAATATAAAAAATAATGAAAATTCTAACTTTCAGAAAGATAGATCAATCTATATTGATATATTAGTAAAGATAATGTTAGAACATAACTCTAAAATGATATAGCACAGGCCTATGATGTTTTGATCACCTCTATTAAGTGACTTAACAGGGGCGTACGAGAGGCTGACAAGGCATAGATCGAGTGGTTAGACAGAGATTTTTCCCCAGGGCAGAAATGGCTAACACAAGGGGGCATAATTTTAAAGCGACTGGAAGAAGGCATAAGGAGGAATGTCAGAGTTAATTGTTTTACACAGAGAGTGGTGGTTGCATGGAGCGTGCTGTCAGGGCTGAAGGAACGGGTAGATACATTAGCGACATCTAAAAGACTCTTCGAATAGGCACATGGATGAATGAAAAATGGAGAGCTGTGTGGGAGGGACGGGTTAGACTGGTCTTTGAGTAGGTTAAAAGACCAGAACAGCATTGTGGGCTGAAGGGCCTGTATTGTTCTATTTTCATTTTAATGTATTTATGAGTATTCATGTATGGCTGAATGACAATTAAACTTGAACTTGAGCTTGAGGTATTGTTCTACAGTATGTTCTATATTGTGCCAAACCAATTAAGTTGATGATGCCTAATTAAACAAATCTCTTCTGTTTGCACATGGTCCATAACCTTCTATTCCTTGCATATTGATGTGCCTATCTTAGAGCCTCTTAAATTCTCTAACATCTCTGCCTGTACCATCACCCCAGGCATCCTGTACTCTGGATAAAAACCCTGTCCCACAGATGCTGCCTGACCTGCTGAGTTCTTTCAGCATTTTGTGGTGTGCTGCCCACCCACCTCCTTTGAACTTTGCCCCTCTCATCTTAAATGCATGCCTTCTGGCATTAGATACATTTACCTTCAGAAAAACATACATATAACATACCTCTTTTTTTATAAATTTCTTTCAGTTCTTGCCCAGCATAAAAATTGTGCCAAGTTGGCTTATCTGAAATTGGAAACAATGAAAGCAATTGAGCCATTTGACTGGGAGAACGACTCTGTTGGTAAATGGTGAAACTCGTAAATTAATTGCATCTAATGTAACTATGACATCTGCTAGTTATTGACTCTGCTCTCCAGAGTTAGAGAATACAGTAACGAGCAGCATGTAAAGAAAAATTCCAAAAAAATATCTTTTTCGTTTGATGATTCCAGTCCCATTAAAAAATTAACAGTACTTGGTCTGACTGAAAGATTTAACCATTTGGAATCATATCAAACTATATTTCTGCATGTTCCCTGCCAGATAAAGCAGCAAAGCAACATGAAATATTCCTGGTCCTGGAAAATCTCTTCAGGGACATGTCAGCTTAATTTCCAAGATTAGCTCACTGTCATGTTGCGTCCCTAGAGTTTTGCCCACTTGTCTCTATAGAAGATGCTGAAGTGTTGCTTTATTTTAATAGTCCAAATCAATAGATCCCTCAAAGTTACTGTGGTAACTTCTACTTTAAGAAAGGACCACTCGATATTTCATGGCCAAAAGAACATCTTTATCTGGGACAGCAAATGATATTTATAATGCAGAGGTTTTCAGGTAACTCAGGCGGCCTGGGTGGTGGAACTATATACGGTGCATACCGGAAGTAACACCCCGCCAACCCCGAAACCAGCCTCCTGTTACCAACAGCTTCCCGATTAGTATTAACTTACTTTTAATAATATTCACATTACAACACTTCTCCCCCTTTAAAATCCAACATTTCCTAAATATAGAAGAACTGGGAAATAAAAACAGTGGCATCATTAGCAACATTTTACCAACACAAAACACCTTTTTAAAAAGAAAATTGTGGCAAATTCAACATTCAATCTAACAACAAAAAAAACTATCCAATCAAAGATTCAGTCTGTCAGGAGGTTGGCGAGGGCGCTGCGATCTACGCACTACCCCCGGTGACCCAGCAGGCACCGCTGGTGAGGATGTTTTGGGTGGATTTGGTGTTGGGGACATGAGAGGGGTTTGTGTGTCCGCGTGAGAATGTCCATCATCTTCAGGGGATTCCGACCCTCTGCCAGCTTCTCTCTCTCTCGCATGTTGATTGTGTCCCTCCTTTTGCTTTTCCTGCTTTCTCTCCACTTTTGCCTTCATGTCCGGGCGCAGCAGGTCCAATCTTGACTTGGGCCTACGCCCCATCAGCATCTCTGCTGGAGTGCGTGCAGTTGTAGTCTGTGGCGTGAGACGGTATTTAAACAGGAAGCATAGAAGCCGAGTACTAAGAGAATCCCCTGTCATCTGCTTCAGGTCTTCTTTCACTGTCTGAACAGCCCGCTCAGCCAAACCATTTGAGGCTGGGTGGAAAGGGGCCGTCCGAATGTGACGAATGCCATTCTGCTGCATGAACTCACCGAACAGCTCACTGGTGAACGTCGGGCCATTATCAGTGACCAGAGTGTCAGGTAACCCGTGGACTGCAAACATTTGCCTGAGCTTGTCTATGGTTGAGGGGGCTGTGATGTTGCTCATAATGTGAGCTTTGATCCATTTGGAGTGTGCATCTACCATTACAAGAAACATTTGCCCCATAAAGGGGCCAGCAAAGTCCAAATGTAGCCTAGACCAGGGTAGACTGGGCACTCCCATGGGTGCAAAGGAGCTGGTGGTGGCATGTTCTGATTGGTCTGACATTGTGTGCATGTTCTCCAGATCCTGATCCATTCTTGGCCACCAGACATAGGATCTTGCAAGGCTCTTCATTCGAGACACACCTGGGTGAGTCGCATGAATTTCCTCCACAATCTGTGAATGGCCAAGGGGAGGCATGATGACCCTTGCTCCCCAGAAAATGCAGCCATCCTGCAAACTCAGTTCTGACTTGCGTTTGGCATAAGGCCTCAGTTCCTCTCCTTCCACGACTCAGGGCCAACCTTGTAAAAGAAAAGGCTTGACTTGAGACGGGACTGGGTCCCTCTCTGTCCACAGCTTGATCTGGGTCGCCTTTACAGGTGTCGCGGACAGCCTCTCCAATGAAAACACAGTCTCTGGAGGCACATATGTAGTAACAAGCATCTCCGATAAAGGTAGTTGATTCAGTGCATCGGCGTTTGCATTATCCCCACCCACTCTGTACACTATAGTATACTGATAGGCTGACAATGTGAGAGCCTAACGCTGTATCCTGGCTGAGGCTAGCGGAGGGATGCATCTGGTCTCACTAAAAAGGCTCATCAGTGGTTTATGGTCCGTATAAATTGTGAATTCATGCCCATAGAGGTACTGATGAAAGCGTTTGACCGCAAAAACAATGGCCAGACCTTTGTCTAGCTGTGAATATCCCTTCTCAGCAGCCGTCAGGGTACGTGAAGCAAAACCAATAGGCTTCTCTGAACGGTTCTCCATTACATGTGAGAGAACTGCCCCAACTCCATTGGGTGAAGTGTTGCATGAAAGGGTGATCTCCTTGTCTGGGTTATAGTGAACAACTATGCTGAGTGCAGAAGTTCTTTCACTTCCTTGAAAGCTTCTTCTTGCTCTTCACCCCACTGCCACTTAGTATCACTGTGAAGTAGCTTGTACGGTGGGGCCAAAACCTTTGAGAGGTCAGGAAGAAACTTGCTCTAATAATTCACCATGCCCAAAAATGATCTGAGTTCAGTGATGCTCAAGGGGCTGGGGGCCTCCTTGATAGCTCTCACTTTGTCCTCCACAGGGCAAAGCCACTCAGCTGTAATCTTGTGTCCCAGGCAGGTCACACTCGGAGCCAGGAACACGCATTTTCCATGTTCCCTGTGTCTAAGAGCCTCTTCAGCCCCCGTTCTAATATCATCAAGATACACTGCTACATGCGGAATCCCCTGCAGCAAAGAGTCCATTGTCCTTTGGAAAATGGCGGGGCTAGACGCCACTCCAAACACCAGATTGTATTTGAATTGTGACATACTCCTTTGAATCCTCGTCGAGCAGCAGCTGTTAGTAGTCATGGCTCATGTCCAACTTTGTGAGTACCTTACCCCCTGAGAGGGTTGCAAACAGGTCATCCACCCATGGCAATGGGTACTTCTCCAGCTTAGAGACCTGATTCACTTGTAGTCCCCACATATCCTCACTGTTTTATCTAATTGATTTTTGATTATTCTTCACTTTTATTTGATGAAGGTTGGATTATGAGGGATACAAAGCATGTCACAACAGGACACATTATCTAAACATGTAAATTCATTGCAAACTTATTGTATTCTTTCAACAATAAATTCATTATTTTGCTTACTAATTCTTAGCAACTCCAAAACTCCAAATGTATATGAATTCTGCTTGTGGTGGGGGGGTGGGGGGGGATGTGTTAATTTATTCCAAATTCCTGAGCAGTTTAGTTCCATATTTATTCAGATACACTTCTGTATGACTTGTGGAAGGAAATGAGCAGCAAATAATTTGGAAGATGAGTAGCTCAGATGGTTGGGTTGAGTTGTTTTCCAATCTTGGCAACGTACTCGCAAACATTTCCTCACTATGTGAGGAGATCTCATCGGTGTGCTGTTGATTGTGGTGTGTCCTCCCAGTGCTTGGCTTTTATATACTTATCAATCATGACCAACTCTCCCTATCAATCAGCTGATTGGTCGTCATTTCAGAAACTCAAGTGTGATGCCTTGTAACAGTGGAATGGAAGTTTTCTTTGAGCCTGGTGGTTCATGTTTTCAGGATTTTCTTCTGCCTAATGGAAGGGGGAGAGAATGTCTGGGCTGTGTGTGATCTTTGATTATATTAGCTGCTTTACTGAGGCACCCAGAAGTGTAGAGTGTGTGCGTAGAGGGCTCTACATCTACTGCCTTGATAAGGCCACTCTCAGGTTGGAAAAGCAGCACCATCCAGGTAGCCTCCAAGCTGACAGCATAGACATTGATTTCTCTAACTGCTGGTAGTTTCTCTCCCACCCTCTCCCTTTCTTCATTCCCCCTTTTGACTCCCCTTTCACCCCTAATCTTCTCCTCAATTGCTCATCACTCCCTCTGGTGCCTTTCTCCTAAGGTCCACTCTCTTCTCCTATCAGATTCCTCCTTTCTCAGCCCTCCCACCAATCACCTCCTAAATTTTCACTTTACTTCCACCCCACCCCCTTCACTCAACCACTTACCTTCCCATTGACCTGACTTCACTTATCATTTTCAACCTTGTACTCCGTCCTCTCCCTCCACTTTCTTATTCTGGCTTCTTCCCCCTTGCCTTCCAGTCCTGATGCAGGGTCTCGGCCCAACATGTTGACTCTTTATTCCTCTTAGCTGCTGCCTGACCTGCTGAGTTCCTCCAGCATTTTGTGTGTGTTGCTCTGGAGTTCCAACACCTGCAGAATCTCTCGTGTCCATAGAGGGGAGGCTGGTTTTTCATGATGTGCTCTGCTGTGTCCACTATTCTCCACAGTATCTTGCAGTCATGTACAGAGCAGTTGCCATATCAAGCCGTGATGCATTCTCCCACTGGAGTAGAGCTAATTTTTATACTAACAGAAAGCCGTTCAACCTTCACTCCAGAACCAAGGTTACTGCAAATCAGTCATCGAGCTACCAGTGCTTGTGTGTGAGTACAATTGGAAGCCAGGCTCCAAATTACCATCAACACCTTAACAGAATTGTGACACCGAGAATGGTCCTTATACATCCTAATCTAAAAAAAACAAAGGTCCTTTACCAACGTCCCCTGCTTCACTAAACCTGGTCGTAGATGAAGGCTTCACTCTGTGATATTGGCTGTCCACTTCTCTCCGCAGAAGGAAGTACAAGAGACTATGGATGCTGGAATCCAGAGCAAAAATCAAAGATGCTGGAGTGGGTGGCACAGTACCATAGCAACTGGCATAACACCCTACCGTGCCAGCAATTCGAGTTCAACTCCCACTGATATCTGTGAGAAGTTTTTACTTTCTCCAAATGACCATGCGGATTTCCGCCAGGTACTCTGGTTTCCTCCCACGCTCCAAAGGCACATGGATTAGCACGGGTTAGTAGAATCCGGGCACGTTTTGTTGGTCCCGGAAGCTTGGCAACACTTGTGGGCCGCCCCCAGCACATCCTCAATTGTGTTTATGTTCCGATGTTTTAATGTATGTACGACAGATAAAAGCTATTCTTTAACTCAGTGCGTCAGATGCTGCCTGACCCATTGAGTTCCTCCACTATCCTGCTTGTTGTAAACACAAGAGATTCTGCAGATGCTGGAAATCTAGTCAACATCTAAGGCTGGAAGAACTCAGTAGGTCAGGCAGTATCTATGGAGAGGAGTTGACATTTCAGGCTGAGACCCTTCATCAAGTCTCATCAGATGAACCCTTCGTTAGGATTGCTTGTTGTTCCTGATTCCAGCATTTGCAGTCTCCTGTATCTCCTATCTGAACAGAGATGTCTATGATGAGACCTGGAAGATGTTGACTACTTCCCTTACCTGTAGGACCACCTCTCAAAATACACTGATGATATAATTCATCACCACCTTTCGTGCATCAGCTCAACCCTCAACCATCTGAGATAAAGTGTAGTAGAAGATCAAGGCCTCAAACGTGGTACAAAGCTCAACGTGTACTAGGCAGGACAAGAACCAGCCGCAGAGGTGAGAACAAGGTTAAATGCTTCAGGGTCAATGACAAGAACAAGAACAAAATGGGCCAAGTTTTGCACACCTGGCTCACCCACCTGGAACTTGCACTCCCGCCACCATCCACGTTGATCTGGCCTAGATCCTAAGAGTCCATCTCGCTGACTCAATGGTTCCTAGGGTCCAGTATCAGGTCCTCTGGTAATTTAATTTTCTAACAAACGCAGTACTGTTGTTCACATGGCTACTCTATAACAATTGTATAATTGCATCAGCAACTTTCCAGGCCTTGCACTCTTCTTGCTGCTGCCATCTGGAAGGAGGTACAGTAACCTTAGGTCTCACACCACCAAGTTCAGGAACAGTAATTACCCTTCAACCATCAGGCTTTGAACCAGTGAGGGTAACATCACTCTCCTTGACCCTGATCTGATTCCACAGCCTATGGACTCTCTTTCAATAACTGATAGAAGTTCAGGGATGGCCCAAGTGCACAGAGAGAGAGAGAGACAAGGACTCGATATGAACATTTTTCTCAGTTTTAATTAGAACTTGTACAGAACGAAGGAAAATAATAAAAGCTAGGCCAACAGGGAAGCTAAGTAAAAACTCTCAAAATAATTAAAAATTCTCGCTGACACTGTGGCTTGAAAGCTGTAAACTTGAACAAATATTAATGCCACTCCTTTAACAGCATCAGTCTAAAGCGCTAGTCTTCTTTCCCAGAACATGGGCAAAGGTAAACAAGGAGAGCTGTCATCATTGTGCATCAGTCAAAACTTGACAGGACTGAAACAAAAGGAAGTGAGTTAAATACTATTGCAGAAAAATCCTGTTTGGCTGGAATGTTCATGATAGTTAAATTCTTTCAACTGCCCGCCTCCCAGGGCACCCAGACTCCACAGCAGAGTCCTTGGTTGTGACAACAACTCACGTTTGTAGTCTAATTTATTTATTTATTTATTTATTGATTGATTGATTGATTGATTATTTATTATTGTTGTTTATTTTTTTATCAGCTCAAGCTGATAAAACCTGAGGTATGAACATAGCCAAGCACATTCATTTGGCAATTGCTAGTAACTTTCAGACTATTCTGGTGGTGTTTAATATTGTGGCTTTCTGAAGATTTACATAGATATTATTTTGTAGCTCTAATTGTTTAATGCTATAGTCTAGTGCCTTTGGGGTGATACCAGTTGTAGATGTTACTATTTGGACAATATATACCCCGGTCACGTTCCAAAATCTTTCAATTTCCTCTTTTAGTTCAGCATATTTCTGGTGTTTTTCACTTATAGACTTTGGCATGTTACAGTATGTGTGTTTGGAATAGCTTTATCTAATAAATAAGATTAACTTACTTGTTTGTCCTGTAATATTATACCCAGACGGTTATTATGGATTGTCCTATTATTATTTTTTTGTATTTTCAATGTCGTTCTACAGGTGGCAGTAGAGAGTATTCTGACTAGCTGCATCACTGCTTGGTATAGAAACTGTGCTGCTGCAGAGAGGAAGAATCTACTACAGATAGATAAAACAGCCCAATGCATCACTGACACAAGCCTACCAGCCATCAAAGACATCCCGGGGGGGGGGGGGGGGGGGTGATTGATAATTTCGTGGCCTAAGGTAGAAGGAGTCAATTTTAGAAAACCTAGCACATCTATTTTTCAACATAGTCCCCTCCTACAGGTCAACTCTTTGAGTGATTGTGCAGAAAGTTTGAAGTTAATAACTCATCTCCTCCTACCTTAGGCCACAAACCTATCAATCACCCCAATGAGTTATTAACTGATGATTTATTAACTTCAAACTTTCTGCATAATCACTCAAAGAGTTGAACTGCATGTGCATGTAACAAGAGCTGTATAACTCGTCTCCTTCTACCTTAGGCTACAAACTTATCAATCACCACTGCTGTGGACAATTTCTGGAGGTCCAAGATCCGTATGCTCCACGACCGCTGGACTAAGTGTGTAAATCTAGGAGGGAACTATGTTGAAAAACAAATGTGCTAGGTTTTCTAAAATTGACTCCTACCTTAGGCCACAAACTTATCAATCACGCTTCGTATAGAGTCATAGAACATTACAGTACAGAAACAGGCCCTTCAGCCCATTTACTCCATGCCAAACCATTTATTTACCTAGTCCGATTGACCCGCACCTGGACAATAGCTCTCCATTTGCTTCTCATCTACGTACCTATCCAAATTTCTCTTAAACATTGAAATCGACCCTGCATCCACCACATGAGTTGGCAGGTCATTCCACAATCTCACCACCCACTGAGTGACACCCAGATCCCAGATTCCCAGATCCTTCTGTTCCACTGCACTTATAGAAACATAGAAAACCTACAGTACAGTACAGACCCTTCAGCCCACAAAGCTGTGCCGAACATGTATCTACTTTAGAAGTTACCTGGGATTACCCATAGCCCTCTATTTTTCTAAGCTCAATGTACCTATCCAAGAGTCTCTTAAAAGACCCTATCATATCTGCCTCCACCACTGTTGCCAGCAGCCCATTCCATGCACTCACCACTCTCTGCATAAAAAAACTTACCCCTGACATCTCCTCTGTACCTACTTCCAAGCACCTTAAAATTGTGCCCTCTTGTATTAACCATTTCAGCACTGGGGAAAAAGCCTCTGACTATCCACACAATCAATGCCTCTCATTATCATATACACCTCTAACAGGTCACCTCTCATCCTTCGTTCCTCCAAGGAGAAAAGCCAAGTTCACTCGACCTATTCTCATAAGGCATGCTCCCCAATCCAGGCAACAAACTTGTAAATCTCCTCTGCACCCTTTCTACGGCTTCCACATCCTTCCTGTAGTGAGGCGACCAGAACTGAGCACAGTACTCCAAGTGGGGTCTGACCACGGTCCTATATAGCTGTAACATTACCTCTCGGCTCTTAAACTCAATTCCATGATCAATGAAGGCCAATACACCGTATGCCTTCTTAGCCACACAGTCAACCTGTGCAGCAGCTTTGAGTGTCTTATGGACTCGGACCCCAAGATCCCTCTGATCCTCCACACTGCCAAGAGTCCTACCATTAATGCTATATTCTGCCATCATATTTGACCTACCAAAATGAGCCACCTGACACTTATCTGGCTTGAACTCCATCTGCCACTTCTCAGCCCAGAAGGGGGTTACCCAGTGGAACAGATTGCCAATCTCTGCAAGTCTAGTCTCTGCTTCTGGATACCTCCTGGACCGAAATGGCACACTCGGTGCTTCCAATCTGTGCCAACAGGGTAAGTCTGACAAACTTGGACATGGGGGATCCCAGGCTTTCTGTCATTGAATTGATTAAGCACCAGAACGTCTACGTTGGCACGGTAGCGTAGTTGTCAGTGCATCACCATCCAGCACGAGTTGTGAGATCAGAGTTCAATTCACACTGTTGTCTGTAAGGAGTTTGTACATTTTCCTGGTGACCATGGGGGATTTCTCTGGGTACTTCAGTTTCCTCTCATATTCTGAAGATGAATGGGTTAGTGTTGGTGAATTGTGGGTATGCTTTGTTAGCACAGGAAGTGTGGTGACACTTGCAGGCTGCTCAGCGCAATCCTCACTGATTTGATCTGATGCAAATGACACATTTCATGATATGTTTCAATATAGATGTGACAAATAAAGCTAAACTCTTTATTGGCCAGTGAGATCCACCCATTTAACTCTGTTTCTTCCATCACAGATGCTGCCTGACCTGTTGAGTATTTCCAGCCGCTTATGCTTTTCATATCAGGCTGTCATCGCAGTTTGTTGGATCTTTTCATGAGGCATATGGCTCCATTTCTGCTGTAGTACATCAATGATGATATTAGTGGGCACCCTTCTGGTCACCCACCCTACAAGAGGGAATTGGAAGCCTTGGACAAGGTGCAGAAAAGGTCCACCAGAATGGTGTCTAAACTAATAATAATAACTTATTTATAGAGCACTTTTCATACAGATGATGTAGTTCAAAGTGCTTTAAAATGGGATAAAGTGCAAACACAAAAATAAAAGACAAAAAGATGTTATTTAAAAGCAAGGTAAAATAAATAGGTTTTGAGCTGGTGTTTAAAAGCATCAACTGAGTCTGCATCCCTTACAATTTAAAGTATTGATTCCACAGTTTAGGAGCATAGTTCTTAAAAGCTGACCTGCCAATTATCTTTTGAGGGAGAGTGCTTAAATTTAAGAGACGGGCAGAAGAAAACCTGAGATCTTGAACAGGATTATAAGGCGAAAGTGATTTGGTGCTGTTGTCCAGTCCTGGACCACTGAGAGCTTAAAAAACAAGTAAGAGAACTTTAAAATCAATTCTAATAGTTACAGGATGCTAATGCAAAGTAGCAGAGACGGCAGTGATATGCTCCCTCATCCTGGTTTTAGTTAAAAGTCTAGCAACTATATTCTGAATGAGTTGAAGTTTGTCAATAGATTGCTTTGGAAGGCCAGTAAAAAATGCACTGCAGTAATCTGGTCTATTTGATATAAAGGTGTGAGTTAGACTTTCAGCACCATTATTTGACAGAAACGGATGTTACTTTGCAGTATTTCTTAACTGTAGAAATGTTTCTCTGGTTATTTTATTTATGTAGGATTTAAAATCTGAAACAAGGTTAACATCCAGGCTTGTTACTTCTGAATTTACAAGGGGAGCCAAGTTCCTAAGTTTATCAAGAAGTTATCTCTTTTGACTTTGGGACCAACAAAAAAGTATTTCAGTTTTATCTTCATTTAGTTTTAGGAAATTATTGCTCCTCCATTTGTTTATTACAGAATCCAGAAGTCCGAGAAGACTGAGTGTTATCATTATCAGGCTCAACTGAGATATACAATTGTGTGTCATTTGTATAACTGTGGATATAAAGTTTATGCTCTGTAAAGATGTCTCCTAAGGGGAGCATATATAAGGAGAAAAGTCGGGGATCAAGACAGTTTATCTGGAGGTACACCATATCTCTTAGAAAAAATGGTCTCCAATACAAGACAAAACATTTTCTCTCTAAGATGTACTGCATGAGCAAAACCAATTAAGTGTACTACCAGAGAGGCCAACCTATTTCTCAAGGTGATCTAGGAGAGTGTTGTGATCCAATGTGTTGAAGGCAGCACTTAGATCTAGGAGAATTAGAACTGAGACCTTGTCGGCATCAATGTTGAATCTAAGGTCGCTGACAATTTTGTTAAGAGCTGTCTCCATGACTGAAACTTTGACTGAAAGTTGACTGAAACTTTTCTAGGATATTGTTCTCATTCAGAAAGTTGTTGAGTTAGTTGAAGATGACTTTCTCAAGAATCTTTCCCAGGAAGGGAAGATTTGATATTGGTCTGGAGTTCGCTAGTACCTCCCTATCAAGTCTGGCTTTTTAAGTAGGGTTTAACAGTTGTAATTTTGAGAGCATATGAAAATAAAACTCCAGTTTCAAGGGATGTGTTAATAATTTTCCTACCAAACTTGAACTCACTATTAAAAGAGTCCTTAAAAGGTGTGGTAGAGATAGAAGACAGTTTTTGTTACAACCTTGTAGAGTTCTGACAGTTTCTATCATTTTTACAAGGTTGGCCACAGACGTTACCAGAATCTGTAGCAATACTGTCCCTATTGGAAGTAATTTTGTTGGTAAAAATGATTGCAAGTTCTTCACATTTTGTGGCAGATGCTTGACTGAGGGCATTATAGGTTGGGACAGGATGGGGCAGTCAACTTACAGATGAGAGCAATATTCTTTAATCGCTGTTATTCTCTGTAATAATCTTAGAAAATTGGGCTCTTCTTGCAGAGCCTATAGCAACTGGAGTATATACAAAGTTGGAAAAACTTGGATTGTTTTAAACAATTAAATGATTCATTTTATTGGTCACGTACATCAAATCAACAAAACATACAGTGAAATAAGTCGTTTGGGCCAATGACCAACAAAACCTGAAGATGTGCTGTGGGCAACCAGCAAGTGTCGCCATGCTTCTGGTGCCAACATCGCACGCTCACAACTTATTAACTCGAACCCATACATCTTTTAGAATGTGGGAGGAAACCAGAGCATCTGGAGGAAACCCATGCAGTCATGGGGAAAAACTCTTTACAGAGGTAGCAGGAATTGAACCCCAACCTTCCGATTGCAGATACCGTAGAGTTACATTAATCATGACACCGCTGTGTATTTCTCTGAAGCATTAGAGGCTGCCGAGCAACTTGATAGATGTATATGAAATTCTGAGGAGCATTGATAGGTTAGATGGACAGAATTTTTTTTACCAGGGTGGTCGCGTCAGATGTTTTTAAGATGGAAGTGGAGAAGCTGAAAGGAGATTTGCAAGGCATTTTTTTACACAGAGAGTGGTTCGTATCTGAAATGCACAGCTGGACACAATGGTGTGATTAGGCACAGCACAAACACCATATATTAATTGGCCAATGGCGTAACAATTGTCAGCAAAATAAGAAGGTGTGCAGGAGTGAGATACTGCAGATTGTCTAGTTGAATGGTGTGGCAGTAACCTCAGAAGTCAGGGTCTAGTGGCACGAACAGGTGTCACAAACTGGGTTCTTCCTTGGTTGTAGTGGATGACTGTGACAGCCTATATGCCTTCTTACGCCTTTCGCTCTCCGCAGCCTCCCTGGCCATTGGATCTCACTGTAGATCTCATCCACCCAGTCTACTGGAGCTGACTTTGCATGCTAGGACAGGCATGTCCCTATCTCATGGGGGTAGGAGCTGCCTCACCTACCTGGTTTAGCCTGCATATTGAAGTAGTGCACCAGGGTGTGGTCAGTGTCACATACAAACAGCTATTTGGAGCCAGAGGTGAGAGCTGAGTGCCCGTTGGGGACCAAAGGTGAGTGAGCTGCCATGGAATATTTATATTCTAATATAAAATCATAATTTATAGTATATTTTATGTGTTGCACTGCAGCTGCAAAAAAGCAAATTTCACAGCATATTTCTGTGATAACCAACCCGAGTCTGAATCAGGTGTGGTGGTGCAGTAGGTTTGATAACAATGTTTAAAGGGCACTTGGACAACCACATGAATAGACAAGGAATAGACAGATACACACTATGTGGCGGCAGACAGGGTTAGTCTGGCATTATGATTGGTGTAGACATTATGGGCCGAAGGGCCTGTTCCAACGCTGTTCTGTCAGGCAGGTCCTAAGGCTGGGAAATGTACTATACAAATGCATCAACTTCCTCTTAAAATAAAACCATGATTCTTACTCATTTCAATTCCATCATTGTATAAATCTGCTTTAGCCCTTCTTTTCTATATGCTGCTTGCTCTCACGGTCTGCCTCCCACACATAGTTGAGTTACCACAGTTATGGAGGTGACCACGAAGGCAAAGAGAGGAGAGATAAAGTCCATGGCCATACACCTCCCTACACTGTATTCCATCTGCCACTTCTTTGCCCAGTCTCCTAATCGGTCTAAATCCTTGTGCAGACCAATTCTTCAACACTACCTGTCCTTCAACCTATCATTGTATTGTCCATGAATGTGGCCGAAAGCCACCAATTCCATCGTCCACAAACGAGAAAATCTGTAGATGCTGGGAATCCAAGCAATGCACACACAATGCTGGGGGAGCTCCAGCATGAGAGAGGAGCTGGCCAAAGTTGATGAGAGGGGGTTACCAGCAGGGATGACAGCGGAACACCAAAAGCAGGAGTTTCAGGGACAATTCGGAGGGTGCAGGATAGATACATTTCAAAGTCGAAGAAGTATTCTAAAGGGAAGATGAGGCAATCATGGCTGACAAGGGAAGACAAAGACAGCATAAAAGCAAAAGAGAGGATTATATAATAGAGCAAAAATTAGTTTGAAGTTAAAGGAATTGGAAGCTTTTAAAAAAACAACAGAAGGCAACTTAAAAAAAAAGCCATAAAGAGAGAAGAGATGAAATATGAAGGTAAGCTAGCCAACAGTATAAAAGAGGATACCAAAAGCTTTTTTTTCCCAGATACATAATGACAAAAAGAGAGGCAAGATTAGATAACGGATGGTTGGAAAATTACAATAGAGAGGTAGCAATGCAGAATAAAGAAATGGCAGTTGAACGTTGTAAGAATTTTGCATCGGTCTTCACTATGGAAGCAATATGCCAGAAATACGAACTGTAAATACACTGTATTTGCTGTTAATAAGTTTAAGGTGCTTGGGAAGCTGAAAAGTCTGAGGTAGATAAATCATCTGGGCCAGATGATCTACATCCCAGGGTACTGAAGGAGGTAGCAGAAGAGATTGTGGAGGCAGTGGTAATAATCTTTCAAGAATCACTAGATTCTAGAATAGTTCTGAAGGTCTGGAAAATTGCAAATTTTACGACACTTTTTACAAGGGGAGGGAGGAAGAAGAAAGGAAATTATAGGCCAGTTAGCCTGACCTCAGTGTTCAACAAGATGCTGGAGTCCATTAGTAAGGATGAGGTTTCAGGGTACTTGGAGGAACATGAGAAAATAGGCCAAAGTCAGTAAAGGTCCCTTTAAGGGGAAATCTTGCCTGACAAGATCACGGTCCATGTGACCAAGATGGCGGCACGACGCAGTTTGCAGTGGCCACTCCAGAGCTGATATCTGTTATTTGTTAAGCAGGGTGCCGTGCACAATCCTATTCTGATGAAAAACAGACGTGGGAGCATGGAGGAACATCTGGAAATCTCCAGGAAGAACTTCTTCATTGCTGCCGCTGTTGTGAGGTCCGGGACTCTGCTGGGAAGAACAGGCCCCCAGTCCTCGGGATCGCGTGGCCATTGGCGGGGGCGTCGTAGTGCGCTCGGCAGAGGATGGTGCTCAGAGGGGCTGTGCTGGAGGGGATGGTCAGAGGCTTGGGGGTTCGACGGACTCGGAGTCTGCTGCGGTCGGGGAGCTTTCATTGTGTGCTGCGTCTGCGAGGCTGAGTCCGGCACCATGGAAATCCATAGCGGGGGTATTTCCTTCTGCTGCCTGTATGGGATGACGAGTCTGTTGGGACCCTGAGGACTTGTGGAAACTGTGTAGTGGTTTATTTTGAACTTATAGTCTTTTAACATCTTTGGACTATTTTTACTGTGCCCATGGTCTGTTTTTTTTTATCAATTATGGTATTGTCTGCACTGTAGTAACTGTATGTTAACTATAACTATATGTAACTATGTGGTTTTGTGTAGGTCTTGTAGCTTTAGTTTTTGGTTTGTTGGGTGGTAGAGTTGGTGTCCTGACTTGGTGTGTCTGGGTGGTCTTGTTTTGTCTGGTGGATTTGGAGCTCCTTTCTGGGGAACGTGCTAAGTTGGTAGCGCAATATTAATATGCAGCAGCCTCTCCGGACTCTGGATTTGGGGATTACCAAATGTTATGTGGATTTTCTGGTGTAGTCTGTTTTGTCATATGCTTTTGTGATATCATTCTGGAGGAACGTTGTCTCATTTTTTAACTGCATCGCATTTGTGGTTTCTAAATGACAATAAACTGAACTGAACTGAACAAATCTGTTGAATTCTTTGTGGAAATAGTCAGCAGGATATACAAAAGAGAGTCCGTAGATGCTGTTTATCTGGATTTTCAGAAGGCCAGTGACAAGCTCCCACACGAGGCTGCCTTATAAAATAAGAGCCCATGGTATTACGGGAAATATACTAGCATGGGTATACAAGCACATGACTGGCAGGAAGCAAAGAATGGGAATAAGGGAAGCCTTTTCTGGTTAGCTACTGGTGCCGAGTGGTTTTCCTCAAGGGTCGGTGTTGGGGGTGCTTCTTTTCACAGAATATGTAGATGATTTGGGTGATGGAATTGATGGCTTTGTCTGCAGACGATACAAAGGAAGGTGGAGGGGTATGAAGTGCTGAGGAAGTAGGGAGTCTACAGAAGGATTTAGACAGGTTGGAAGAATGGGCAAGGAAGTGGCAGATACAATCCAGTGGGGAAAGTATATGGTCATGCACTTTGGTAGAAGGAATAAAGCCATGGACTATTTTCTACAGAGAGAAAATTCAAAAATCAGAGGTGCAAAGGGTCTTGGGAGTCCTCATGTAAGATTGCCTAATGGTTAATTTGCAGGCTGATCTGGTAATAAATAAGGTAAATGCATTATTAGTATTGATTTCAAGAGGACTAGAATATAAAAGCAAGGATGTAATGCTGAGGTCTTACAAGGCATTGGTCAGACTGCACTGGGACTACTATGAATAGTTTTGGGCCCCTTTCCTGAGAGAAGATTTGCTGACATTCTAGAGGCTTCCTTGTGTAGATGAAAAGACAATAAGAAATAGAAGCAGAATTAGGCCATTCAGCCCATCAAGTCTGCTCCACTATTCCATCATGAGAGATTTATTATCCCTTTTAACCCCATTCTCCTGTCTTCTCTCCATAACCTTTGACTCCCTTACTAATTAAGAACCTATCAACCTCTGCTTTAAATATACCCAATGACTTGGCCTCCGCAGCCATCTGTGCCAATGAATTGCACAGATTTAGCATGATGGAGGGTGGAGGGAATTAGAAGAACGTTTCCAGCATGTGAACTGTAGCCAGGTCAGCAGGATGCTGTTGTCGCGTGAAAGCAGTGTTTCTAAATGCACTTGGCACAGGAGCTGGTGCATCAGCTGATTTCCTGATTCTGATGCTGTTGCATCTCTGTAGTAAATGGGACATTACCAGCTGCAGATCAATTAACCTGGCAGTCCCCACATTGGCTGGTAGCGTGGCACTCCCTGATGCAGGAATCGGGCCGAGGTCAGAGCCCAAGCACTGAGACCATTGGCTGGAGACCATGCTGGTCACGATGTCCTGGCAGCGTTTTATGCTCCATGTAACCTCAGTTTAAATGATGAGAACAGCTTACAAATATTAGGAATATGTTTTCTTGTGTGTGTTGAATTAAATGTTGAGGTTTTTAATGTATACAGAGCAGGAAACAGACAGCAGGTCCATCAGCCGTCCTCTGTGTATCAGTGGCTGAATTGTTACCAAACCCTTACTAGAAGCATCCCGCTAGTTACTGCACCTCCCCATTACAAGTGTCAGCACATCTTTACCTGAACTTAGAACTAACTACTACAGGCCCTTCAGCCCATGATGTTGTGCTGACCCTTTATCCCACTTGAAGATCAATCTGATCTTTTCCTCCTATATGGCCCTCCATTTTTCTATCATCATTGTGTGTCAAATGGTTGTTGTGTCACATCTACAGTGGTAGCGTAATGGGTAGCAATTGTCACTTTCACTCACAGTTTCCATTGCCGACTAGCAGTCTCATGAAAAGGAGAACTGAATGTGTAAATCTCTCCCTGCTAGTACATAGCCTCTCCAACAGCAAGTCTATGGTGCCTCCTTGTTAGCGACACACGGAAACTGAACATCTTTCAGACTCGAGCTGAACTACAGAGAATGGGGAGAAGGTCTGGCTCCTACACACATATCACACAGGCCCACTGGCATGTGGACACGCCCTGGTGCCCGTGAACCAGATCCCCAGCTATGAGTAAACAACCCCAAGGCCTTGTGGTCAGCCTCGTGAAAGACAAAGCCTACAGGAGTAAACCCAGACAGCAAGTCCAGAGTGGAGCCCCTAAGGCAGCTGGACATCATTGAACATACTCCAAGCAACTCCTGCAGCCAAGCTGGTGCCAAGCGTATTGCTTCACTTTCCTTTGAAAAGGGGGATCTTGACGTCTGGGCACCCCAGGATCACCAAACCTTCTGCCCAGGCCTGACTTCATTGTCCTTCAAGACAGATGGATGTCATCATTATCATAATTTTCTACCATCCACGTGTCCACCTAGGAGTTTCTAAAATGCCCCTAACGTATCTGCCTCCACCACCGCCTTTGTCAGCACATTCCACACACCCATCACTCACCTCTGATGTGTCCAATATACTTTCCTCTAATCACCTTAACATGATGCCCCCTTGTATTTGACACTTATGCCCTGGGAAAAAGGTCTTTGGCTCTTATTATCATATCAAACAAGAGCAAAAATAAAAATACAAAAACTCAAAAATGGGTGAGGGAAATATTTTGCATGATCCTTCTCTTCTGCAACACCCCCCTCCCTCACCCCGGCACCACCCAGCAGGTAAAACTAGGTCTGATAGTCGCATTGACCTTTTAGGTATTATATCTTCAAATTATTAGGGTAGAGACAAAGATATATTAGTTCCTCTGGTATCACACACAAAATGCTGGTGGAGCACAGCAGGCCAGGGCTTGAATTTCCAGCATCTGCAGATTTCTTCATGTTTAGTTCCTCTGGTGCTGGAATCAGGAACAAGGTGAAATTATTTAAAATCAGAGCCAATCTGTACAAGGTGTTGTCAGGAAACACTCCATCAGAGAAAGGAAAGAGCAAATTTGGAATTCCCTCTACCAAACACCTGACTGAAAATAAAATACACGAGCCTGAGGACTATGTTCTTAGAGTTGGTTAAAAGGTCTGCACAACAGTGTGGGCCTGTACTGTGTTGTGATGTTCTATGACCAGAGTGGATCTGAAGACAAGGGGATGAATCTAGAACTAGGAGTTACTTTTCAATAACGTGGTTAACCATATAAGACATAGATTGAGGATTTTTTTTCACCCAAAGTGTCATTAGTTTGTGGAACTTTCTTCCTGTAAGGGTGAAGAAAAACAGAGCCCTTAAATATTTTATTGCAGAGGTAGATTATTTATTAAAAACCAAAGGGTTAAAGGTCACTGGGGATAGGCAAGACCGCAGAGGTGTCTTCTTATTCAGCTCAACTATGATCGTAGTGAATAGCAGAATGGGTACAAGGGTCCAAGAGAAAGATTTGTGCTTCTAATTCTTATTATTGTACATGGGTATGTTGAGGCTGTGTGGTATGGGTTGGGGTGAGTCAGCTGAAAATGTCACCATTATGATTGATGACTTTTGGTTTTACCAGGGTATCAAGGAACACCAAACCAAGACTGGTACATGAATTTGAAATCCATTACAATCAGCTGATGTACATGAAATGAACCGTAGAGTGATTTGGGAGATTGAATGCCTTTGTTGTTTCACAGTCAGGAGGGTGAAACTGTAGTTGGATAGAAGCTACCATGTCATTGCTGAAGTCAGTTTTGAGGAGTGTAAGTTTAAAATTTGATTGGTTTAAAATTAGCCATTCAGGAGATGAGAAACTGAGTATTCATTAAACCAACTTCATTAAACTTTGAAAACTTGAGAGGGATATGAATGTTAAAATAAATACTGAATTGATTTATTGAGACATTCTGACATGGGATGCCAAGGGAGCCTCTTTTTTAATATAAACATCAGATCAGCAGTTTCGGTTTTTTTCTTATTCAATCTTGCAACCTATTGCAATCTTTCTGAAGAAATTATGTATTTTTAAGCCCACGATGACTTCAATAACATTAGAAACTGCAGGAAAATTTAATGCTTTCATACTCTGGATGTCTTTTGTTAGAACCAAGCTCTTTAAGATTGTGTGCAGCACATGCTGCATCTGAAAAATAAATCTATTTTTTTTAAAAGTAATTGTTGAGTTATCTGGCACAAGAATGAAAAGCCTCAAAGTACAAGGTGTCAGCAAGGTTGTTAAAAACCAGGGAAGAAGAATACAGAGACCCAAAGTAGTTATTAGGGCAAAGGTTTTTGTTACACAGATAGTGAGAGCTGAAATTCACTGCTGGAGGAGGTGGTGAAGTCAGATAAAATCACTATATTTAAGAGACATTCACACAGGCACTTAAGTAGGCAAGGAGTAGAAGGATACGGGCCTAATCTAGAGAAATGGAGCTGGCATAGATGGGCAGAAGATCAGCAAGGACATGTTAGGTTAATTACCCTGTTGTAGTTCTCCTTGACTCTGAATCTCTGATGAAGCTGAGTTAAGATTGGGCTTAGCAATTCACTCTTTTTGGAAGACCAGATGAGGAGAAAAACACTCAAATAGTTTGATGGCTTGGAAAGGTTGAGTTGGGTGTGATGCCCTGAAATGAAGGAAGAAGCGTACATTTGTCCTTGCAACCAGTAAGCTATGATTTGACAAGCTATGCCTAGAGCTCTTCATTGTGGGTGTAGACTTGAAACTGGATCTAAATGGCACCACGATACTGATAGTAGATATTAGAAGCAACAATTATTGTAATATGCTGTTTTGTTTCTGCAAGCAGGTGTTTGGGGGATTTGTTATTGTCGCTGATCTTTTTGTGAAGGAGGGAGTTGGGGTTTTGTTTTTTTTTGAGGTTCCAGCTGCCATTTTCCATGTGGACAATCTGTTAGTTCTTTTTGCGATGGAGGGGATGGGGATTTCAGGGTTTGCGAGTTTTGTTTCCTTTTCTTTTTAGATCCAGGGAGGAGGCGTTGATGTCTTTTCTCTTAACACTGCCCATGGCTTTTCGGTATTTCATGACTACCTGGAGAAGACGAATATCAGAGTTGTATTCTACATGCATACTTTGACAATAAAATGATCCTTTCAACCTCTGAATACAGATGAACACATCCAAGAATAAATTCCCCCACCGTTTCAATGAAATACCATTTTCAATTGTCAAAACAGTTAGATTTCAATGAAAATCTGTAGTTATTTCTATAAGTGCTTTGGTGGCTGTAGTTGGGGGTTTTAAGACTTTAAAATGGACAGTCTTTCATTAAGAAGGGAAAGCAAGAGGTAAATATTATTCTCAGCCATTGACCCTCCTCTCAGGGAGGCTAAACCAGACTGTTTGTAATCTTGGCATTTTGTCTAATGTTGAGAAAGATTACACCTTTGGATGAATGAGTGCAGCTTCAGCAAGGCTCAAGAGGATCAATAATACTGAGGACATAGTAGCCCACTCACTCATAGGCATCTCACTCACTTCACCGCCAAAGAAAGCTGTGGATGCAGTTTTGATTTCAACACTTAATAAAAGTATCAACACATACAAACACGCTGGAGGAACTCAGCAGGTCGGGCAGCATCCGTGGAAATGAGCAGTGAACATTTCGGGCCGAGACCCTTCGTCAGGACTGAAGAAGGAGGGGGCAGGGGCCCTATAAAGAAGGTGGGGGGAGGGTGGGAAGGAGAAGGCTGGTAGGTGCCAGGTGAAAAATCAATCAGAGGAAAGATCAAGGGGTTGGGGAGGGGAAGCAGGGAGGGGATAGGCAGGAAAGGTGAAGAAGGAATATAAGGGAAAAGCGTGTTTGTACGTGTTGATTTGACCCCAGCATCTGCAGTGTACTTTGTGCTTAATAGAAGTATATGGTTGGGAGGAGTATGGAGGTCTATGGTCCAGGTCCAGATGCAGGTCAGTAGGAAAAGGCAGAATAACATTTCTGCACAGACTAGATGGGCCAAAGGGTTTGTTTCTGTGCTGCAGAGCTGTAGTCTATGACTCTACCTAAACACAGAGGCATCCACACAATTCACTGCAGTCACTCTTCAAGACTCCTTAAGCAGCTCCTTCCCAACCCATGACTTCTACCAGCTAGAAGGACAAGGGCAGCAAATGCATGGGGACACCACAGTCTGAAAGTTTCCTCCAAGCCTCATACCATTGGAAAATATATCACCACTCCATCACCGCTGTCGGGTTAAAATCCTAGAACTCTCTCCCAAACACTATTGCGAGAATACCAACATCTCAAGAAGGAAGCTCACCAAAGGCCAACTAAGGATGGCCAATTAAAGGCTGACTCAACCTATGTAGTCCACATCTCTTGAAAGAATAAATGAAACCCTCTACCAAGACTTCCACTTCTGAGTATTCCCAACTCTTCCCTTGGCTCAGCTTTCCTCTATCCGTAGCAATGTTACCAACCTACTTAATCATCCAAAAACTCTCCTTCCAGCCCCCTGTTGGCATTCATTTATTAATATTATCACATGTACCAGGATAGAGTAGAACGCTTGTCTTGCATGCTGTTTATACAAATCAAACCATTACACAGTGCATTGAAGTAGAACAAGGTAAAACAATAACAATGCAGAATAAAGTGTAAATGCTACCGAAAAGTGCAATGCAGGTAAATAATAAAGTGCAAGATCATAACACGTAGATTGTGAGGATAGGAATAAGTTCAGGTCTTCCAAAAACTCTGTTGCCCCTTTCCGAATTTGCACCTTTTTTTCAAGTATTACTCATGTTTTTGGGATTTGCATTTCGTTCGTATCCAGCAACACCTTAATTTTAAAATCATTACTGAAAAGTCATAAAAAACTGTAGAAGATAAAAACCTGATATAAAGCAGAAAAAGGTGAAATACTCAAAAAGTCAGTTTGCATCTGTGGAGAGAGAGTAAACACAGTGTTACACAGAGAAACAGAGTTGAAAATGTTCCACCAAATTGTCATCAATCAGAAATATCAACTTCTCTCTCATGCTCTCTGTCTCTCTCTCTCTCTCTCTTTCATTCACTCACTCACACTCACTCTCTCACTCACACACAGATGTTACTTGACCTGCCGATTATTTCCGGCAACTTCGATTTTTATTTGGAATTATCATCCTTGTTTCAAATGCTCTGGATCCACCTCTCCTTTCTTTAGCCGAATAACCCTTTGAGAATTGAGCAGTGTAATTCTGGTTTACTGCACATTCATGATTTGTAGCAGCCCCAGTATTGTTCACCATGTTTTTTAACACCCCATTTTCTCAACTTCCATGTCTAAAACCTGTCCTTGTCTTATCTATTGAATATTCCTCAAAATTTAACCTATTCACAGAAAAATAATTATCTCCTTGGTGGCTCAACATCAAATGTTATTAGAGACACCTTACTATGTTAAGAGAATTGCATTTAATTTGAGGCAGCCCAGTGGCATAACAAGTAGAGCCCTGAAGAAGGGTCTCAGCCTGAAACGTTGACTGATTTTTCATCTCCATAGATGCTGCCTGTCCTGCTGAATTATTTTGTGTGTGTTGCTTTGGATTTCCAGCATCTGTAGACCTTCTCATGTTTAAGTGGAGTTATTTACTGACAGATCCAGGGACACAGTTCAGTCATCACCTTTGATGTGAAGTCTGCATGTTCTCCCAGTGATGGTGTCTGGGTTTCCTCCAAGTACTCCGGTTTCCTCCCACATTCCAAAAAATGTGTGAATTAGTTAACTATTGTAAATGCTTCCATGTGTGTGGCAGAATCTGCAGTGGGGAAATACATACATAATTAATGCAGGATTAAAGTGAATGAAGGCTGGCACAGACTTGTTTGGCCAAGAAGCCCATGTTTACACTGTATGGATCCTCGACTCCATTGACGTGAAGCTGAAGCGGGAAAACGGAAGGTTGTAATTTTGCAGCAAGAAGAAAACTTCAGAAACCAGGAATCTGAAATAAAAACAGAAATGCCAAAACACTCGATGGCCCAGGCAGCATCTGTGAAGAGATGAACCAATTTACCATTTTCCGTCAGAAACTCAAATTAGCTGTTGTCGAAAATAACTGAGAGTGCACATGAATTTCTTGTCTTGTTTCCCATCTGGTTAGTCAATGACGGGATTTTTTTTTATACTGGGGGGAGGGGTGAATTGACAGGACAGGTTGCTGAATATCCTTAGATCTGCAGGTTTGGCCCCCTTTGTCTGAGAAAGCATGTGCTGGCATTGGCGAGGGTCCACAGGAAGTTCGAGAAAATGATCCCTGTAATAAAAGGGTTAACTATGAAGAGCGTTTGAAGGCTCTGTGCCCGAACACGCTGGAGTTTAGAAGAATGAGAGGGGAATCTCGTTGTAACCTGTCGAATATTGAAAGGCCTAGACAGAGTGGATGTGGAGAGGTCGTTTCCTCTAGTGGGGGGGGGGGGGGTTAGAATCAGAGGGCACAGTCTCAGAATAGAAGGACGGCACTTTGGAACAGCTGAGGAAGAATTTCTTCAGCCAGAGGGTGGTGAATCTGTGGAATTCATTGCCTCGGACGGCTGTGCTGGATAAGTCATTGAGTATACTTAAAGCGGAGGCTGATAGGTCCTTGATTAGTAAGGGCATCGAAAGTTATGGGAAGAAAGCAGGAGAATGAGGTTGAGAGGGATAATAAATCACCCACGAGGGAACGGTGGGTCAAAATCGATGGGCTGAATAGCCTGATTCTGCTCCTTTCTGATGATCTCATGGTCTAACCCTCCCCCACGTCACGATTTCAGTCGAATGCAAACTCCTGAATTACTGTATCGCCATCGGTTCCGTCGCGGCCGCTCGCTGTCCCTCTCGGTCCTTACAGTCGAAACTAGAAAGGCCGTTTCCTTTTTAAATGGTGCGGTTGGTGGTGTGAAGGGCGGGGTTTCGGGGCTGTTCCTCTTGAGGTTGGCTCGCCTGATGAGAGGTTTTGCCATTAACCGGAGTACCAGAGAAAGGGGAGAGAGACAGACAGCCGGAGCGCCGTGACGTGCGGAATCCGCAGCAGAAATAGGGATGATTATATTTTTAAGCTAAACTGTTCAGCATCTCTGGTGGCTGGGGATCAAAGCTACCTACATACCGGTGCATCCATCGCTGCAGCCCTCTTGGGACTCTAATCTCACCGCCGAAAGGATTTAAACTAAAGGGGATCGTATTGGATTTGTTTGTGTGTGTGTGTGTGTGTGTCCGGGACAAGACTTGTCAGGTAGGATTTCTTACGTTTGGCAACGGAAGAAATACTCTTTCACGTGTCTCTTTATGTTTGTGTTGTCTGATATCTCATAATTCAGAGGCACTGTAAATCAACGCCGGCTTTGACTTACATTGCACGCAGAGAGTGAATGAGGATGGACGACGCCTAATGGGTCATCGGGGAGAGAGGACAGCCCGGCCGTAAAAGTTGTGACATCTA
The DNA here is from genome assembly GCF_048418815.1 of Hemitrygon akajei. Lineage (NCBI taxonomy): Eukaryota > Metazoa > Chordata > Chondrichthyes > Myliobatiformes > Dasyatidae > Hemitrygon > Hemitrygon akajei. The sequence goes on from NC_133126.1 coordinate 21,466,137, forward strand.
TATCTATGTTTGGTTTTCCAAACGTGGTGCGTGTTATTGTCAAATGAGAGCAAACAAAGCTGCGGGTGCTGGAAATTTGAAATTAAAACGGGGGATGCTGCGAGTGAGTAACGTTTATGGAGAGAGAGAGAGAGACGGCAGAGAGAGACGTTTCAGGTCAATGAACTTCCGTCGTATACATTCATCTGCACGGGCTGTTTGTTAGCGTGGAGGAGAGGGTCTTTTGGAAATATAGTGGATAGTCGGTGTCTGAAACCCCATACTCCCTGTCCACGGGCTGAACTGCTCTTCGCACGGGAGGAGGGTGTAGGGGATGTGGAGACGAGCAAGTGTTTGCAATGAAGTCTGGTGACTTTGACATTTTCAAAATTAAAACGCAGAGTTTGCAGCTTCTTGTAATGTGTTTGTAAAAATAACGATTATGTGGGTGAAATAAGGCGAAGCTTGATTTGAGAGGTATTATATGACTGAAATAGTGTTAAGAGGCTGAACCGTTTCTCTCTTCTCCCCCCCCCCCCCCCCCCCCCCACACGCGTACTCAATCCTCTCGGTTATTCGCTGTTGGCTCCGAGGCGTCTTCGCTTCCTTAGCGGCTCAATCCCAAAGATCCAAACTGGCTGTAATCGCGCCTACATTCGTGATAAACCTCCCTCGTATTGATCAGAACCGCGAGTCGTACAAAAGCGTGTTGAAGGAGGGGTCGGAAACTGCTTTAGTTAGCCCTTTAAAGATGTGAACATTGGCAGGAGGGTAGGATTTTATGTCTGGGGGAAGAATGGATGAGCTGTAGTGATTTTCCTTCGAACAGAGGTGGCTGGGGGATTAGTGTTCTGAAATGCGGGAATTTAAGAGGAGATTAAATGGAGGGGGTTATTTCACTTAGCAGTAATGGCTGTATGTGAGTGGGGTGGGTGCAACAGAGCAGGTTTAAAGTATCTGGCAGAAGTGTTGAAATGTCTTTTTTTAATCAGGCGGTTGAGTATGGGTGGGGGGTGGTCTGCACCTCATAGTCTGGAACAAGGGTAGCGGCGGAAAACTAAATCACATTGCAAAAAGTACTTGCTTGAGAACCTGATTTGCAATCACCGACCACGAGCTAAGGATTAGGACTAATAGCTATTTCTCGCTGTTGGCCTCGTCGCGACGGGCCAAATAGTCTTTGTTGGTTTCTTTTAAATGGCTATCGATGGGACTGTAAAGACCCAGAATATGTTGTCGATTTTTATTTTAGGTGTAGTGTTCAACGACATATCGTGTTCAAAGTCAATTCCGATAGAGGACTCGATCAGTTTTTGTTTGTACACTCTAAAGTTATAGTTGTTGCTACAAGGCTCGTTCTTGCAGCTCACCGCAACTGTAATATCCTCTTCATCCCATATTGTTACTTTCCAATTGCTCGCAAACTTGGATACTGTCGAGTAAAAATGCATTTATGGCCCATTCTCAATGACACACTTGAACGGTACTTTTTTTTTAAATGACCGGCGACTTTTTAAAACGCTGTGTTAAATTAAAACGTACTTAAAACATGCTCAGTATGAGCACCATCAGCACGTGTGTGCGAACATTGCGGTAAGTCGCCCCGATAGGAATACTGTACACAAAACTCCGGGTGAAATGTACAGCATTGGAGAGTTCTGTTTCTTGCCCTCTTCTGCAATTTAAAAAAAATTATATTTCAACACCAAAATTATGCGGAGTCTATGGAAACATAAAAAAAGATGAGTACCAGCCTCAGGCGAGACACTTTGCGCATTCTCCCGGCGCAAGGAGCTGTTAACATCTTTAAATGGTCTCCTGCTCCTCTGGGATCTCACCCACTCCGAGGTCCACGTATGCTACGTCTGCTGTGACCACCAGCCCCGGTGCGACCGAATTTATTCAATACATCCTTGAACAATGGCAATGCAAGCTGGAGCTAATTTGTAAGCTTTAAAATAATATTTAGTGAATGTATTTACAGGAACGATATTGCAGCGCCCTGAGAACGGGGGAACAATGGGAACAGTTATTTGCCCTTGCAAATGTTGTGAGTTTATTACCTGAGTGCATTCTACATTTCTGACCCAAGGTTATTGAAAGGTGGATTTTTAGAATATCGCAAGCAGAAATGGGCATTCCGACTAGCCGGCAAGCTACGAGAATATACGGCTTGTAGTCTTTAATTGCGAATCTGTGAATTGGACATGTTCAGTCAAGTGCTCTCGTTGTACCATCTGGAGAGGTTTAAATTCTCCGTATTTATCTCTTCGTCGTTTTAAATCAGATTGTTTTGCAAATGCCGGTTATTAATCGGGGAGGGGAGGAACACGTGGACTGGTTTACCATTGAAATAAATCCAGATTTTAGCGAATATTTGACCAGTCTTAGCCGGCATGTTACTTCAGCATTGCATTATATGAAAATATTGCGCCTATCTTTTCACTGAGGGGGACATTTCACAATTTACCCGGTGTTTAATTTAATGCAACACAACTAACAGAACCCGTTTCCAGAAGATTCGTCAAATCGTTGAAGCATAACTTTTTTAAAGTGACATAAGTATAAAAGGGAGTTATGCGCTCAGATGCTGGTGAGCTAAATATAAAATATGGTTATTTAACATTAAACATTTTCAGCGAATGCATGCGTTCGTCCACCAGCGAAATATGGTCAGTTGTTGTTCTAATTTGATACGCATTTCTCGAATTGCACAAACATTACCAAATGAAGGCGATTGCATTTCAAGAACAAGAGATGGAGAAAAGCCATCGCCGATTTCCCTCTAACTACGGGGGTGGGGGCAATATCAGGTCAGTCAGTGAGCAATCCCACGTCGTTTCAGACACCTTTGCGCTACCTGAGTTGGTCGAGAAATGTATTTCTCTGTGAAATACCATAACGCACACAGAGATTGAGAAGCTGGGGGTAGAGGGATGGGGGGGGGGGTGGTTGAAGAAGTTCATTTTTGATCTTACCGGAGTGCACTTGCACATTCGTCCTTTGCAAATTGTTAGTCAAAAATATTATCGGTGTCCTAATGTGAGGTGCGCAGCTCCAGTCTGAATACTCGCTATGTCAGTCACTTCGGAGTTCGAGCGTCAGGCCGAAGAACATAACAAATGGGGTTTAATGTCCCCAGTATAGGAGCTTTATGGGTGTTTTTTTTCCATTTAAAAATACAACACGGATAGGTTCAATGTTAATGGCAAACTATGCAAATATTTGCATCTCTGCATTAATATTATTAGCGCCTTGAAAGAGTATTTTCCAACCTTCAATGTCACTGTAAAGTGGAACGGAGGGAAACCCGATACATTTCTCCATTTAATGCAGATGTAGGAAAGGCGTTGGAAGAGGATTATCGGCTTTTTCATTGCAATGCTTTATTTTTGGATTTTGTTCCTAAATATAAATGAGGTGGGTGGGAGGAGTTGGGAGGTAGTGGGCGAGAAACAGCAGAAAGCTCCAGATATTGGGGCCGGGCGGCTTGTTTATCATCTTCCTGCGAGCGCGCGGCAGAAGCGAGTACCTCGCTTGAGATGGGGGGGGGGGGGGGGGGGGGTCGTACGCATGCGCGCGGCGCCCGCGGGAGGCGCGTGGCGGATGAAAGGAAGGGGCCGCGCGGCACGCGCTCCGGCTCAGGCGGCTCGCGGGCGGCGCGAGGGAGCGCTGGAGGCGCCGAGGTCTCGACGCCCGCAGTCTGCGAGTCGTCCGTGACAGGCGCGGCTCTGCCTTGGCGTTAGTTTTTAAGGTCGCAAAACCCCAGGTGAAATTATTTCAAATAACAGGTGCGATCTGTGGAAACTCCACCGCCTCATAAATTGCTTCGAGACTAGTTCGGGCTGAGACCTTTTATCAGGACTGTCCAGATAAAGGTTGTCTCATCTGAAACCTGAACTGTTCACTTTCCTCCATAGATGCTACCTGACCCGCTGAGTTCCTCCAGTATTTTCTGTGTACGGACCCTGAAAATACACAGAGATTGACTTTAATCTAATTGCAGACCTATGCACAATGCACAAATTTAGTTCATTGTGATGTCGAAGTGCCTAAGAATATCCTGTATATTTATTCACTTTAGAAACTGGTGTAAAAAAATGTTTAGATTATATTTATCTCCAGCTCCAGTGCAACTAACATATGTCTGACCACAAGAAAATCATCATATTTTAAGATTAAAGCCCACAATTTTAGTGATTGTCCTTGATGGTTGTTAACCCTTAGAACAAAATTAATGTTGAATAGCGAACTCAAATAAATCATAAACAATTTGCAGGAGTAACTCAGTGGGTCAAAACCTGCATAAAATATCCACAATAAGTGTTGTGTTTGGTTCTGGTTGCCTCATTATTAGATGGATGTAGAAGCTTTCGAGAGGGTGCAAAGGAGATTTATCAGGATGCTGACTGGACTAGAGAGTGTGCCGTATGAGGACAGGTTGATCGAGCTAGGGCTTTTCTCTTTGGAGCGAAGGAGGGTGAGAGGAGACTTAATAAAAATGTAGAATATGATCAAAGACACAGATCGAATGGACAGTCAGACTTTTCCCCAGGGCGGAAATGACTAATACAACAGGGCATAATATTAAGGCAATTGGTGGGAAGTATAGGGGGATGTGAGAGTTAAGTTCTTTACACAGAGAGTGGTGGTTGTCTGAAATAAAATCAAGCTTGGAATAGATATAATCAGAAATCCACGTGTTTTTAAAGAAATCCTAGGTGGAGCACACTTTTCCATGAATGGTAAAATTGTGATTGTGTTGAATGCTCCACCAGGGGTGATGGTAGAGACAGATACATTATTGGCATATAAGAAAGTTAGATAGGCACATGGATGATATAAAAATGGAGCACTATAGGAGGGATACGTTAGTTTGATTTTAGAGTAGGTTAAAAGGTCAGCACAACATTGTGGGCTAAGGGATCGAACTGTGCTGTAATGTTCTATGAATCAGGATCGTCCTCCTGCTGCATTTTGACATGAAATGATGTTAATTACTTTCCCCTCGCAGATGGTGCTTGACGCACCATTTTCCTCCAGCAGATTGTTGCTCCAGAATCTGGTATCTGTAGTTTCTTGTGTCTCTAGGGAACTGAAGTTATTAGAAATGGAAAGATAGACAAAATACAGTATTTGGTATTTCTGAGGGATGAAGATATTCCCCCCCAACAGCATTACTAGTCATTGTTGTATCTTCATTTATATTTATGTATTAATTTGGAACTGATCATTTTGTGCTGCATAGTATGGGTGGATCCAAATTCCCCAGCAGCATGTTTGGAGTGCCTTTCAGTGCAAGATTATGTAATAGCACACCAGGTGGTGACAGAGAGTTTAGAAATTCAACAGAAAAATGTACAGCCTCATCAATGTCTGTCAATAGTCTTGTATCGTACAATTTGTCTGGATAGCTTCAAGAGAAGATCTTCATCCGTAGCTAGTGCTGATTCATTTATTAGAGCTAAATTTTCTCTTTCATACAACCATTGGTAATTCAAATAGAGTTGAGTGACATTTGGGAAAATGGCTTGCATCCGATCCTGAAATGATGTAACAATTCAGCTCAAGGCTTTCATCAAAAGTGTTCCTGTTGAGTCTTTAGGTTTATTGGATGCATATTCTTTTGTAAATAGATTACCTGTCAAATGTGATCACATTTTAGTTTTCACGTATAATCATTGAACATTTTCTCAAATATATTCCAATTCATCTGTTGTAGCACCTTGTCGAATTATTGGTAACATTAGTCAAAAATCTCCAGCTAGCACTAAAGTAACACCTACCCTTATCTGGAGAGACGAGTCTGAAGTCGTTGGAATTTGGAACAACAGACAATCTGCTGGAAGAACTCAGCCTATCAAGCAGTATCTGTGAGGGGAAGGGAATTCAGACCAAAACCCTGCATCAGTAAACTTGGTTCTTTCCCTTGGATATATTCGCTTCACTGGTTTAAAGCTAGATTTTCTCTTTGTAGTTCAGGTAAATTGGAAATACTCAGACCAATTCCACCCAAAATTTTAGTACCTTAGAAGCACATTGGAATAAAATCTCAGCAATTTTCAGCAGGGAAAATTAAAATTTGGCCTACTGTGGCCAATGGTTGGAATTCTACGGTGGGTTTAGTAAAAAGTCGGGTGCATATCCTCATGCAAAATTTCAGACTTCTAGGTTGTTTCATCATCGAGTAACGTGCAGGACACACAGACATTCTGTTACAAACAAGAAAATCTGTCAATGCTGGAAATCAAAGCTCCACATACAAAATGCTGGAGTAACTTAGCAAGCCAGGAAGCATCTATGCAAAAGAGTCAATGGTGTATGTTTTGGCCGAGACCTATCAGGACATTCTGTTATGTAACTTCAGCTTTCCAGCTGCTTCCATTCTCTTTTTATTACTGTTACAAAGATGTAGAGTCTGAGAGCCTTCAGCCCATCCAGTCCATACTGAACTGTTATTCTGATGAGTCGCATTGACACATACCAGGTCCATAGCCCTCCAGGTCTCTCCCATCCATGTACTTATCCAAACTTAAAGGTTATGATAACTCACATCTACCACTTCTGCTGTTGGCTTGTTCCACACTCGTGCCAACCACTGAGAGAAGAAATTCCCCCTCAGGTTCCCCTTAAGTATTTCACCATTAACCTATTTGTCCTTCAGTTCTAGTCCCACCCAACCTTATTGGGAGAAGCCTACTTGCATTTACGATACTTTTACCTCTCATAATTCTGTACACATCTACCAAATCTCCCCTCATTCTCCTGCACTCTAGAGAATAAATTCCTAACCTATTTGACCTTTTCCTATAACTCAGGTCCCCATGATGCGGCAATATCTTTTATTAATTTTCTGTGTACTCTTTCAATCTTAGTTATATTTTTCCTGCATAGGTGACCAGAACAGTAGCCAATACTCCAAATTTGGCATCAACAACATCTTATACAACTTCCTCATAACATCCCAACTCTTGTACTTAGTACTCTGATTTATGAAGGCCAAAATATCAATCTATGGCCCAGTCGAGTGTAAGTGTGATGCCATTTTCAAGGAAATATGGATCTGTATTCTGTACATGATTCATATCAAAGCTAATACCATGCCACAAAAAGAGATAATAAAGCTAATAACCAAAACTTCTAATTAAGGGGGAAGATGTTAAGAATGTCTAAAGCAGAAAAGAGGGTGGCCCAGTGGAGAGATCCAGTTTTATTTAAGAATACAATTTGGTAATTGTTCTAAACATTGTAATAATTTCATCAGGGATTTTAGTGTTTGGGAAAAGTATTTCCCAGTCTCTGATGTAACTGCAAAGTGGAAAAGTTTACTTACTTTACCATATTTGTTTACTTAGTGCATTTTTTGGGGGAAGAAGATGGGAAGTTTATTTTGCAGAAGAATAATGTATTTTTAATTGGAATTGTCACTTGAGGCTCCCTGGGATTTTTTGTTCAACTGCACAGTTTCAGTGGAAAAAAAATTAAGAGCAAATGTGATTTTGTTTTGGAACAGAAATAGACTAACCAGCTCCTAAGGCCTGTTCTCCCAATCATCATTGGCTGATCCCTTCTCTCACCTAGATTAGCTCCAGCGTCTTTAATACTGTTGTTTAAAAAAAAAATCAGATTCAGATTTAATATCACCAGCATATGTCATGAAATTTGTTAGTTTTATGACAGCAGTACATTGAAATCCATGATAAATAAATAGAGAAAAAACTGAGTTACATTAAGTATATATATCTCTATTAAATAGTTAAGTTAAAAAAGTAGTGCAAAATAACAGAATTAAAACAGTAGTAAAATAGTGTTCATGGGTTCAAAGTCCATTTAGAAATCGGATGGCAGAGGGGAAGAAGCTATTCCTCAATTCCTGAGTGTGTACCTCCAGGCTTCTGTACTGTATCTCCTTCCTGACGGTAACAGTGTAAAGAGGGCATGTCCTGGGTGGTGGGAATCCTTAATGATGGACGCTGCCTTCCTAAGGCACCACTCCTTGAAGATGTCTTGGATAATATAGAGGCTGGTACCCATGACAGAGCAGACTAATTTTACAAGTTTCTGCAACTTATTTCGATCTTGTGCAGAATACTAGGTTAATATTTTGTACGACTTCTCATGAGAAAAGCCTGGACACTTCATTTAGCTTTACGGGCCACAGATTGGAATAATCTTTGAGCAGTTGGAAAAGTTATGTGAAAGCTTTTTGTTCAGGCAACCTAATTTAGTCAATCTAAGCAATGCTCCTGCCTGAATAATATACATCCAATTTATTTTAGATGCTCGCACAATATCGTAACAAAATGGAATGTTTAAGAAACTACTGAGTGAAATATATTGGCAATGTATTTTTTCTGAAAATATTATTCTGACTAAATAATGGGACTCTTTCTTTTGAAACCCCTCAAAGAAGCTGTTATTTGAGGTGAATCTTTTCATTGCACCTGTAAGACTGTGATACTAACCTCTCTAAGGATGAGCTCAAGGCAGCTGGAAAGCCATTGGAGTCCTGTCAACTCCAGTGGCTCACTGTGATGTTTCATATTTAAGAATGGTTAGCAGGTGGATTTTGCCATGGCTTATAGGCTGCATTCAAGTACCCAAGGAGAAAGAAGAGGAATTTAAATAAAACTTTGCATTTATGTAGCAACTTTCACAATGTTCCAAGCTCAGAAAGGTTACAGAACAGTAGGAGCTGAATTCAGCAATCAAGTCTATGCAAGCTTGTCACTGAAATAACAATGCTGGAATGGAAAAATATGGAAAAATAATATTTGTATTCTATCATTGTTGGCCTTGTTGACAGTAATATCAATATTACATCTTGGTGAGAAATAGAAAATGATGAACCCTACCTGTAATTAATAGCTTCTTTGTCTCTGATATTTACCTTTGACAAATGGTTATGGATCACATAGATAATATAAACATTTGTCAATGTTTTTTGGACCACCCCAACTCAATATAAATTTTGTTGTGTTGCTGATTGTATAATGTGGTTAATCAATATATTTTAAGCCTATAAAATGAAATATATTGGCAAATATTTGCTTGAAATTTAATTACTTGAATGTTGATGCATATCAACAAAATGACAAGTAGATATTGTTATAGTGATCAATAAAGGAAGATACAATTATGACCATGTCATATACAGTATTCAGAAATCATTAATTTGTATCAGAAGAGAAGATATAGGAACAGAAATTGGAAAAAAGTGTATCCTCTTTAGAAAGTATAACCATTGGTTTCTCTCCTGCATCAGGGGAAATTCACCATTATTGGTGACTTGACCATGTGAAATCAATGTAGTTGGAAGTAGCAAAACACTTAAGGATATTTTTTTCAAGCATTATGACAAAGTGGAATAAAGATGTTTGATATTTGTTCCAGAGAAATGACTTCACTGATATTTCGAGGCAAAGTTTTCAGGGGATTATCATAAAATATGACTACTGTTGTGTATAACTTGTTGCTTTTTTCTTTTTGGCATAAAATAAGTTTTGAAATATTGTAGTTTTTCTTTTTGTATTACCTTGATGTACTTAAATTCAGAGTGATCTATCTAGATGGCATGCAAAACTAAGCTTTTCATGCTTAGTTGATAACTTGTTACAATTATTAAAACAATTACCAATCAGTTACAAATATCAGTTACTAGAGTAACTTAAGGGTATCAAAGTGCTTGAGGATACAGTTATTTTATACTTAGTATCAAACTGATGGCCTAGTATCTGGGCATGAAGTTACCTCAGGTATGAATATTAAAGTCATCATTTTGTTTCATATTGCTTGAAAACTTCTTTTGCTGCTCATTTGCTGCATCTAGATTGCAGTGTGGAAATGGGCATGAACAGAATTTTGGTCTTCTGTGACATGCATTGGAATGATCTCTTAAAAATATGTTGAAAGCATTACTTAAGCCTAGGTTGTTCTTAGAACCATTAACTTACAGTAGTGCCTCCTGCTTCTAGTCAGTAAATGATCAATCCTCTTTTGCCCCGTGGTTGGATCCTTAAGACATCTTCAGTGACATTATCTTTAGCATACATCTTGTCCTTAAGTATAAAAGCAGGAATGCTGTTGGTGAGAGCCATCTGGAGCAACTCAGTGGGCTGAGCAGCATCTATGGACGTAAAGAATTGTTGATAAATACAATATATTCTGCAGATGCTGAAAATCTTGTGCAACACACACAATATCCTGGTGGAACTCAGGAGGTCAAGCAGCATCTATGGAGTAAACAGTTGACATTTAAGACTGAGACCTTTAATGGATTCTGTTCTCAGGGTGTTACTGATGCAGCATTGCCTTGCATGTGTAATTGTATCCAATGGCCAGACACTCCCAGAACACACAAAGTTTCCTTGACTCCTGAAATGGCTCATGAAAAAGGTGGTCATTTGGATTTATTTACAGTGCCTATAAAAAAATGTTCACCCCCCCCCCCCCCCGGAAGTTTTCATATTTTATTGTTTTACAGCATTGAATCACAGTGGATTGAATTTGGCTTTTTTGATACTGGTCAACAGAAAAGACTCTTTCATGTCAAAGTAAAAACACATTTCTATAAATTGGCCTAAATTTATTACAATTTTAAACAAAAAATAATTAATTGCATAATTACTCAACCCTTCTAGTCAGTATTTAGTAGATCCACCTTTGGCAGCAATTACGGCCTTGAGTCTGTACGGATAGGTCTCTATCAGCTTTGCCCATCTGGACACTGCAATTTTTCCCCATCCATCTTTACAAAACTGCTCAACCTCTGTCAGATTGCACGGGGATAATGAGTGACAGCCTTTTTCAAGTCCAGCCATAAATTCTCAATTGGTTTGAGGTCTCTGGTTTAGACACTCTAGGACATGTATGTCAAACTCAAGGCCCGCGGGCCAAATCCGGCCTGTGGTGGAATTATCTTTGGCCCGTGAGATAATATCTAATTACTATTAAAGCTGGCCCCAGTAATCGAAGCGCCTATGGTGTATGATATGGCTAATGCTGAGTTTATTCAGGTACCAAGTTTTCAGGGTTTTTAGTGTTTATTTGGCAGTCTTGCTCGGCAGTCTTCTTCATAAGAAACGGAATTTGTAAAGTGAAACACTTTGTAGTTATAGCAGAGACTGAGACACATGAGAGCAGGCTGAAAAAACGGAGGCAACGAAAGCTGCGTTCACACGCGTCCGACTGATCCGGCCCACATGAAGCTGCATTTTGCTCAATCCGGCCCGTGACCTAAAATGAGTTTGACACCCCTGCTCTAGGACATCAACTAGATGTCATTCCTGTGTAGCTTTGGCTTTATGTTTGGGGTAATTGGCTTGCTGCAGAACAAAAGTTCTCCCAGTTTGCAGTTCTCTTGCAGACTGCATCAGGTTTTCTTCCAGGATTTCTCTGTATTTTGCTGCAATCATTTTACCCTCTACCTTCTCAAGCCTTCCAAGGCCTGCTGCAGTGAAGCATCCCTAGAGCATGATGCAGTGACCACCATGCTTCATGGTAGGGATCACAAACAAAAGAAAATCTGCAGATGCTGGAAATGCAAGTAACACACAGAAAATGCTGGAGTAACTCAGCAGACCAGGTAGCATCTATGGAAAAGAGCATTGTCAAAGTTTCAGGCTGAAACCCTTCGGTAGGACTGGAGAAAAAAAGTTGAGGAGTAGATTTAAAAGGTGGGGGAGGGGAGGGAGAAACACAAGGTGATAGGTGAATCCTGAAAGGGGAGGGATGAAGTAAAGACTTTGGAAGTTGATAGGTGAAAGAGACAGAAGGCCATGGAAGAAAGCAAAAGGGGGATGAGCACCAGAGGGAGTTGATGGGTGGCAAGGAGATATGGTGAGAGAGGAAAAAGGGGATGGGAAATGGTGAAGGGAGGGGGTGGTTGAGGGTATTACCAGAAGTTGGAGGAATCGATGTTCATGCCATCGAATTGAAGGCTACACAAACTGAATATAAGGTGGTGTTCCTCCAACCTAAGTATGGTCACATCACAACAGTGGAGGAAGTCATGGATAGACATATTGGAATGGGAATGGGGAGTGGAATTAAAGTGTGTGGCCGCATTTGCTGCTCTTGATGTGGCCTTTTTTTTACATTGGTGAGACCAACTTCAGATTAGATAACTACTTTGATGAGCACCCAACTTAGCACGCCATGGCCATCTGGAGCTCCTGATTGCTAGCTATTTTAACTCTCTTCCCCTTTCTCACAATGACCTGACTGCCTTTGGCCTCCTCCATTGTCAGTGTGAGGCTAAATGCAAACTAGGAGGATTGTATCCCATATTCTGCCTGAGTAGCTTACAACCTGATGGCATGAACATTGGATTCTCCACTTTCAGATAAGCTGTTCCCCTGTCTTTTTTTTCAATAGTTCAGTAGTTCCATCTAATATCAGAGAAATGTCTACAATATACAACCTGAAATTCTTGTTCTTCGCAGACATCCACAAAAACAGAAGAGTGCCCCAAAGAATGAGTGACAGTAAAAACGCTAGAACCCCAAAGCCCCCCTACTCCTCCCATTCACAGGCAGCAGCAGAGCATCAACCCTCCCCTCCCCATTTACTTAAGCAAAAAAAAGCATCAGCACCATCCAGCGACCAGTCAAGCAATAGCAAAACCCCCAAGAGAGACCATGACCTGCAGTACAAGAAAAACAAATCATTCTCCTATTCTTTGCAATTCTGTCTGCTCTCTGCCCTTCCAGCCTCCCTATCATCCTCTCTTTCATCCCTTCTCTATTCACTGCATCTGACCAACATCCACTCACTCCTTCCACTGGAACCCTTCCCTAATTGTTCCCATCCCTTTATTTGGTTCCATGCCCACTTATGAGATTCCATCATCTGCAGCCCTTTGTTGCCTCCATTCATCACCTTACAGCCTCTGTTGCTACTTCCAATCTTCCCGTATTTCACCTCTCCTCACCTACATCCACTCTTCACTTGCCAGCTCTAGCTCCACCCCTTTCACCCCACTTGAGACTCAGTGAGCCAAATACCATTATTCTGCTCCTATGTCTGGGGAGCCTCTTAATACAGCACTCAGTATCTCCCCTTTCTCTTTCAGTCCAGATGAAGAGTCTGACCCAAAATGTGGACTGTCCATTTCCCTCCAGAGATGCTGCAAGACCCATGTAGTTAAAGAGAGCAAGTTCAACAGACAGAACAGGCAGGAGCATTGACCACTTCCTCTGGTGTCTCATTACCACAACCCACTGTGTAATGAAGTTACCTCTCAGATCTCTTTTAACTTTCTCCCATCTTATCTTGTATCCATGCCCTCTAGTTTTGACCATAAGACATAGGAGTAGGTTCAGGCTATTTGGCCCATCAAGTGTCCTCAGCCATTCCATCATGGCTGATTTATTATCCCTCTCAACCCCATTCTCCTGCCTTCTCCCCATAACCTTGGCCACCCATATTCATCAAGAACATACCAATCTCTGTTTTAAATATACCCAATGACATTGCCTCCACAGCCATCTGTAGCAATGAATTCCATGGATTCACCACCTCTGGCTGAAGAAATTCCTCTTAATCTCTGTTCTAAACGGATGTCCGATTTTGAGACTGTGCCTGCTGGCCCTAGATTTCCCCATGACCGGAATTTTTCTCTCCACATCCATTCTATTTAGACTTTTCAGTATCTGATAGGTTTCAATGAGATCCCACCTCATTCTTGTAAACTGCAGTGAGTACAGGCCCAGAATCAAGACCAAGGAGATGGTGGTGGACTTTAGGAGATCTAGGCCTCATATGGAGCCAGTGATCATTAATGGAGAATGTGTGAAGCAGGTTAAGACCTACAAGTATCTGGGAGTACAGTTGGACGAGAAGCTAGACTGGACTGCCAACACAGATGTCTTGTGCAGGAAGGCACAGAGTCGACTGTACTTCCTTAGAAGGTTGGCGTCATTCAATGTCTGCAGTGAGATGCTGATGATGTTCTATAGGTCAGTTGTTGAGAGCGCCCTCTTCTTTGTGGTGGCGTGTTGGGGAGGAAGCATTAAGAAGAAGGACGCCTCACGTCTTAATAAGCTGATAAGGAAGGCGGGCTCTGTCGTGGGCAAAGTACTGGAGAGTTTAACATCGGTAGCTGAGCGAAGGGCGCTGAGTAGGCTACGGTCAATTATGGAAAACCCTGAACATCCTCTACATAGCACCATCCAGAGACAGAGAAGCAGTTTCAGCGACAGGTTACTGTCGATGCAATGCTCCTCAGACAGGATGAAGAGGTCAATACTCCCCAATGCCATTAGGCTTTACAATTCAACTGCCAGGACTTAAGAACTTTTTTTTTTTTTAAAGCTATTATTAATGCTTTTTGAGTTAGTGATTTAGATGCATATCATATTATTACTGAGTTAAGTATTGTATGTAAGGAGTTTTTGCTACAACAAGTGTATGGGACATTGGAAAAAATGTTGAATTTCCCCATGGGGATGAATAAAGTATCTATCTATCTATCTATCTATCTATCTATCTAAAATCTCGTCACAAATTTGATTAGTGGAATTGTTCCCATGAACCTCCTCTGGACACTCTCCAATGCCAGCACATCCTTCCTTTGAAAAGGGACCCAAAACTGCTCATAATACTCCCAAGAATGGTCCAACCAATTCCTTATAAAGCATCAGCATACATTTTTGCTTTTATATTCTAGTCTTCTTGAAATGAATGCTAACATTGCATTTGCTTTCCCTACCACCAACTCAACCTGCAAGTTTGCGGGGACATTGCGGGAATCCTGTACTCAGACTTCCTAGACCTTTTGCACCTCTGATTTCTGAATTTTCTCCCATTTAGAAAATATTTTATGTCTTTATTGCTTCTACCAAAGTGCATGACCATAAACTTCCCTGCATAATGATCTACCTGCCACTTCTTTGCCCATTCTGCTAATCTGTCCAGGTCCTTCTGCAGGCTTCCTGCTTCCTCAACACTACCTGCCCCTCCACCTACCTTCATATTGTCCACAAACTTGGCCATAAAGCCACCAATTCTGTCATCCAAATTATTGACATGTTTCATGAAAAGAAGCAGTCCCAAAACACTGGTCACCAGCAGCCAAATGTTCCCCTTTGATCCTACTTTTTGCTTCCTGTCGGTCAGCCCATCTTCCTACCCATGCTAGGATCTTTTCTTTAATGCCATGGGCTCTAGTTTTGTTCAGCAACCTCATGTGTGGTACCTTGTCAAAGGCTTTCTGAAAATCCAGGTAAACAACATCCACTGATTCTCCTTTGTCTATCCTGTCTGTTATTTCTTCAAAGAATTCCAGCAGATTTGCCAGGCAAAATTTCCCCTCAAGGAAACCATGCTGACTTTGGCCTATTTTGTTATATGCCTCAAAATACCCTGAACTCTCATCTTTAATGGACTCCAATATCTTTGTAATCACTTGTAAGACTAACTGGCTTATAATTTCTTTTCTTCTGCCTCCCTCACTTCTTAGAGTGGAGTGACATTTGCAATTTTCCGGTCCTCCAGAACCATTCAAGAATCTAGTGATTCTTGAAGGATCACTGCTAATGCCTTCACAATCTCTTCATCTAACTCTTTCAGAACCCTTGGGTGTAATCCATCTAGTCTATCTTCAGACTTCTCAGCTCCCTAAGCATCTTCTTCTTAGATCTTCTTGAACTACACTCACTTCTTCCTTCGACACACTTGAATTTCTGGAAAACCGCTTGTGTTTTCCAAGTGATGACTAGTGCAGAATATTTAGTAAGTTCCTCCAGTGTTTCTTTGTCCCCCATTGTCTGCCTGAGTTTTACTCTTTATGTATCTGAAAAAGCTTTTAGTATCCTATTTTATATTATTGGCCTGCTTACACTCATATTTATCTTTTGTTCCATTATTGCTTTTTTAGTTTCCTCCTGTTGGTTTTTAAAAGCTTCCCAATCTTCTAGGTTCCCACAATTTTTTTCTATATTGTAGGCTGTCTCTTCTGCTTTTATGCTGTCTTTGACTTCCCTTGTCAGCCTTTACAATACTTCTTTTGAACTTTCAAACCCTGGGGAAGACTAACCATGCATCGTATCTAAACACCTCATGATTTACTAAATTTCTATGAGGTCAACCTTCATTTTGTATTCTAAGTAATAAAGTGTGGCCAGCTTCTCCCTATAACTTGGGCCCTCTGGTTCAAACAGCATCCTGTAACGCTCTTCTGCACCACCTCCAGTTTGACAATGTCCTTCCGACAACAGGGTGGCTGATAGTGTACACAATACACTAAGTGGTCTCACCAATGACTTGTGTAACTTCAACAGTCTCTAATCATACCTTTATGTCATGACTGATGAATTCTAAACACTTTCTTCACCAAACTGTCTACTAATACAGCTGCTTTCAGCAAGCTGTGCACTTGTACTCTCACATCCCTATTTCTCTTTGTGAAGGGATACATTTAGTTCCATGTCCTGCTATCCACTGCATAGGTCCTACCTGGTTTGAATGTCCAAATTGTATCCACTCACACTTATATAAATTGGAGACCATTTTCCATTAATTTCCCTAACTGATTAGGATCTCTTTGTAATCAACCTCATTATCAGCATGACCCCCCTCCCCACCACCAGTTTAGTATCATTGACAAACTTGCTAATTGTGCTACGTACAGTCATATCCAAATCGTTTACGTGAATAATGATAGTCTCAACACTGACCCTTGAGGCACCCCACCAGCCACAGGCGTCCAGTCGGACAATCAACCTTCAACCATCAGCCTCTGCTTCCTATAACTGAGCCAACTCTGAATGCATCTCACTATCTCTCTTCCCCCAACCCAGCCTGAATCCTATGCAATACAACTTTCCAGATCAGCCTACCATGCAGGACCTCGTCAGATGTCTTACTAGAGTCCATATAGACAACATTCACTGTCCTACCTTCATCTACTACTACTACTTAGTTACATCTTCAAAAAACTCCAAAAGACTCATCAGACATTTTCTACCTGTGTCACTGGTACCAACATGTACAACAACCTCTGGCTACTCGCCCTCTCCCCTTGAGATTCTTCTGAAACTGATCAGAGACTACCTTGACCCTGGCTCTCAGAAGGCAACATAACATTATAGTTTATTGCTTGCAGCTACAGAATCCCTTGTTTGTGTCCCTACCTATCGAATCTCTATAGCAAACACAAAGTACACTGCAGATGCTGTGGTCAAATCAAGACATACAGAAAAGCTGGATGAACTCAGCAGGTCGGGCAGCATCCGTTAAAAGGAGCAGTCAATATTTCAGGCCGAGACCCTTCGTCAGGACTAAAGAAGGAGGGGGCAGGGGCCCTATAAAGAAGGTGGGGGGAGGGTGGAAAACCAATCAGAGGAAAGATCAAGGGGTGGGGGAGGGGAAGCAGGGAGGGGATAGGCAGGAGAGGTGAGCTTACTCACTGGGTAGAAAAAGAAGGCAGAGTCATGAGAGGTCTGTCTCCTCTTCTAGCTGCCTATCACCTCTCACGACTCTGCCTTCTTCTACTACCCATAGTGCTTTCCCCTTAGATTCCTTCTTTACCTCTCCTGCCTATCCCTTCCCTGCTTCCCCTCCCCCACCCCTTGATCTTTCCTCTGATTGGTTTTCCACCCTCCCCCCACCTTCTTTATAGGGCCCCTGCCCCCTCCTTTAATCCTGACGAAGGGTCTCGACCCAAAACGTTGACTGCTCCTTTCAACGGATGCTGCCTGACCTGCTGAGTTCATCCAGCTTTTTTGTACATCTTGAATCTCTATAGCTCTCTCTGTCTCCAGCCTGCCCTACTATGCATACATCAGACACTATCATGGTTCTCTGATTGATGGTGTTACTCTCCTCTGGAAGGATATCTGCCCAAATAGTATCCAGAATTTTATATGTTATTGAGAGGAATGGCCACAGGTGAATCCTGCACTCCCTCCCTTCCCCTTCTCTCAGTGGTCAACTTTAGTGACCACTTCACTAAAGCACTTGTCTGTGATGCTCCTGTGTGAATCCATCTGCTGCTCCCGCCACTTTGCAAAGTAGTGGATAGTAAATTCTGCCTAGGGTTTTGAAGCACCTTCCGTCAAATTTGCCTCAGTATCATCAAATGGCACGGATGATCATTTGGGCTTGGAGAGATTTGGGGGATAGATGTCAAACAAAACACGTATAACATAGAACATAGCCTTTTGGCCCATGATGTCTGCCGACCTTTTAACCTACACAAACAATAATCTAACCCTTCCCTCCTACTTAGCCCTCTAGTTTTCTTTCATCCATGTGCCTATTTATAAGTCTTTTAGATGCCCCAATGTATCTGCTTTTAACACCATCCCTGGCACCCAAACATCCACCATTATCTGTGTTAAAAATAACTAACTTCTGACTTTTCTCTACTCATCTTAAAATTAAGGTCAGTCAAGTCTGACCCAGAGACAAGTGATATTAGTGTCCAAGTCTGACACATCCTGGTAATGATTCCTGGTTGGGTTAGGAAAAAGAAAGCTCCAGGGGACTTGAGTATAAATAAGATTCAGATTGGCTATGATCAGGCTGAATTTGGATGGAGAATTAATTGTATATGCCAACATATGTCTACAGCATTAGCAGCCAAGGATGGTGGTTGGAGTGGAAATGGGATGG
Organism: Hemitrygon akajei; assembly: GCF_048418815.1. Taxonomy (NCBI): domain Eukaryota; kingdom Metazoa; phylum Chordata; class Chondrichthyes; order Myliobatiformes; family Dasyatidae; genus Hemitrygon; species Hemitrygon akajei. The sequence continues at coordinate 21,484,731 of NC_133126.1, forward strand.
ATATTTGAAGTGACAGGAAGCCTTTTTTTCACTTCTGCAAACTGAATGAAGGTTTTTGATACTGCTTAGAGCCAGGCTAGTTCCCTTAGCTACACCTATTATTTGCTGTAAATGAGTGGAATTAAAGGAGAAATTGTTCAATACGTGATCGTTCAGTCCAAAGGAGGGTGATGTTCAACGGGAACTGATCAGTCCTTCCTCCTCTCTATCCTTTTGCCTTCCAAACAGGCTATTCCCTCTCTATTTACTCTTCCTAATTCTTCTCTGCCAATCTCTACTCCCCTTCTCATGGTATATGTCCTTTACCTTGCCTTCCCACCTTCAGTAACCCCAAAAGCTCTTTTCATGTGAAGGATTGACCTTCTGCCAATTGAAAGTGAAAATGATGGAGCCATTAAATAGGTCAAGTAGCATCTATAGAGAAATAGAGTTATTGTTTCAGGTTGAAGAAACTTCATCTGAATTATTTTATTCCGGGGTTCCCAGCCTGTGGTCATGGATCCCTTAATCCATGGCGTAAAGAGTTTGGGAAGCCCGGCTTTATTGGTACTTCTCTGTTTTGTGATGAAGATGAAGTAACACAGTATACTGTAAATCACTTAAATGGGGGGATGGGGGCAGTGATCTGATAATTGAGATCTATACAACAATATAGCACAATACTGACTTTTCAGTCCATAATCTTGTGCCGGCATTTAAAACTCCTCTCAGATCAATTTAACCCTTCCCTCCTACGTAGCCCTCAATTTTCTATCATTCATGTGGCTATCTAAGAGTTTCTTATATGTCCCTAATGTATCTGCTTGTGCTATACCCCTGTTAGGGTGTTCCATGCAGTCAGTTATTTTACCACTCACTGAAAAGTATCCTCAACCAAAGATTTCTTAAAAGAATATGAATTTGCAATTATATCTGTTTTAAGCTTGATTTCCAACCAAGCAACCACCACTCTCTGTGTAAAGAACTTGCCTCTGACATCCTCCCCCTCATACTTTCCTCCAATCATTTTAAAATTATGCCCTTTGTATTAGCCATTTCCGCCGTTTTCTGGCTATCCCTTCAATCTACGTGTGCTTCTTATCATCTTGTACACCTCTCGTCCTCCTTTACTCCAAAGAGAAAAAAGTTAGCTCTCTCAACCTATCCACATAAGACACCCTCTCTATTACGGGCAGCATCCTGGCAATCTGTTCTGCACCCTCTCTAAAGCTTCGATGAGAGGCCTTTGTTGGTGGGGATCAATCATGGATGTGGCGTCCTGGCAGTCGAGGTACACAGGCCTGGGCAGTACAATATGGAGAGTAACCTGTTGCCCATTCAGCAAGCTCCCCTCCTCCAAGCATCTGATGAACCCAAAGGAATGTCAGAGGCCAATACAGTTTCACACCAGCAGCATTACAGAAATTGCCAGTCAGTGTTTAAGTCGATGTAAGACTGCCTTTAGGGGTTTCAGCTCTGGACTTTTCCCTCGAGATTTATTCCTGAAGCCTTTCCCAAGTGTGGGTATAGCCTCAAGGCAGTGTAGGTCTGTGATCAGAGTTCTCCTTCTAGATGAGCTGTCAACTCTGGCTGTTGATGAACCCAATCTGCTCAAGACGACTGGTTTTAAGGCATCTTTGCCTCTTCTCCTGTCGGAAGAAACAGTTCCATTGGGTTTAGTAGCTAAGTCACATGTGAGGCCAGAAGCTGGACTTGATTTTCAGAGGCGATTTAAGGTGCGTGCCATTGGGAGCATTTAGTAGGTCTCCATTACCGCCTCAGCTATAACAACCTTCAGGAACCTCTGAAGCTTCCATGTTCTTCCTGTAATGAGAACGGAAGACAATACTCCAAGTGAGGTCTAACCAGGTCTTTATAGAGCTGCAACATTACCTCGCGGCTCTTGAGCTCAATCTGCTGAATAATGAAGGCCAACATTCTGTATGCTTTCTTAACCAGCCTATTAACATGTGCGGCAAGTTGGAAACGTGAAATTGTCTGCTTTATAAGGTAAAACAACTAGAAAGCGTATCATGTAAATTCTGAGGGATCACAGCATTCTAATGGATCTGAGTGTTCTAATGGATGATTTTCAGAAAGCCAGTAAGTGGCTGGGAAAGCAGACAATGCTGTTGTTCAGTAGGTCAGGCAGTAGCAGTGGGGAGAGAAACAGAGGAGACATTTTACATCAGGGACCCTTACTCAAGTTTGGAAGGTTTGAAGGTGCATTAATGTTTAGAGATGGAGAAGGAGTTAAGAGAACGGTCAGTAGTAAAGGAGGTGGTATTAAGGACAGCAAATGAAATGTTAGCATTTGTTTTGAGAGGATTAAAATATAAAAGAAAGGAAATAATACAGAGGCTAAGGCACAGGTCAGACCACACATTATGAGCAGTTTTGGGTCCTTTTTCTAAGAAAGGATATGCTGGCATTGTAAAGGTTCCAGAGGAGATTAAAGAGAATGATGCTAGGAAAGAACGGATTAATGTATGAGCAGCATTTGATGGTTCTCAACTAGTGCTCACTGGAATTTTGAAAAAAGGAGGAACTCATTGAAACTTATTAAATATTGAAAGGCCTTGATAGAGCGGATGTGGAACGGATGTTTCCTATGGTGAGAGAGGTTCGGAGCTGAGAGCAGAGTTCCGGAATACAAGGACCTCCCTTTAGAACAGCGATGAATCAGAATCAGGTTTATTATCACCAGCATGTGGCGTGAAATTTGTTAACTTAGCAGCAGCAGTTCAATGCAATACATAATATAGAAGGAAATAAATAAATCAATTACAGTATATGTAACACACACACAAAATGCTGGTGGAACGCAGCAGGCCAGGCAGCATCTATAGAGAGAAGCGCTGTCGATGTTTCGGGCTGAGACCCTTTGTCAGGACTAACTGAAAGGAAAGATAGTAAGAGATTTGAAAGTAGGAGGGCGAGGGGAAAATGTGAAATGATAGGAGAAGATCGGAGGGGGTGGGGTGAAGCTGAGAGCCAGACAGGTGATTGGCAAAAGGGATACAGAGCTAGAGAAGGGAAAGGATCATGGGACGGGAGGCCTAGGGAGAAAGAAAGGGAGAAGGAAGCACCAGAGGGAGATGGAGAACAGGCAGAGTGATGGGCAGAGAGAGAAAGAAAAAAAAAGGGAAGAAAAAAGAACTAAATATATCAGGGATGGGGTAAGAAGGGGAGGAGGGGCATTAACGGAAGTTAGCGAAGTCAATATTCATGCCATCAGGTTGGAGGCTACCCAGCCGGTATATAAGGTGTTGTTCCTCCAACCTGAGTGTGGCTTCATATTGTCAGTAGAGGAGACCATGGATAGACATATCAGAATGGGAATGGGACATGGAATTAAAATGCGTGGCCACTGGGAGATGGGTCTCTCCTCCATCCCTGATATATTTAGTTTTTTTTTTCTTCCCTCTTTTTTTTCTTTCTCTCTCTGCCCATCACTTTGCCTGTTCTCCATCTCCCTCTGGTGCTCCCTTCCCCCTTTCTTTCTCCCTAGGCCTCCAGTCCCATGATCCGTTCCGCCAATCACTTTTCTGGCTCTCAGCTTCACCCCACCCCCTCCTGTCTTCTCCTATCATTTCGCATTTTCCCCTCCCTCTCCTACTTTCAAATCTCTTACTATCTTTCCTTTCAGTTAGTCCTGATGAAGGGTCTCAGCCCAAAACATCAACAGCGCTTCTTCCTATAGATGCTGCCTGGCCTGCTGCGTTCCACCAGCATTTTGTGTGTGTTGCTTGAATTTCTAGCATCTGCAGATTTCCTCATGTTTACAGTATATGTATATTGAATAGATTAAAAATCATTCAAAAACAGAAAAAATAGATATTAAGTAAGTGAGGTAGTGTTCACAGGTTCAATATCCATTTAGGAATCGGATGGCAGAGGGGAAGAAGCTGATCCTGAATTGCTGAGTGTGTGCCTTTGGGCTTTTGTACCTCCTATCTGACGGTAGCATTGAGAAAAGGGGATGCCCTGGGTGTTGGAAGCCCTTAATAATGGACGCTGCCTTTCTGAGACACCGCTCCTTGAAGATCTCCTGGGTACTTTGTAGGCTAGTACCTAAGATGGAGCTGACTAAATTCACGAACCTCTGCAGATTCTTTAGGTCCTGTGCAGTAGCCCCTCTATACCAAACAATGATGCAGCCTGTCAAAATGCTCTCCACAGTACATCTATAGAAGTCTTTGAGTGTTTTTATTGACTTACCAAAACTCTTCAAACTCCTAATGAAGTATAGTCCCTATTTTGCCTTCTTTATAACTGCATCGATATATTGGGACCAGGTTAGGTCCTCAGAGATCTTGTTACCCAGGAACTTGAAACTGCTCACTCTCTCCACTTCTGATCCCTCTGTGAGGATTGGTGTGCGTTCCTTTGTCTTACCCTTCCTGAAGTCCACAAACAGTTCTTTCGTCTTACTGATATTAAGTGTAAGATTGTTGCTGTGACACCACTCCACTAGTTGGTATATCTCACTCCTGTACGCCCTCTCATCTCCATTTGAGATTCTACCAACAATGGTTGTATCATCAGCATATTTATAGATGGTATTTGAGCTATGCCTAGCCACACAGTCATGGGTATAGAGAGAGTAGAGCAGTGTGCTAAGCACACACCTCTGAGGTGTGCCAGTGTGATCGTCAGCGAGGAAGAGATGTTATCACCAATCGTACAGATTGTGGTCTTCTGGTTAGGAAGTCGAGGATCCAATTGCAGAGGGAGATACAGAGGCCCAGGTTCTGTAACTTCTCAATCAGGATTGTGGGAATGATGGTATTAAATGCTGAGCTATAGTCGATGAATAGCATCCTGACATAGGTGTTTGTATTGTCCAGGTGGTCTGAGGCCTAAGGGATGAGAAGGAATTTCGTTAGCTGGTGAATTTCTGGAATTCATTGCCATAGACAGCTGTGGATGCCACGTCATTGTACATTTAAAGTGGAGGTTGATAGGTTCTTGATTAGTATGGTAGTCACAATTCAAAGAGCCAAGTGGCCAACTATTTGTTTTTAATTTGTGGGCTTGTGATACCACATTTGGTGATCACAATGCAGTCTCTACACTGGGAAAACCATTTGTAGCTTGGATGATCAATATGTAGAGCACCTTTTTACAGTGCAGATGTGAGGCCTGAGCTACCAATTTCCTATCACTTTAATTCTCCATCCTACTCTAACTCTGATCTCCCTTTCAAAAGGAAATTTGGATGGACAATTTATGGAAAATTTGCAGGGCTTTGGAAAGGAGTTGGGAAGTGAGCCTGATTATTCCAGGTAGCTTCCTATGTATTAAGTTTTGCCATATTATTGAACATAAAACCAACTTTCAGTTAATACCTGGCACCTTGAAATAAAAGTGACTCAGTAAACTTAGCAGTGACATCAATATGAATATTGCCCCAGCTGCTAGAGTTTGAACCAGAGGTGTGCCTGAAAAATTGGGGCAATGCCTACCAATTTCTAACCTAAAGTTTTGCTGAAAGCCTGAGCCTGAGTTAACTCCAAACTAAAATTCACACTGTCTTCAATACACTGACGTTCTTAGAGATTGTGTAATCCATTAAAATAATCATCAATGTCTTTTGTATTTTGTCCATAGACCATTATGAGGCTTAATGCAGAAGGCACTATCTTCACCCATCGATATGTAGATTGGATTCTGGGCACCTCAGAATATATCAGACATTTTTTTTCATGTTCAGTAGCGTGAATAACAGTAATGAACAATTATCATTTTACTTGGTCTTTTTGTCCTGTTTCAATCTTGGTTATGTGGAGTGGGGAACAGCTCTCATATACATAGATATACTTTTGAGTGCAGTAATTATATTATCACTGCATATACTTGCATTGTCTGAAACCATGTATCATTTGGTGTTTTGTTACAGAAACAGAAACCATTCTGAATAAAAATTCATTAAGAACTGCAATCAACAGTGCAGTAGTGATCGTAGCATTCAAGTGTGTAATCTCTGTAGACAATCTTATTATTAGCAATGATCCTTAATATTTATTCCAGACCACGCTTCTCAAATTACAATTGAAGTCTTCTATTCCATTAGTATACAGCAGACATTTTACATAGTATTGGATAGCAGAGCACCAAATTTAAAGATTTTATGAAATGTACAGCCAATGAGAATTAGAAATTATTCCTTTCCTGAAGAGGTGTGGAAATGATTAACTAGAAATGTTCCAAGGCTGAGGGATTTCAGTTTTAGGATTAGACTTGAGAAGCAGGAGCTGTTCTCTTTGGAGCAGAGAAGGTTGTCAGAAGATTTTAGAACATAGTAACAGTACAGCACAAGAACGGGCCTTTCAGCCTACAGTGTTGTGCTTAACCAATTAAATTAATGATTAAATGGCCAACTAAACTGATTTCTTCTGCCTACAATGTCCATATCCTTCTACTTTCATCACATTGATATGCCCATCTACAAACGGTGTAAATGTCTCTTAAATGTCCCCAATGTTTCTACCTCTACTACCACCCCAGGCAGTGCATTCCAGGCATTCACATCTCTCTATATATAAAAAAAAATTGTCCCTCACATCTCCTTTGAAATTATCCCTTCTCACCTTAAATCAATAATCTCTCTGATATTAGATATTTCAACCCTGGGAAAAAGATACTGTCTGTCTACTCTATCTATACCTCTTGTAATCTTATAAACCTCTATCAGATCTCCCTTCAGCTTCTGCCACTCTAGAGAAAACAACCATAAGACATAGGAATGGAATTAAATCATTAGGCCCATCAAGTCTGTTCTGCCATTCAATCATGGCTGACTATCTTTGGATGTGAACTTCCCACTATTCAGGACATTTACAATGGTAGGTGTGTAAAAAGGGCCTGAAGGATCACTGGGGACCTGAGTCACCCCAACCACAAACTGTTCCAGCCGCTACCATCCAGGAAATGGTACTATAGCATAAAAGCCAGGACCAACAAGGCTAATGGGACAGCTTCTTCTACCAGGCTGTCAGATTGATTAATTCATGCTGACACAACAGTATTTCTATGTTATATTGTTGTACATCCCATTTATTATAAATTACTGTAAATTGCATATTGCACATTTAGACAGAGACATAATGTAAAGATTTTTGCTCCTCATGTTTACGAAAGATGTAAGTAATAAAGTCAATTCAATTCATTGTAGTCTCCCTCTCAACCCCATTCTCCTGCCTTCTCCCTGTGACCTTTAACATCCTGTTTAATTAAGAGCATATCAACCTCTGCCTTAGAAAGTGTATACCCAAAGTCTTGGCTTGCACAGCCTTCTGTTGCAATGAATTCCAAGGTTTCACCGCCCTCTGGCTAAGGACATTTTTTCCTCATTTCTGTTCCAAATAGATGTCCCTCAATTCTGAGGCTGTGCCCTCTGGCTCTAGACTCCCTCACCATAGGCAACATTCTCTCCACGTCCACTTTATCTAGGCCATTCAATATTTGATAAGTTTCAGTGAGATTCTCCCTAATTCTGCCAAGTTCCAGTGAGTACAGGCCCAGAGCCTTCAAATGCTGCTCATATATTAACCCTTTCATTCCTGGGATCATTCTTGTGAACCTCCTCTGGACTATCTTCAATGCCAGCTTAGTAGGGGCCCAAAATTGCTCACAATACTCCAAGTATGGTCTGACCAATGACTTACAAGACCTCAGCATTAAATCTTTGCTTTTGTATTCTAGTCCTCTTGAACTCATTAGATATGGCAAAGTTATTTCCTGTGGTAAAGGAGTCTAGGACAAGAGGGCACGACTTCAGGATAGAAGAACATCCATTTAGAATAGAGATGCGGAGAAATTACTTTAGTCAGAGGGTGGTAAATCTGTGGAATTTGTGGCCACAAGCGGCTCTGGAGGCCAAGTCACTGGGTGTATTTAAGGCAGAGATAGATATGTTCTTGATTAGCCAGGGCATCAAAGGGTATGGGGAGAGGGCAGGAGAGTGGGGACGACCGGAAGTATTGGATCAGCCCATGGTTGAATGGCAGAGCAGACTCGATGGGCCGAATGGCCTACTTCTGCTCCTATATCTTATGGGAATAATATGAGAGGCTGAAAGGTGATAGGTGAAAGTGATAAAGGGCTGAAGATGATGGAATCTGATAGGAGACCTGCATTGAGTCTCATTGATGTGGAGAAGGCCGCTCCAGAAGCACTGGATACGATTAGTAACACAGTGGATTTACAAATCAGTGACTGTCTCATCACAAAGGACTGTTTAGACCTTGAATGGGAGGAGGTATCAGGCAGGTCTAACACTTAGCATGGTTACAGGGATAAGTGGATGTCTGGATAGTAGTTTGAATGCAGAATTTACCTCTGATTGAAGTAACCAGCTCAGAGCTTGAGAAGCGCGTGAAAGAGAAAAGAATAGTTTGAGAGTTTTGGATTAAAAATTAAAGAGCAGGGCTATTCCTTTTTGTGCCTGTCCAACATTTATTCCCCAACCGATACCTTAAAAACCTGCATAGTATCATATTGTTGTATAAAAAATGGCAAAATTGAATGTTCTCCATGGATTTCAGGACTCAAGATTGTTTAACATCATTTCCAGTGCACAAGTGTAAAGGACAATTAAATAATTGTTACTCCGGATCTGATGCAGCACAAAAAACACTAATTAGATAAAGAACGCAATAATAAAAAATAAATATAAATATATAAGATAGCTTATATACACAGATCCTGTGACGCCAGGCACAAAAGCGTCTGTACATAAGGTGAATCCAACAGGAAATGATAAAGTAGTGGTGTTGGAGAGTGTGCAGTGGTGGGCTAGTGGTTGGAGGTGTTGATCAGCCTTACTGCTAGGGAAAAGGAGCTGATTTTGAGTCTGGTGGTTTTGACGTGGATCCTAGCCCCAAGCCTCTTCCCTGAGGAGTGGGACAAACAGACTATGAGGAGGGTGGGTGAGGTTCTCTTTACCAGCACCTATCTGTATATATGTCCTTGATTGTGTCAGTGATGCAGTGGGCAGTTTTGACTACCGTTGTCGAGCCTTCCAGTCCTGTGCCACATGGTTCCCACACCATGCACTGATGCAGCATGTTAGGATGCTCTCTCTACTGCGCATCTGCAAAGGGACCTGAATATAGATGAGCATAGACCAGCTCTTTTCAGCCCCCTCAGTAAGTAGAGGCATTATTGAATGTTCCTGATTGTGTATGGTTTGTTCTGGCAGCATGAAATGTTTTGCGGGACGTGCACTCCCAGGAGTTTGAAACTGCTTGCGGTTTCCACGGCTGTGCCACTGATGTAACGAGGGGTGTGAGTGGTGCGAGTTCTCCTGAAGCCAATAACCATCTCCTTCATCTTGTTGATATTGAAGAAGTTATTTGCCTGACACCAGGCTTAAAGCTCTTCCACCTCCTCTCTGTAGGCCACCTCATTGTTGTTGGTGATAGTTGTGTCATTGGCGAACCTGACAATGTGATTACTCAGGTATTTGGCTGTGCAGTCATGTGTGAGCAGAATGTACAGCAGTGGGCTCAGCTCACACCCCTGGGGGGGGGGGGGGTGCCTGTGTTGAGGATGATAGGGATGGAAGAGCAGTTGTGCATCTTTATTACCTGAGGTCTGTTAGTTTGGAAGTCCAACATCAAGCTGTAGTGTAGAGAATTTAGATCTAGGAGTAGGAGTTTGTTCACCAAAGTCTGTGGGACAATAGCGTTGAATGCCAAACTGAAATCTAGAAACAGCATTCTAACGCGTATCCTTGTTTTCTAGGTGTGCCAGGGCCAGGTGCATGACAGATGTTATGGCATCTGTCGTAGAGCAGTTCTGTTGGTTAAGCTTATGGGTGAGTGTCCAGTGTGGCAGGAATGGGAGTTTTTGTTATCAGCCATTCAAAGCACTTTCCTCCCAGACTCAAATGATAGTGGCAGCAGTGGAGGGCTGCCCAGCACAATCCTCGCTGATCTGATTTGACACAAACAATGCATTGCACTGTATGTGTGACCAATAAAGCTAATCTCCATGTCTGCCACATTTCCCAACATTAGAACAAGAATGCACTTCAAACTAGGATTTACTTCTGTGCAAAATGTTTTTGAAGATACTGAGGGTATGACAAGTGCAATTTAAAAGCATCAAAGTTCAGTAGTTATCTGTGAAGCATTGATTCTTCTGTGAGTATGGTGGGGTATGTAGAACTGTTCAATAATGCTATTGCAATGGTAACAAACTTATCCAGTCCCTTTGATGACGTTACAGCCCAGCATGCCTAGACTGATGCACAGCTAGTCTCAAAGTAGTGGGTTGTATAGCAAAGAATGATCAACAATAAGATATTTCCCTTTCCAGTGGTTTTAGCTGCCTTCTCTTTGACTTGGTAAAGGGGCAGCTTTAATTACCACCCTTAATGTAAAGATCTGTTGTCATGTTTTGTTAATTCAGATTCAGACACATTAACTGAATCTGTGTATAGAGCCAGGAGCCTTTTCACAGGGTGAGGTTTTGACTCGTGTTCCTTTACAACACGATGGTTTTGAGACAATAACAGATACCAGCTGGAGCCTTAATAATCTGGATCCATGTAACATTAGTAGTTGTATGTTGGATGGGCTATCCATTACCAAAACGTAAAACTTAATAGCAGTGTGCATTAAATTAACAATGGTAAGCAGGTGGTAAAAGGCTTGCATTATATTTCACATAATTTAGTTGCATGGTATTATTTACTGGGATAGGTAAACTGCTATTCATGTGAGAGACACGGCATAACCTGCAGTTCTGCATACATATTACATTTCTATTTGCACTTTTCCTCATAAGTACCAGCTTTCCTGTGCATATGTCAAAAAGTGATTTGAAAATTGAAGATTTCTACCATGGGCACAAGTTTTACATTTCATTACTTCTACATGCCACAGACATCTGTAGAGGCCAAGTCACCGGGTGTAGTTAAAGTGAAGGTTGATAGATTCTTGATGAGTCAGGTCATCAAAAGTTACCGGAGGGAAGCAGGAGAGTGACATTCAGAGGGATAATAAATCAGCAATGATTGAAAGGCAGAGCAGGCTCAATGGTGCAAATAGCCTAATTCTGCTTCTATATTTTATGGTCTTATATGCATGTATGCATTTTTAGAACGGTTTGCAATAACATTAAGGATTTTTTATTTGCTGTTGGAGTATGCAAATGTAAAAAGTTTATCTCTTGTTACTACCTGCACACTGCATATTCTTGCCTACTTAGTCAAGTGCGTGATCTTTGCATTACAATTTCCTTAAATACGTTGAAGAGGGAAAGCAAGTTTCTTGCACACTTCTCGGTGAGGTAGTTCATTATCTTAATTAAGCAAGACTGCCCTAGAATCATAGTAATGACATTCTAGAACAACAAAGACATAATGATAACACATCCACATTTATTATTGCAGCAAACAAATGCATCCTGTTTTTGAGGATTCCCTTTGTCACTTGTACATCGAAGCATACAGTGAAATGCGCCAAGTCGTCAAATAAAATCAGCGAGGATCGTGCTTCAGAGCCCGCAAGTGTTGCTGCACTTCCGGTGCCAATGTGCCCACAACCCGTACATCTTTGAAATGCAGGAGGAAACCTGAGCACCCGGAGGAAACCCCGATGGTCATGGGGAGAACGTAAAAACTCCTTACAGCTTTGGCGGGAATTATTTTACTTTATTTAGATATACGGCATGGAACAGGCCCCTCCCGCCCAACAAGCCACTCAGCTCTGTAATCCGCAGCTGTTTAACACTAGCCTGATCACAGGACAATTTACAATGACCAATTAACCTGCCAATCAGTATGTCTTTGGACTGTGGGAAGAAACTGGAGCACCTGGAGGAAACCTAGGCAGTTCACAGGGAGAATGTACAAACTCTTCACAGACGGTAACAGAATTGAACTCTGAACTCTGGAAAGCCCCAAACTGTAATGGTGGCTACCATAACATCTCCCCATGGTAATTAGGAAGCAAATGCATCTTGTTTTCATGCTTTTGGAAACCCATACTTTTCACTTAATGAGGCTTTATGAATAGACAGTAAACCATTATGTATATTTGTGTATTGACATTCCAAAGATATACATAAGTAGATATTTTTGTACTGCTATTATAGGACCTCTATAATTTCAATCTCTTGTTTATCCTCAAATTTGATTACTCCTTTATATGCACCGGCCCATTTAACCCTGACTTCTAGAGTACTCTAGAATACAATGTCTCTAGAACACTCTACTTAAACCTTTCTGCCTCACTGTCAGCTCTTTTCACTGTAAAATAAATCCCTTGATTTTGGCTATTTGTAGAACCATAGAACCACAGAACATTACAGCACAGAAACAGGCCTTTTGGCCCTTCTTGGCTGTGCCGAACCATTTTTCTACCTAGTCCTACTGACCTGCACCTGGATCATATCCCTCTATACACCTCTCATCCATGTACCTGTCCAAGATTTTCTTAAATGTTCAAAGTGAGCCTGCATTCACCACTTCAACTGGCAGCTCATTCCACTCTCACCACTCTCTGTGTGAAGAAGCCCCCCCCCCCCCCAATGTTCCCTTTAAACTTTTCCCTTTCACCCTTATCCTATGTCCTCTGGTTTTTTCTCCCCTAGCCTCAGCTTGCATTCACTCTATCGATACCCATCATAATTTTATATACCTCTATCAAATCTCCCCTCATTCTTCTACGCTCCAGGGAATAAAGTCCTAACCTATTCAACCTTTCTTCGTAACTCAGTTTCTCAAGTCCCGGCAATATCCTTGGAAACCTTCTCTGCACTCTTACAACCTTATTAATATCCTTCCTGTAATTCGGTGACCAAAACTGCACAAAATACTCCAAATTCGGCCTCAGCAGCGCCTTATGTAATCTCACCGTAATGTTCTAACTCATACTCAATACTTTGATTTATAAAGTCCAATATGCCAAAAGCTCTCTTTATTACCCTATCTACCTGTGATGCCACTTTTAGGGAATTATGTACCTGTGTTCCCAGATCCCTCTGTTCTACTGCACTCCTCAGTGCCCTACCATTTACCTTGTATGTTCTACCTTGGTTTGTCCTTCCAAAGTGCAATATTTTTTGTACTTAAATATTGTACTTAATATTTTTTAACGATCTTACATAGGTTGATAACAATTTTTGATTTAGCTTGCTCTTGCAAAGCATCTATACTGTGTTACTTCTGTTATATGAAAACAAGTTATTGTTTTTAGGATTGCAGATAATTTTAAATTGTTCATAGCAACATTCACCATTAGGAAAAGACAAATTTTTGTTAAAATTTCCATTGATTTCTTGTTGGAACATCCTGCTCTAATCTTCCTGCCTTGGCATATTGCAACTGAAAAGGGAGATTAATATGCTTGAGTGCTTATTTTTTCTGTCTGTGAGAACAGCACAGAATTTGGCCTGACTTCTTTCCATGGAATTTTCTTCTGCTTTAAGCTCCCATCCTGTTCCCACCTTAACTGCCATGTGATATTTTGACATCAATACTACAGCAGTATGGGTGAAATAATTTGTTTCCATTTAGTTCTGTTTCACGTGTACTGATCCCTCTGCTGATCTGTGTCTTTATTTCCATGTTGAATGCTGATGAGGGGACAACAGAGACAAACTTGAAGGGAAGTACTAGATCTGACTGTGCTTGGCAGCTGGGTTATTATTGTGATAGTTGTCTACTTGTGGCAATTAACTTAAATTGCTTCTATAATTTAAATAACCAGAATTATGTTCAGTTTAGTTCTCCCTCTCGAGCTCAGTGATTTCAAGAGTAAACAATTTACCTTCCCAAGATGCCCCAACTTTGCCACCGATTGTGTGAACTATCCCTCTCCCCTCACTTTAATGTTTAAAGCAGTTACCTGGATTGACTGCATTCTTTAAAATGAAGCTTGTTTATCAAGCTTTTGGCCCTTTCCAATTGATCTGAAATGTAACAGTAGGATCCATGATTGACTGTCACTTGGCCAGCCAATCAGATCAAACTCTTATTTAGCAAGCAGCCTATCAAAAAGCAAGATAAACAGAAACTACTCAGCTGAGCAGACTGCATCTGCGGTAGAAGAAAGAGAGCTAATATTTCAGCTTTAAGACTTTTTTGGCGTAATTCTGATGTAGGAAATAATAAGACTAGATTTTTTTGGGTCAAAGTTTTTTATTTTTTTATTTAGAAATTTTATTATGTTCCAAGACTGTTTGATGACTAGACAGATTAATAGTTCAGCATGGACTAGATGGGCCAAAAGGTCTGTTTCTGTGTGGTAATGTTCTATGACTCTATTTTTATTTGAAGGTGCAGCATGGTAAAAGGCCTTTCAGACCCAACAAACATACACTGGAACAAGTCCATGGGGTCACAAGGAGAACGTCTAAACTTCTCAGTCGGAGAAGTTCAGAGAAGACTTCTTCTTCCCCCCCCCCAAACAAATTAAAATAATATTAAAAAGTCTAATGCTTTTTGAAAGTCAAATATATATTTGTATACATTATGATGGCAGTGATATCCTGAAACTTTCCATGTTAAACTGTCTGTCCCAAAGATCTTAATTTAACAATTATATGTTTCCTATGCACCTCATCAGAGCTGCATTTAAACAGTATATGCTGCACTATTTCTTGATAGGTGCTCTGCTTACAAATGCCCACATCATGCATGTTAATTCTGAATAAGGAATTATTCAACCTAGTATGCCTAATACATAATTGTGCATAACTTTTTCCCTCCTTTTATACTCACTTCCCAGTTGAGTTTCTACCATCCTCTGAATTTTATATAAATGCCATTTTTTCTTTTCCTTATCCCAAATATGTTGCTGGAATGATCAAATAGATATTTTTAATACTGGCTTTCACCTCCCCTTTATGCAAAGACACCATTACATTTATTTCCTTAATTGTGATTGATTGCCTGGCTAGAAGGTCAGCCACCTTGTTTCCTTCAGCCCCAACATGGAGTGGGGAACCATAGGAAGAGTCTACATGGGCCTAGATCTGAATGTTATTTGCTTATTTTTATTGGTATTTTTTGGCACATTGGGTATTTGAGGGTCTTATTTTAATGGATTCTATTGGGGTTCTTTGTTTTGGTGAAACCTTGAGATTGTATAAAGTGTACTTTGTACTTTGAACACCAGAACAACCTGTCGCTGATGTACAATCGCTCCTCATCTTGATCTTTTCCTGAAGGCCCAAATCAGCCACAGGCAAAGGGAAAAACCATGGATGGGAGACAGAAAGGGGTACACTGGGACTCTATTCCACATTAAACATCCCAAGGTTTTGTGCCCATTCCTTTCCCATCCACCCAAAACTGAAGACCTTATTGATACATCGCTCCCAACACTCTACTAATGTTGACAATATTGGATGGCCAACTTTTGGTACATTAATCTAATAAGCCATTGCTAACTGCACTCTCTGTAGATATAAAGGTACTTCACACATTTCTACCAGTAATGCTGAAACTCAATAGCACCACACCATAATCTCAATGCTTGAGTTTGAATTTTATAGAGCGTCTTTAAGACTGCTGGTGAGGCTGACCCATAAGCAACACGCCCAAAATCTGATTAAAACAATATACATTTGTTCAAGTGGCCTCCTGCTCACATCCCAATCATACACAACTAAGTTCCTGGGTATATTAAGGGCTTTTTCCACACTTCTCTAGAATTTTCTTCAAATGTACCTCCCATGTGAGCCTTGTATCCATCCACATACCGAGAAACTTTACTACTGACTCATGTTTTAGAGTTTTAACATATAACTTGAGATCAAATATGGGTGTAATGTTTCTTTTAGACAAACAGGTAACTTGAGTCTTTAAACAGAAAGTTTAAACCCTACCGACATCCCCATTCCTCTACTTCATTAATAGCTGCCTGCATTTTCCTAACTATATAATTTATCTTCCTGCCTCTCTTCCACACGGTAGCATCGACAGCATATAACAATTTGGAAATGTCTGAACTGAACCTCTTGACCATGTCTGCATGCTTTTATGCATTGAGTTGCAACCACATGATTGGCAGATTAGATATCTGCATAACGGGCAGCTGTACAGATGGAACTAATAAAGTGGCCACTGACTGTCACTATCTACTATTGTGAGATTCATTTTCATAAAGGCATTCTCAGTAGAACAGAAAAATACAATAGCAACAATGCAAAGCTACATGTAGACAAAGACTGAGAAACAACCAATATATAAAAAGAAGACAACCAGTCCAAATTTGAAAATATATAAATAAATACCGAGGACGTGAGGTTGTAAATTACTTGAAAGTGAGTGTACAGGTTCTGCAATCAGTTCAGAGTTGAGGTGAGTGAAGTTATCCACGCTGGTTCAGGAGTCTGATGATTGAAGGGTAATAACTGTTGTTAAAACTAAGTAAAGCCTGCTGATAATCTTGACATCATTAGACTTCAGGATTATGAGTAAATATGGTATTCAAACAAAAGAGTAAAAGATGAAAATATCATGGAAAGACTAGAATCTATTGCATAAAGAATGCCCTGATTGTGAGCAGTCACTTTGTCTGAAAAAAGCTGATCCTTGTCTTATTAGGTGCTGTGAGCTGCCAGGTGGTTCACACCAACAGATGGTTTCTGTCTCATTCAGCAGTAATGGACAGTGTGTTGGTTTGCAGTTCCTGCCTGCTCCGTACACACTGTCTTCCCATTATCGGGAATGCAAGCATTGTTTGCAATGTTAAAGCTTTTCTATGTTTTTGTTTAAGATGTTATTTTTGATTGCGATAAAGTTGTGCTCAATGATTTTGATGGGAAGAAGATATGTTTGTTCAATTGTTTGAAATTAAAATCGCTGATTATATAAAGTGCACTGTGCACTCCCTGGTAGAGTCCTGACTCATTATGGTACTCCAGGTCCTCCAGTCCAAATACCCATAAATATGTCCCACGTTGTATGTTTATAAAAAAACACCTGCTCTGTCTGTGTGCTGTTGTGCACAAGAGGGCAGGAATACCTGTCAGCTTACATGGCACATATAAAAATCTTTTTTCCCCCCCCATCTCCCCCCCCATATCTATATAAAATATGTTTTAGGGACTGCATCCTGAGTGCTAAACAAAATACCTGTGGGTCTGCTGTTTAAGTAGAAGGTGTGGAAAATTGCTGGACCAGATTTACTTGGAAGAATGCTGAGTTTCAAGCGAGATAATAAGTTTGCATAATCAGTAATAAAATAGGGCACCAGTAAGATCTTTCTTGAAATTGTAGAAAGGGGTCAGTGCAGGGAAATCAGCTGTTCAAGGATCAACTTCATTTGCCATATATGGAGGTTTAAATTTGGATATGCGATAAAATGTGCATAAATGTGTAAATACCAGCATGTGTTTACAGTGTACATAGCATTATAAAAGGTGGTTTAAAGTGTTTATGGTGCAGTGCAGTGACTGAGATAATAGAGAGAGGGGGCAGAACAATTAGAATGATTGGATCAGATTAACTTTCTGAAGGAAGAAACTTTTAAGATGGCGTGAAGTTTTTGTTTTACTAGCCCAGGGGCGCTTTCCAGAAGGGGGCTTTTGAAAAAGTCAGTTTGCAGGGTGGGTGGTGTCCGCAATTATCTTTTTCCTGCCTGCTTCTTTATCCTGGGCACACACAAGTCCTGCAGTCATGGTGGACTGCAACCAGTGACATTTCCTGCTGCCCTGACAGTTCCCCATATTTTTCGTATATTGTGGGAGGACGCTGCATCAAACCAGACTGAGGTGGCTGATATGAGGGTGCTCTCTCTGATGGCAGCGTAGAATTGCACCAGTATGTTCTGGGGAAGATGGAATTTTACCAATTGCCGCAAAAAAGAACATCCTCTACCAATCCTTTTTGTTCATGAAAAAGATATGGTTCTCACACATGAGGTCCTGTGCAATTTTCCCTCTAATTTGTAATGACTAGTGTGCGCAAAAATCTTGTGGCTGTGCAATTTTTTGCCCAGTGACAACAAGTGCACACTGAATAATTTCTTCAGTAAAAACAGTATAAATAAACCAGTTCTAAAATCTGCAGACAAATGATCAGAAACTCCACGTTGTCAACACCATCCGCATCAGGAAATATGATTGCATACAGTCATGGATATATTCAACATGCCAACATGGGTGCAACCTTTTGTGCACAGTTTAAATTCCTTTGTGCAGTAGTAGCAAAGGACTTGTGTGCACGCGGACACATTAGAGGGAAATAATGACGCCCAAGAAGCTGAATGCTGAAATCGTGCTAACCGTCGAGTTGTTGCCGATGAACCTCCTGAAGTTGCCAGGCATCCCCGTCGTCTTGAGGGCATTCAGTTCTAAGTTATTGTGACTGCACCAGGACACTAGCTTATTACTTCCCGGTGGTACTTGAATTTGTCACCTCTGGTAACGAGGCCAATAGCAGTGGCATTGTCCACAAACTTTATCAGCTTAACTGATGGATCACTGGAGACGGAGAGTCACTGGTGTGGAGAGAAAATAGGAGAGGGGAGAGAACGCACCTCCATGTTGCAACAGTGCTGAGGGAGTGGACTGGTGTTCAAGGTGAACACTACAGATTTGTGCTGAGAAGCTTTTGCGTTAACAGAAGTGGCATTCTTCCGCTGAGATATAATACGTGTTCTTATGTCTCAGAAAATCCCCATGGTGTTATTTAAAGGAAAGATGGAAAGTTCTTCCTGTCACTCTGATTTAGCTCTGAGATCTAACCATAGCTAAACCATTTATCCATGCAGTTTGTGGGATGTTGTTCTAATTGTTTGTTTGTAATACCAACAACATTCCTTCTCCAAGTAATTGATTGCGAAGCTTTTTTGCTAAGTGCCTCTTCCTGCCAGGAATTTGTTTGCAAAACTAATCTGTCATCAGAGATTTGTGCTTTCTAAAATTATATGCCTTGGTATTCTATACACTTGCTTACTTGGGTGTAAAGGCTTGGGAAAGGAGAAATTGCAGTTCATGTTCCAGTCTTTGATTATATTGAATCTATTTCCATTGATGTAACTGTAATGTATGCTTACACATTTTGCAGTCGGTAAGGGCAATGAGAAATTGATCTACTTATGATGACATTAGAGGAGTGTTGCACTCTGTAAGCTGAATATTTCAGTTGGACTCACCAACATAAAAATTGATAAGATCTGGTAAAATGTGGCTATAATCCTTTTATAATAGTTCAAAGAGGCTACTTGATGGATTATGCTCCATTCCATGCATTTCTCTTCCGGCAGTTGAGAAAAAAATTGTTGTTTAATTTACTTAGAGATACAACATAATAACAGGCCCTTCCGGTTCAATAAGCACACACCATCCAGTGATTACACTTCAACCACCAGGTATCTGAATCAGCATGGAGAACTTCACTCACCTCAGCTCTGAACTGATTCCACAACCTGTGAACTCACTTTCAACTCATGTTCTCAGTATTTATTTGATTATTTGTTATTACGTGCATTCTTTTGCAAGTCTGCCTTTTGCTCATTGGCTGTTTGTCAGTCTTTGTGTGCTGTTTCTCATTGATTCATCTGTATTTGTCTGTTGTACTGAGAATGCCTGCAGGAAAATGAATCTCAAGGTAGTATATGGTGACATATACAGTGTGTACTTCGATAATAAATTTACTTTGTACTTTAAATTACACCCATGTGAAAAATTATCTTACTAACCCATACGTCTTTGGGATGTGGGAGGAAACTGGAGCACCCAGAGGAAACCAACAGGGAGAATGTACAGACTCCTACAGACAGAGGCAGATTTGAACCCAGCTCATTGGTGTTGTAGTAGTGTTACCCAACTGCTATGCTACTATACTGGCTACATTATTGTTAATATTTTTACCAGGTTGAGCGAGTTTCTTCTTGCTCACTTACCTAAAGAAAAAGATCGGCTTTATTTGTCATATGTACATTGAAACGTATGGTGAAATGCGTCACTTACATCAAATGAAATCAGCGAGGGTTGTTCTGAGTGGCCTGTAGGTGTTGTCATGCTTCTGGCCCCAACATAGCATGCCCACGTCTCACTAATTCTCCGAACTGTACGTCTTTGGAGGAAGCCAGAGCACCCGGAGGATTGTATGTGCTATGTGCGACTGTTGCAAGTGTGTTCTGCACCTTGGCCCTGGAGGAATCCGTTTCGCTTGGCTGTATTCATGTGCATGGATGAATGATAGCTAAACTTTAACTTGAAACCCACATGGTCACAGGGAGAACGGACAACCTCCTTGCGGATCTTACTGCTGTCGTGGTATAGCCTTGCTGCACTTCAGTGCCACCCTTACCTCTCTGTGATCCTCTTTCATGCTGCCATCCGTCAACCATTCCCGAGCAGTTCATGTTACCTTCCAAATTATTTGCCCTCTGAAAGTCATTATTTTCCATTTTAATTGCTTTTTATTTGTGGATCTGAAGTCTCATTTAACTGCATCTAATTTTCTTCTCCAAAGGACAGAATCAAGCATTTTTAATATTGGTGAAATTCATGGTACCATCAGAAATTGTGGCTTCTTCTACTCCACTTGAATTTAAATCCCCCAGATGCTATCTGAGGGTTAAACATGAATGTTATCATCATTTGTCACATTCTCTGGATTATTGGTTCAGCAATATAACTATTGTGCTATGAGGCTTGATGAAAGATCTCAGAAACATTAACTGTTTATTCCTCTTCATAGATGCTACCTGGCCTGCTGAGTTCCTCCAGTATTTTGTGTGTGTTTCATCTGCAGAATCTCTTGTTTATATTAGTTAGAGTTTGTCCCGAGCTTTATAGGCTCATCGGGCCAGTGCTTTTGCTGGTTTTCGTGGTGTGAAGCGACTGAGAGTATGAGACTCCTCTCCAGATAGGATGTCAGTCTATCGTGAGGTTAACCCCCAGCATTTTGCCAGTACCCATTTTCAACTGGGTGGACTGCAGCAATGTGTGGTTAAGTGCCTTGCTCAAGGACACAACACACTACCTCGGCTGGGGCTCGAACTCATGATCTTCAGATTGCTAGTCCAACGTCTTAACCACTTGGCCACGTGCCACACTTCTTGTTTATATTGTTACGTACCCGTGGGTGTCTTGTACTTGTCCCGTGTCGGGAGTGTTGAAGCTATACTGGACTTAAGGTAATGGTCTTGTGATGGTGGAGTGATGTCATTTTCCCACCAGTAGAGGTCATGTGACAGTTTTTTTCAACAGGGTCCCTGTTGAGGACCCCTCCCTGTGAGGAGGGGCAGTTTGTGGCTGGATTTGCCATTTTGACTCCGTGCTACTGCGTGGTCCAATATTATGACGCAGTTTCGTTGAAAGGTGGAGTTTTATTTTCTGCCTAAAGTTTAAGAGGTCATTGCCGGCAGTTTCGTTACAATACTGCCAGTTAAAAATCAATGGAGAGTGAAGATTGGAGTTCCGGAGCTAAAAGATAGAGGAAAGTCGATTTCGATGGTGAAACAGGTTCGACCTTGTTTGATCCTCATTCGGAAGGAATTCGTTGGCTGTGCTCGTGTTAGCCCCTGCAATAATAGCAGAAAGGGTTAGGTACAGTTTTGTCAAGGAAAGGTCAGTGCCTTTAAGCCGTTTCATTTTCATCTTCATAAAATCTCCGGGAAAAGTATAGTTTGACTGGGAACCGCAGCAACACGATGTGAAAGAGAATTTAAATCATCTTAAAAGGTCTCTCCTTTAATGGACTGTAAGCATTTTGAACTTTTGCAGTACTACTTTGAAGAACTGTTTTTGCAACATCGCTTTAAGAACTGTTTTCGCTTTATCCCTTTAAGAACTGTTTAAGCTGCCACACAGCAGCTGATTTCCGGTTACGTTAGTGGTTTGTTTACTTTTGGGGTTTGTTTTTCAGTGTTTAATAAATGTTTTATTTGTTATAAAAACCCGGCCTCACTTGTATATTTATTGTTGCTGAATCCATAACAATATTATGCTACCATAATTTTTCTAATCCTTCTCTCCTTTTCATTCCCCATTCTGGTTCCCCTCTTAGTCCTCTCTTCTCACTGACCCATCACCTGCCCCTGGTGTCCCTTTTTCCCTTTCTCCCATGGTCCACTTTCCTCTCCTCTCAGATTCTTTCTTCTTCAGCCCTTTACTTTTTCCACCTCCCACCTCCCAGCTTCTCACTTCAGCCCCCCCCCCCCCATCTACCCTTCTTCCCCCTCACCTGGCCTCAGGAATCACCTGCCAGCTTGTACTCCTTCACCACCCCACTCCTACATATTCTGGCGTTCCACCCACTTCCTTCCCGGTCCTGATGAAGCAACATTACTATTATGCTAAGAGTCCTGATGAAGGGTTTAGGGAACATTGACCTGCCGAGTTCCTCTAGCATTTTGTGTGAGTTGCTCTGGATTTCCAGCATCTGCAGAAACTCTTGTGTTTTTATCGTGGTACCATACTCATTGTGTTACTTTATCTATGCAATTCAATGTAAATTCTTTTTGTTATTGGCTGTGTCAAGCCTGAAATAGAGCACATAACCCTTGGTTGACTTGAGATAAATGGATGGCTTTAATAATTAATAATGATTGTCTTTCCTTTAAAATAAATGAAAGCAATTCTTAAAGCAGATGGTCAATGATCTGGGAAACCTAGAACATGCAGTATAGCCATTACTAAGTTTCAATTAGATTTTAGCATTACATTTCTTTTAAAAATAAGTTAAAAGAATATCTCGGCTGCATTTTGCGCTTTGCAAAATTATCTTTTTTTAGAAGACGGTGATGATGTAGTTGGTCTCATTCTCCCGAGGGACCTGATTATGTACTTAATATTCTCGAGAGTGGTGTGGGTGTGATTATCATGTACAGTCCTTAATTATGTCCGTTAGTTCCTTGGATATTCCTCTTCGAAATGCAAAGGATATTTTAATATAAATTTTAATGTAAAATGAGGCAAAGAGGATAGATGCTAAATAAATGAACAGACAAAATAACTGCAACTGCTGAGCATTTGTAATAAACGCAGATTATATTGTAACTGCGCAGTTAATCAAATTTATTAATGACATGATATGCCTTATAGGGATTTTATCATCTCTGCTATGCCTCTTTTGAAGATCAAGTAGCACAAGGCTCTTACTTTTTCCTCATAACTTTGTACATATTCCCCTCTTTTTCCTCATAACTTTGTACAATTCTTTCATCCATTACCTTTCATACAATGCATTTGGACCTCAACAACGTGTTGTGTAAATGTCCTTCCTTAAGTTGCTGAGCACCTTTGCTCTGACTGCAACAGGCACAATTTCCTGGTGGCCACCCATTTCAATTCTACTTCTCTAAAAATTCCAACATTTTGGTCTATGGCCTCCTCTACCACCATCACAAATACAGAGTTAGCTTGGAGGAGCAACACCTCATATTCTGTCCTGCAAAAGGGTCCTGGCCCGAAACATTGACTGTTTATTCGCCTCCATAGAAGCCTGACTTGCTGAGTTCCTCCAGCACTTTGTATGTGTTATCTCTTACTTTGTCTGGGTAGCCTCCAGCCTGACAACATGAACATTAATTTCTCTAACTTCCAGTTATTTCTCCCTCTCCCCTTCTCTCTTTTTCCATTTCCCAGTCTGACACCCCCTCTTACACCTTCTCCTCTTTCTAGAAACCTCCCCCCTGCTTCTCTTTCTTCCATGCTCCACTCTTATCCTATCAGATTCCTCTTGCATCTTCCACCTGTCACCTTCCGTTTCTTACTTCATCCCTCTTTCCCCACCCACCTACTTACCCCATTACTCACCAGCTTCTACTCCTTCCCCTCCCAGTTTCTTATTCCAGCTTCTGCCCACTTCCTTTCCAGTCCTGGTGGAGGGTCTCGGCCCAAAACTTCAACTGTTTATTCCCGCCCATAGTTAAGTCCTGAGCTGTGAATTTCTCCATCATTTTGTGTGTAACTTCTATAAGTTACTACTGTTTTTTTTTTCAAAAAACCTAAAACTTACTCTCCTGATTACTGACCATTCTGTCTGTACTCTATGAAAACCTTTTATCATAGTAACCTTCATACAATTCCCCTTAAACCTTTACTGCTGTTACAAGAACAGTGAACTACTGAACTCATCTCTAGTCCTGTTCTAGTAAATCTCCTCAGAATATTTAACATCCTTTTTAAAGTTGAAGTATGAATCTCTATCTGGGCTCTTCTCATATTTCAAGAAAGGTTTTTGAGTAACTCTGATGCTTTTGTTCTCAAACCTGTATTTATAAAGTCAAAGATCCGATACATCACTTACAGAAACCTCTTGCACCTTTCCTCTCCTCGGTATTATAATCATTGTGTTGTAATGCTTCCCCTCATTTCCCCAGCAACATGAAACAGTTCTCTGCATTAACTTTCATCTTGCATGCTGCCTGCTTATTTCATCAGTTTCTTTGCCCTTTGAAAGTCAGTATCATACTTTCTTCTATTCCTGACTTTACAGAGTTTAGAACCATCCCCTTTGCACTCAGAATTTGTACTCACGTCCTTTGAGAATGCCCTTTAAATACAGCTTTTATACAAGATTCAGTTATTCTGTAACAAGATCAGTGACCACTTTATAAGGTACCTCCAATACCTAATAAAATGACTTCTGAGTGTATGTTCATGGTCTTTTGCTGCTGTAGCCCTTCTACTTCAAGGTTCCACGTGTTGTCTGTACAGAGATGCTCTTCTGCACACCGCTGTTGTGACACGTGGTTATTTGGGTCAGTGTTGCCTTCCAGTGTTCTTGAACCAGTCTGGTCATTCTCCTCTGACCTCTCTCATTAACAAAGCATTTTCATTCATGGAACTGCTGCTCCTTGGATGTTTTTTGTTTCTTGCACCATGCTCTGTAGGCTCTTGAGACTGTTGTGTGTGAAAATCCCAGGAGATAAGCACTTCTTGAGATAAATCACCACATCTGACACCAACAATCAGTCCACGGTCAAAGTCAGTTAGATCACATTTCTTCCCCATTCTGATGTTTGGTCCGAACAACAACTGAACCTCTTGATCATGCCTGTATGCTTTTATGCATTGAGTTGCTGCCAGATGATTAGCTGATTAGATATTTGCATTAATGAGTCGTATACAGGTGTACCTAATAAAGTGACCACTGAGAGTAACTAGACAGTGGATAACCAGAAACTTTTTCCCGGGGCAAAAGTGACTAATACAAGTGGGTCTCACTTTAAAGCAACATACTCAAAACGCTGGAGAAACTCAGCAGGTTAAGTGTCGATGTTTCAGGCTGAATGAATGGTCTTGACCCGAAATGACGACTCTTTATTCCTCTCCATAGATGCTGCTTGACCTGCTGAGTTTCTCCAGCATCTTGTGTGTGTTACTCTGGATCTTCAGCATCTACAGAATCTCTTGTGTATATAACTGTAAGGAGTTGGGAGGCGAGTATGGAGGGATGTTAGAGGCAAGTTTTTAAACACGGAATGGTAGGTGCGTGGAATGTGCTGCCAGGGATGATGGTAGTGGCAGATACCCTAGGGACATTGAAGTGTCCTTTAGAGCAGCACAGGATGATAGAAAACTGGAGGGCTATTTGGGAGGGAAGGGCTAGATTGATCTTGCGGTAGGTTAATGGGCCGACATAACTTTATGGGCTGAATGGCCTGTACTGTTCTATGTTCTAATTCCATAGACATATATTTGACTATGTCTAGAATATAGTTCTGTGAGGAATCTTGGGGAAGTTTCACTCTTCTTGAGGTATAGCAAACAGTATAATTTCTGCCTTTTCTCCTCTACATCAGTTTTATAAGGAGAGATTGGAGAGGTTGGGAACATTAGAGGTTGAGGGGTGACCTCGTAGAGGTTTATAATGTAATGAGTGACATAGATAGAATCCTTTCCGATGCTGGGGTGTCTAGGACTACAGGACACTGATTTAAAGTTAGAGGGAAGAAAGATCTGACGGTAGGGTTGTCTGCACACAGGGTAGGAATTATTTGGAATTAGCTACAAGAGAAGATGATGGACACATATACAATTACATTTAAAAAGCATTTGGACATGTACTTGGATAGGAAAAGCAAAGAGGAATACTGGTAGTCAAATGGGATTAGTATAATTAGCTATCTCAGTCAGCACGAGGACGTCTTTGAGCTGAATGATCCTGTCTTCCCCTTCCTCTTTTAAGATGTCCCTAAATCCTACCTCTTTAATTACACTTCTGTCCTAAAGTTTCCTTATTCAGCTCAGCATCCATTTGTTTAATTGATAGTGTCTGACGATAACAGGAAACCTTTGTGGGAGAGTTTTTAAAGTGCAAGAGCTATTGAACTGGGTCAGTTCCACTTTCTCGACCTCAGCAGTTTGGGTCCACTGATACAAACAAGTGCCACAAACTGGGGTCGTCCTTGGGTGCAGCAGATGACCATGACGTCTTCCGTGCCTCACAATGCCCGTCGCTCTCCACAGAGCGTTGCAGAACCGCCTTCCTGGCCGTTGAATCTCACTGTAGATCTCAGCCACCCTGTTCACCAGAGCTGATATTGCATGCTAGGACAAACATGTCCCTATCGCATTGGGGTATGAGTCTCACCTGGTTTAGCCCACCTGTTGACTCGGTGTACTAGAGTGTGGCCACTGACACTTGCAAACAGCTAGTTGGAGCCAGAGGTGAGAACTGAATTTCCACTGGGGACCAAAGTTGAGTGAGCTACCCCGGAACGGACATATCAAGCCCCTTTACTAGAGGTGCTACCCTTCCTGTTCACCCCAAATCCGATCTGTTTTATGACACTCCTGTGAAATGCCTTCAGATGTGTTAGCTCTGTGCAAAAGGCCATAGAAGCATCTTATGAGGCTATGCATACGTGTTGCTGCAGCGGCAATGAGAACTCTCACCTAGGTGGAGAGACCTTGGAAGTCATCAAATTTTACTTTGGACCAACAAGGGTCAGGGAACGTTTAAAATAGATGCTGAAGACTGTGGGGGAAGGTCTTGATAGACATGGTTTATCACTGGAATTTGCACCCACAGACCCCATGTGCCTGTACTCACTTGGGCGAGATGGAAAGCTGGTTCAAGTTGGGAGGGAGGCAAAGATTCTGAGATAAATGGTTTATTTTTTTTTAAATTAGAGATACAGCATAGTAATAGGCCCTTCCGGCCCAACGAGTCCACACTGCCCCATCACACTAATGTGGCCAATTAATTTACTAACCCCTATGTCTTTGAAATGTTGGGGTGGAAACTGGAGCATCCAGAGGAAACCCACATTGTCTGTAGAAACTCCTTACAGACGATGGTCCAATTAAACCCCAATCATACAGCTGGTGTTGTATAATGTTACACTAACCGCTACACTACTGTGCTGCCCTGATTTCTGATAGCATTATCCACATGGCCCACAAGTAAATACTTAAAAAAAAATGATATAGGAGAAGATTTGGCCTCTTGGCCCATCAAGTCTGCTCTGTTATTTCATCCTTGCTGATCCATTTCCCTCTCAGCCCCAATCTCCTGCCTTCTCCCCATTTCCCTTCATGCCCTGACTAATCAAGAATCTATCAACCTCTGCCTTAAATATGCTCAATGACTCCACAGCCACTGGTGGCAATGAATTCCACAGATTCATCACTCTCTGGTGAAAGAAATTCCTCCTCACCTCTGTTCTAAAAGGAGGCCTCTTTTTCCTGAGGCTGTTTCCTCTGCTCTTAGTCTCAGAACCATCCACTCTATCAGGGTCTTTCAACATTCGATAGGTTCCAATTAAGTCACCCCTCGTTCTTTTGGATTCTGTTGAGTACAGGCCCAGAGCAATCAAATGTTCGTCATACGACAAGCCTTTCATTCCCGAAGTCATTTTCAGGATTGAACGTCAAAATAAAGATTAAATAATGTTAATTAAAAATAAAGGATTACCCGTATGAGTATACAAACATTGATGTAAAATAATTCTTATATAGAATATCTTAAAAAATATTTCTCCATTGCCTCCTATTCCTCAGGTGTGAAATCCCCTTTGAAATCTCAAGGGTTAAAATCCCAAGTCATGTTTCACCTGGCAGAGAATCCGAGTGGCGTTATCCACTGTAAAGCTGCAGCATTCCAGCAAGACTGGGCTGCACGTGGGTTCCAGCAATGGAATGTATTGACAAATGCTGCACCATCTGTCACACAGTAAGCCTTGGACTTGTGCATTGGACTGGAGAGTGACACAGTTGTAATTTTCAAAAGGGAATTAAATGCATGTACTAAAAAAAATGAATTTTGTAGGTCCGGGAGGAAAGAATGGCAGAGTTGGTAGCAGTGGCAAGTTCAAATTCAATTATCATTCAACTATATTCATGAATGCAGTCAAAGAAAACTGTGTTGTTCTGGGGCCAAGGTGCAAAACACAGTACCAACAGTCACACACAGCACAAGGCACATATACCACATTTAATCACAATAGCAGTAAAATACGCAGTCGCAAAGAAAAATAAATAATATCACCCAAGTCCCTGAGTGTCATGGCCTGAAGATTGATGGTGCATGGGATATTGTTCTGGAGCCACATTTCTGCAAGGACAAGCATGCAGCATTTCTTCGAGATGAACTAGCGTAGGTGCAGACCAACACAATCCAGCTTGTCATTCCAAACCTGGAGGACTGCTGGACCACTCTTGGTCTGGCCTTTGACCTGTTTGGGTGACCCTACCAAGTGCTGAAGCACAAGGCCCTGACTCCAGCTAGCATAGCTCTCCGAGTCATTGAGGCATGCAAGCCTCCAAACCCAGTGACAAGGTTGTAGACCTCTTGGAGGAGAGTGATGTTTGAGTTGGTTAAAAGGTCGGCACAATATCATGAGCTGGAGAACCAATACTGTGCTATAATGTTCTAAGTGTTCTATATTCTAACCATATACCCAGGTTTACAATTTTCTGTCAGGATTCTGAATTCTTTCATGAATATTTTAGACCAGAATGTGATATACTGTGTCAATATTAATGCATTGTAATTTTTAGTATACAGAAATGATTCTGATAGAGTTGTGTATTTGTGCAGATTATACTCTTCCAATGAGTTCACAGTAGATTTAATTTGCTAATCCTGGATAAATTTGCTGTTTATTAAAATTATGGTATTAAAGCATAATCTGTACGTAGACCAAGAAGAACTGATTAATTTGGAAAATAGTATTTATGATTTTTAATGACATCTATTAATTTTATTTACAGGTTCTGAGGCAAGATTCAAGGTTTGTGGCTTCTTTGAGGCAGTGGCAACTGCAAATGTATCCCAGCATCATGTGGCATCTCTGGATTCTGGCTGCGACACACAAAAACTGATGTAAGGATTAATCTGTGAACTCTTGATAAAAATAAAAATCACGGGCAAAATAGTGCCTCTTCACTGTAGATGGCAGAATTAGCCTTGACAGCTTGAGGTTTGATTGAAATCCCAGTTTACGTGTTTATTACCAGCCACCTACTGACGACTTCAGCACATTCACAATTTCTCATCTCTAATCAGAAGCTTCCTATGAATGAATTGATGTGGGCTGACTACAGTTAAAGCTCGGGAAACCGTAACCATCCTGTGTTCTGCCTTTGTTTGATTTGACCTAACCAACGCTGCTGACGTAGGCTAAAATAACCTCTCAAATGAGCATTTCTGTTAATGTGGGTTTAATCCTCTCCGACAAACTGCATCTTTTGTGAGCAGTCCTATAGTTTGCTTTCTCCCTGCATTCCACCGATTTTGTGCATCTTGTGATAAACATGGATTCTTTCTGCTTTGCGCTGTTACTGAGTTCTTTAGCGGGGCTTTGTCTGGGCATTGAGTTTACTGGAGCACCAGGACTGTGGACCCGCTATGCACGTTGGGATGCAAGCACCAGGAGTGATCTCAGTTTCCAGTTCAAAACCGAGCTCTCCAGTGCTCTGATGCTGTACTTCGACGACGGAGGATACTGTGATTTTGTGCAGCTGATGATAGTGGAGGGGAAAGTTCAGCTGAAATTGAGCATTGATTGCTTTGAGACTGAGATCAATATAGATAGGCTGGTGAATGATGACAAATGGCACTTTCTCATGATATCCCGCAATAACCTGAGAACAGTTCTCGTGTTGGACGGAGAAACGAAGTCGGCTGAAGTCAAGCCACAGCGGCAGTACATGAAGATTGTAAGTGATCTGTTCATAGGAGGCGTCCCACAGGATATTCGGAAGTCGGCATTAACTTTGAATGCAGTGCAAAGCAAGCCTCCTTTTAAGGGATTTATCGAAGACTTGAAATATGGGGACTCTGCACCGGTGCTGTTGGGGAGTCAGTTCGTGAAGCTGGTTAAGGAAGGCATTTGCACCGAAAGTCCATGTGAAAATGGTGGGATTTGCTCTTTGATCGAAGGGGAAGTCACCTGTGACTGTTCTAGCACAGGATATACGGGGAGGTACTGCACTGAAGGTGAGAGAAAGGCTTTAAATTGTATACATTAAAATGTCAGGTACTAGTAGTAAAATGACCTTCCTTTGGATTAAATTGTATTTTTTGTTGAAGTTAACTGTTACTTGTATATTGGGGTTCAGCAAGTGGTTTATTGATTTTGGCCCCCAGTCAACTCATTCCAAATCCCTTCTGGACTCTGAGTTATCGTATCACAGTTGAGATAGCATTTAGATAGTTTTAAACCTGGGTTTATAATTGGTTAAGGAAAAAAAAACAATAATAATAAGCTTTGATTTCTAACTTGAATTGATTAAATATTAATCTACTCTATACATGTCTTTGTTAGATTAGCTAGAAGCCCTATTGATTGTTCCCTTGGACCATATTCACAGGTCAAAGGTTAAAGATGAAGAATGGTCACTTGGGGGTGGGGTAGCATGGTGAACACAGAACTTGGTGAAGGTTATTAAATAAATTTAGATTTCACCCTTGATTAAACTACCTGAAACTCTCAATTATTTTCAAATCTATCTATCAATATTTAAGTAGAACCAATGTTATAAAAGAAAAAGCAGAGATTTATATTAATTTTTCTCTGTAAATGTTGTTTCTTAAGGAGTTAATTTAAAATTTCTATGTTTATTCTATGTTTCATTGAGTATTTTAGACTATTATGCTTATGTTAATAACAGGCTGAAAATACAAAGCAGTTTAAGAAGCTATTTTTGCAAATATGTGTCAGTGCAGAAATGGAATATTGTATATTTTTCAGTTGACTGAAAACCTATGCAAATTATTGGAGAATTTGAATGCCTTTTCTCTGTGAATGTTACTTTTATTTGATTTTAACCTAACTCAGCTGCATCATTTTACAATATAGCACTCACCTGGCAAGATCGGACATGAGCATTACTTCATCGACTACCGTTAAGATGTCTATGTGTGCGTGTTTGTGTGTATACATTTGGTATTGTAGCCCAAAGGCTTGTCATGGTGTTTCCTGATTTATGCATCTAAAAGTAGTGTTGCTACCAACAGTTCTGTTGTTGGCATGCATCTTTAGAAGAAAACTTACATATTTTTAAAAATTTATATCAGTGTGTATTTCCTGAGTATATTTGGATTTATGCTTTTATATTCCATATCTATTTTAGAACAAAAATATGAGTTGATGCTATTTGCACAAAACATTTCTACTAGATTTAATTACGTACAAAGTTGGATTGCAACTGTACAGGTAATCCTGGGTTTTGGTTCAAGAGTAGACTTTTGACCTGTTAAATCATAGAACGGTAGGCCATGTATGCCTTACCACGTGGTGGGTTACTGGTCATCTTGGGGATGTCTTGCAGGAGTTAAAATCTTTCTGCAAGGAAACGGCAGTTCAGTCGTAAATTTGTCTTGCGAAGTTGCTCCTGGCCCACAGATGGTCGCGGAGCAACATGGTGGAATCAGAGAAAGAGTCAAATCTCTGGTTATTCTACATTCAATAATAAGCAATAATTCCACAAGCGTTTGTTATAGCTGAAGAATTTAGAATTGATTACATTACTTTTTGTTAAAAATCTTGAAAGCAGTTTATATTTGCCTGACAAACAAAGAACTCGTGATCTATTTAAGTAAGTTGCTTATTTGTGGTCTTATTTCTATATGCTTCTTTTGCTCAGTAAATAACTGTACAATCACTAAACGTGCAAACAATGTGGTTAGTGAGAAAGTTTTTTTTATAACAAGAGCAATATGTATCTCAAAAAGAAAGTTCATCATTGATCAAAGTAGAATTGGTAAAGAATTGGGAACAGGAGGTTTGTGGATGAACTTTGTGTGGTTTGCCAGGAGCTCTCATTGCAGATGTTTCAAAATACTTGGTATTTTCAAAATGAACTTGGGTCTTATTTTGATTAATGAAACCATTTTATAAAGCTCTTCTTTCCTGTGCTTTTTATTTCTTCTAAGTATAGATATTTATTATAAGCCTATGAGTATGCAGCTTGCTTTCACTGTGGCTAAAAATCCATCCTTCAATACGAGGTGTTTAAAAGGGGATCATAAAATGCTTTTTTTTAATGTAGAGAGCCAGCTAGATATTTGGGTGAAGATCCATTTTCAGAAATACCTCCAGTCTATTGCTGATGCAGAATAACACTAATGCCCTCAGATAATGTAGAAGCCATGAACTGTTATAGATTTATAGTCAATCAATACTTAAAAGTTAAATAATTAAAACCCAAAGTAAATTGTTAGTGTTCCAATTGTTTTTGCTTCTAAATTGATCTCAGGAACAATCCATTTACTTTTATTTTGCATTTTCAATGCCTTCTTTAGCACTTAATATTCAACACAGTCACTGGATCATGAATGAGTGTGATTTCGGGGGTAGAAGTTCACTCTTCGTTGTATGCCTTCAACACGCAATGCCATTGAGTGAAATCAAATTCCCAAAGCATCAGAAAATTGGATCTTTATAACTTAAATTTCAGAGACTTTGTGCAGGTGCTGCTGTATTCTGTGCTGATTGCATGCAACTAAGTAGAAATCATTGGTAATTTCAGAGAATTTAATTAGGCATCTTCATTTATCAAAATGCCTAATTAAGTTATCCTAGTACTGCAGCAAAATCTCCAACAGAATTTGCCATGACTAAGTGGTTATATTTTTTAAAACCACATTAAACAGACTTTCACTATACCATCAAATTTCTTAACTCGTCTTTAAGGGGCATAATATAATATATATTAATATATTTGGAACGGCACAGTAGCGTAGTGGTTAGCACAACGCTTTACAATACTGGCAACTGGGGTTCAATTTCCGCCACTGCCTGTAAGGAGTTTGTATGGTCTCCCCATGACCGCGTGAGTTTCTTCAGGGTGCTCCGGTTTCCTCCCACAGTCCAAAGACTTACTGGTTGGTAGGTAAATTGGTCATTGTAAATTGTCACATGATAGAGCTAGGATTAAATCGGGGGATTGCTGAGTTTCATGCTGTATCTCAATAAAAAAAATAAATAAAGGTTTAACATATTACTGTACATTATTCATATTTTAAATATATATAATATTCTGTATTTAAAATATATGGTTGGGTAGGGTTGTTCTCCGATCTTGGCAATTTACTTGTAAACGTGTGATCACCATACAAGGAGACATCATCAGTGCGTTCAGTGTACATCAACAGTGCACTGATGATGTCTCCTCATCTGGTGACAAAATGTTTGCAAGTAAGTTGCCAGGATCAGAAAGCAGGCTAACCATCTACACATTTTCCGTATTATTTTCAATATTATAATATAGTTTAAGAAGGATAATATATACATACACACAACATACAGTATACACACAGAGACTTAAAAAACACTCATGGTAGGATTAATTTTAATCCATTTTATTCCATCTTGCTTCCATTCTCTTAATATCGTTCTCTTCCCATGGCTGCTCTCTCAGCTACTGATGGCCGTAAACCTGGCAGATGAATGGATGACCATGGGCTGTTCTATGACATCTGCATCCTCGGGCTTACAGGAGGTGACTTAGCAGAGCAAAAACCAAAGATCAAAGTGGTGCCAATCAATGCTTTTTAGTTGCCATGTTCAAATATGTTATTTAGTGTCTGAGATAGAAATTCGAGAAACATTTTAGTAAACATCTTCACTGGGAATGGAGTTCTATAATGCTGGTTTTTCAACATTATTTGATTGAAAGGCAACATGATGATAGGTGTATCCAGATCATTTTGAGTTAATTATAGAATTGAGCGGTTATATCCTGGTCATTGCAATCCTGACATGATTTCTGAGTCAGGGTATAATGAGATGGTAACATTACCTGTGTGGTGCTCCTTCTGCATGTCACCGGGAATGTGTGCAACAGTGTTCTGGGGGTGGGGGCACTCTCAGGGCAGGCAATTTGATCTTCACTCTGCATCTCCAGAGGATGTACAGTACTTGAGCTTCTTGCATTCTGACCCCATAGAATGCCCCAGTACCTCCTGATTTTCATCTGAACCCCTCCTCCAATCTGGCATCCTCTCCAACCTCAAATTATCCCAAAAATTGATGGTCCCCATTTTTCCCTGCTCACCGCCACCTTCACGATAATCTCTGATCCTTTCAATCTCTTCACCATGTCGAGAATGGCTTCCAATTACCCAACTCCCATCTCCTGCACCTATTAATAATGACCCAGCCTTCAGCACCACCCACTTTGCAACATTATCGCTTCCCCATTTGCCTAATTGGTACGTTAGTACTACTAGACATCTGACAGTTAGCTACAATTGAGTTTTAAATGGGCAGTTCACTGATCTGCCCCTAGAGAGTGTTGAGAGAAGCATATTAAATTTTAGAGATGTCTGGATTTCTTCCAATGAAAGATTACTCAGCTTTATACTGATTGTAATTTGTTAATGCAAGTTAATTTACAAGGGATTATACCTTCAACTAACAAAACTACTAGCATAAATAGGCTTGAGCAAAATGGTGTATACATTGTAGATTGGCAAGGTGGGGGGGGGAATGATGTTAATGTTTAGATCAAAGGTTCAAAGATACATTTACTATCAAAGCAGTATGCAGTATACAATTCTGAGATTTGTTGTCTCCAGATACTTATCAAACACAGGAACCCGAGGAAGCCGTTCAAAGAAAAGCATCAACCACCCTACACAAAAAAAACAAATCTCTTAAATAGCAACATGATCATCACCCTAAATAATAAGCATTTAGACCGAGATTAATTAATTTATTGACTGTTTTACGAAGTGTGTCCCTATTCACATTGTACTAAGTCAAGATTGTCTATGCAAATTGTGTGACAAAGAGGCAACCTTGACTTTCAAATGATATTTTGTTGAAACATTCAGCTATAGTCCAATTGTGGTATAGTTGAACCAGAACTTTTACACACACACACAGTTTTGGAGGAACTCAGCAAGTCAGGCAGCACCTATGGAGGGGAATAAACAGTCAATATTTTGGACTGGAGAGGAAGAAGAAGAAGCCAGAATATGTGGGTGGAGGGAGGGGAAGGAGTACTAGCTGACAGGCGATAGGTGGAAGCAGGTGAGAGGGCAGATGGGTGGGTGGGAGAGGAGTGGTGAAGTAAGAAGCTGGGAGGTGAGAGGTGGAAAAGGTAGAGGCTGAAGAAGGAATTTGAGATGGGAGAGGACGGTTGACTATAGGAAAAAGGGAAGGGAGAAGGTGGGTGAGGGAGGGCTAATGATGTAAGAAGCTGGGAGGTGAGAGGTGGAAGAGGGACAGGCTGAAGAAGAAGGAATCTAAGACAGTGGACTATGAGAGACAGGGAAGGAGGAGGGTCACCAGGGGAGAAGATGAGAAGGGGTATGAGGAGATCCAGAATGGAAAATGGAGAAAGAGAGAAAAAGGAGGGTGAGGTTACCTGTAGTTATTTTCCAAATCTCACTGGTAGAGGACACAAAGTTTCAGTTTAAAGCTGCCCTAAAATGAAGAGTACAGTGTTCTATTTGGGAAGATAATAGCCAAAACTAAAATTCACAAGTGAATGAAAGGTTTGTCCAAAACATGATGCCAGACCTGGTCAAGTGCCAGAAATCCAAACTATACTCTATGCAAGTGAAGCATGTATGTGCAGAAGCAAGTGGAGGGTTAAGACCTTCTAATCTTCTGACAGTATTTAATTCTGCCCCAATCATTACTCTAGGCCCTCACTCATTTTAAATCCCACCCTTAGGTTTTCTCCACTCTTCTACAAATATTTTCTCTATTATTCTCCACTAATCGTTTCAGCATATGCCAATATTCTTTTGCCCTACATTTATTCCCTTCATTCTGAGATCACAAAAGTCTGTATGTGTGATTGAACCTGGTATAATGAGAGAATGGAGCCCCTCCACAAATTGTCAGAAGCTTCTCTGTACTACCTCTTCAACATGTTTTGATAAGTTGAAGAAGTTTCAACCCTCTATTTGAGCACAAGACTGAAGAGGGAGTAGATAGACAACACTTAATAAAGCACACAAAATCTGAACAAAGATTATAGATAATTATACTAAACCAGTTGGAAATGTTGTCTTAGCCTAAATGGGCCCATTTATGAGCACTACATTTTAGGAAGGATGTGGAACTTTTGGAGATAAGTATGGGGATATTTCCTTGTACGTTTAGAGAGATGAGGAATTTAACTTGCGTGAACAACTAACAGAAGATGTATAACTGTGTGTAGCAAAGGCCATAAGGAGATTCAAAACGAGAGTTTTGAATAGATTGAAGAAGCTATTTTCATTGGCTGTCAGTTCAATAACCACAAGGCACAGGTACAGACTCATTGATAAAAGAGACAGAAGTTTATCAATGAGAAACAGAGGACAAACCAGGGAAGGACTTGCACAGGTACTGATAAACACAAGCAAATTCTATTGATGCTGGAATGGCCACCCTTTTTAATTCCTCTTCGCACTCCCATTCTGACATGTCGGTCCGTGTTTGCCTCTACTGCCGTGATGAGGTTACACTCAGACTAGTGGAGCAATTCCTCATATTCCGTCTGGGTAGCCTCCAACCTGACGACATGCACATTGATTTATCTGACTTCTGGTCATTTCTCCCCCTCCCCTTCTCTCTTTTTTACATTTTCCATTCCGGCTTCCCTTTTAACTTTTCTCTTCTCTGCTGCCAATCATCTCTGTCTGATGCCCCTCTTCTCCCATGGTCCACTCTCCTCTCCTAACAGATTCTACTTTCAGCCCTTTACCTCAAGAGTCAAAAAGTCAGTCAGAGTAAAGTTTATTATCACAGTACATACATCACACCACATACAACCCTGAGATTCTTTTTCTGCGCACATACTTAGCAAATCTGTTGTGCACTAACTGTAAACAAGATAAATAGACAACAAACTGTGCAAATGCAGATATAAATAAATAAATAACAATAAATAGTGAAAATGAAATAACAAGGCATAAGAGTCCTTAAAATAGTGTAGTTATCCCGTTTTGTTCAAGAGCTTGATCATTGAGGGATAATATCTGTTCTTGAACCCGGTGGTGTGATTCCTGAGGCATTTGTACCTTCCACCTGATGGCAGCAGTGAGAAAAGAACATGGCCTTGGTGGTGAGGATCTCTTCCAGCTTCTCACTTCATCCACCTTCCCACTCACTTGGTCTCAGCTTTCACTTGCCAGCTTGTACTCCTCCCCTTCCCCAACCCTCTGCCCCATCACCATCTTCTTATCCTGGCTTCTTCCCGTTTCCTTTCCAGTCCTGATGAAAGGGTCTCAGTATAAAACTTTGACTGCTTATTCTCCTCTATAGATGCTGCCTGACCTGCTCATTTCTTCCAGCATTTTGTGTGTGTTGGTAGGGTACTGAGGGGTGTGGCAGAGTAGAATCTAGGAATACAGATTCATAATTATTTGCAGCTGACGTAACAGGTAGATAGGGTTGTAAAGAACCTTTGGCACATTAACCTCCATAAGTCAACATATTGAGCACAGGAATTGAGATGGTATGTTGAAGTGAGGCCAAATGCGGAGTATTGTATGCAGTTCTGGTCAACTACCAAGAGGAAAGATTTTAATAAGTTTGAAAGTGAATGAAATTTATAAGGATGTTACCAGGACTTACAGACCTGACTTGAAAGAAAAGTTTGAATAGGTTAGGACTTTATTCTCTGGAGCATAGGAGATTTAGAATATGATAGAGGTATAAGCATGATGAGGGCTGTGCATAGGAATAATAAAAGCAAGCTTTTCCCACTGAGGTTAGGTGAAGCTAGGACTAGAGGTCATAACTTAAGGGTGAAAAGTGAAATATTTAAGGGGAACATCTTCACTCAAGGGGTGGTTTGAGTGTGGGACGATCTGCCAGCAAAAGTGATGAATGTGGGTTCGATTGCAACGTTTAAGAGAAGTTTGGAAAAGTCCATATAGCGCCAATAAAAAGTATTCACTCCCCTTGGAAGTTTTCATGTTTTACAACATTGAATTACAGTGGATTTAATTTGGTGTTTTTTTGACACTGATCAACTGAAAAAGACTGTTTTGTGTCAAAGTGAAGATGGATCTGTACAAAATAATCTAAATTAATTAAAATATAAACCACAAAATAATTGATTGCATAAGCAACACACACAAAATGCAGGACTGATGAAGGGTCTCGGTCCGAAACGTCAACAGTGCTTCTCCCTATAGATGCTGCCTGGCCTGCTGCGTTCCACCAGCATTTTGTGTGTGTTGCTTTAATTTCCAGCATCTGCAGATTTTCTCGTGTTTGATTGCATAAGTGTTCACTCCCTTTAATATGATGCACCAAATCATCACTGGTGCAGCCAATTGGTTTTAGAAGCCACATAATTAGTTAAATGGAGATCACCAGTGTGCAGTCAAGGTGTTTCAATTGATTGTAGTAAAAATACACCTGTATCTGGAAGGTGAGTCAGTATCCTGGCAAAAACTACACTATGAAGACAAAAGAACTCTCCAAGCAACCCTATGAAAAGGCTATTGAAAAGCATAAGTCAGGAGATGGATGCAAGAAAACATCCAAGTTGCTGAATATCCTTTGGAGTACAGTGAAGTCAATCACCAAGACATGAAAAGAATATGGCACAGCTGTAAATCTGCCTAGAGCAGGCCATCCTTAAAAACTGAGTGACTGTGCAGGAAGGGGACTAGTGAGGAAGGCCACCAAGGGACCTATGACAACTCTGGAGGAATTGCAAGCTTCAATAACAGAGAGGAGAGAGACTGTGCATACAACTGTTGTCCAGGTGCTTCACCAGTCGCAGCTTTACGGGAGAATGACAAAGAGAAAGCCACTGTTGGGAAAAAAAGCTCACATGAAATCTTGGCTAGAGTTTCCAGAAGGCACGTGGGAGACTGTGAAGTCCGATGGAAGAAGGTTCTATGGTCTGATGGAACCAAAATTTAACTCTGGCTATCAGATTAAATGCTAAGTTTGGTGTAAACCAAACACTACACATCATCAAGAACATCTCATCCCTACTGTGAAGCACGGTGGTGGCTGCATCATGCTGTGGGGATGCTTCACTGCAGCAGACCCTGGAAGGCTTGTGAAGGTAGAGGGTAAAATGAATGGAGCAAAACACAGGGAAATCCTGGATGGAAGCTTCAGAGTCTAGACGACAATCCAACTGAGAATTTGTGGCTGGACCTGAAAAGAGATGTTCAGTCATGAACCCCATGCAATATAACAGAGCCTGAGCAATTTGTAAAGAAGAATGAGGAGAAATTGTGATGTGTAGATGTGCAAAGCTGATAGAGAACTATCCACACAGACTTGAGGCTGTAATTGCTGCCAAAGGTGCATCTACTAAATACTGACTTGAAGAAGTGAGTAACTATGCAATCAATTATTTTGTGTTGAATTGGCTTTATAACTTTCATCCTTGAAATACATGAAGAATAAAAGTCTTTGTTACATCTCCATTCAAATGTGCAATTATAGTAATATAGAATATTATGTACAACAGGATAGTCAATATAACATAGAAAATACAGTAGAGTCAGCATGAATTAATCAGTCTGATGGCCTGGTGGAAGAAGCTTATCCTTCAGGCCCTTTTTACACACCCGTCTTTGTAAATGTCCTGAATAGTGGGAAGTTCATATCTTTAGATACGCTGGGCTGTTCGCACCAATCTCTGCAGGGTCCTGTGATTGAGGGAGGTACAGTTCCCATACCAGGCAGTGATGCAGCCAGTCAGGATGCTCTCAATTGTGCCTCTGTAGAAAGTTCTTAGAATTTGGTGGGCCATACCGAACTTCTTCTACTGTCCGAGGTGAAAGAGGCACTTTTCTGCCTTTTTCACCGCATAGACCACATGAGATCCTCAGTGGTGAACTTAAAGCTGTTCCCCCTCTCATCCCTAGATCCATTGATGTTAACAGGGGTTAGTCTGTTTCCATTCCTCCTTTGTTTTTACAACATTGAGGGTGAGGTTGTTTTCCTGACACCACTGTGTCAGGGTGATGACTTCCTCTCTGTAGGCTACTCATTATTATTTGAGATTAGGCCAATCAGTGTAGTATCATCAGCAAATATAATTAGCACATTGACACTGTGGGTGGCGACACAGTCATGGATATACAGAGAGTAAAGGAGGGGGCTTAGTACATAGCCCGGAGGGACTCCTGCATTGTGAGTCAGAGGGGTGGAGGTGAGGGAGTCCACTTTTACTACTTGCCGGCGATCTGACAGGAAGTCCAGGATCCAGCTGCACAAGGCAGGGTGAAGGCCGAGGTCTCTGAGCTTCCTGTCGAGCCTGGAAGGAATTATGATGTTGATTCTGAACCATAGTCCAAGAACAGCATTCTTACATAATCATTCCTCTTCTCCAGATGTATAAGGCTGGCATGTAGAGCTGTGGCCATTGCGTTGTCTGTTGATTGGTTGTGTCAGTAGGTGAAATGTAGGGGGTCCAGTTTGGGTGGTAGCAAGCTGCAGATGTAGTCCTTGACCAGCCTCTCAAAGCATTTGCTTATCATTCCAGTGTATGCGACAGAATGCCAGTTGTTCAGACATGTTACCTCGGTCTTTTTAGAAGCAGGGACAATGGTGGATGTTTTGAAGCAGGAGGGCTCTCTATACTGGGAGAGGGAGAGATTAAAAATGTCTGTTAAAAATTAAAAGTCTGTTTTTAATAATTGTAATAAGTTTAGACTAATTTGTAGAAATTTGTTTTCACTTCATGAAAGAGCCTTTTCTGTTGATCAGTGTCAAAGCCAAATTAAATCCACTATGATTCAACTTTGTAAAACAAGAAAACTTCCAAGGGGGTAAATACTTTTTATAAGCAGAATTAGGCCATTTGTCCCACCGGGTCTCCTCTGCTGTTTCATTGTAGCTGATCCAATTCTCCTCTTAGCCCCAATCTCCTGCCTTCTCCCCAATTCACTTCATGCCCTGACCAATCAAGAATCTATTGACCTTTGCCTTAAATATACATAAAGACAGCCTCCATAGCTGTCTGTGGCAAAGAATTCCACAGATTCACCGCTCTCTGGGTAAAGAAGTTCCTCCTTACCTCAGTTCTAAGAGGACACCCCTCTGTTGAGGCTGTGTCCTCTGGTCTTAGATTCTCCCACCAAGGAAACATCCTCTCCATATCCACTCTTGCACTTGGTATTTAGATGGTCTGGAAAGTACTAAGGTGCTTGTATTGCCAATTGGTAGATTGACCTTGCTTACTGCAACATACTTGGCCAATTAGAACATATAACATAGAACAGTTCAGTTTGGTACAGGCCCTTCGGCCCACAATGTTGTGCCAACTTTTTAATCTACACTTCACTTGCCTTTCTTGACTTGCCCTATTTCATTAGTTCACCATAGGGAGAACTAATTAATAGTTAACTTTGCTTTATAGCTAAGATTAAATAACTGGTTTCCCATCATACTAAAGTGTATAGAACACAGAACAGTACAGTGCTGGCCCTTTGCACCCACAATGTTCAAGTTCAAGTTTATTGTCATTTAACCATACCCATGAATATCACCAAATGAAACAATGTTCCTCCAGGCCAAGGTACATAACACAGTTCACATAACTCCTACACAACACATAAATAAATTGAGAAATAATAAACAAGAGAAACTGTGCAGGTGCTGGAAATCCAAGTAACATTGTGTGCGTTGCTCACAAATAATAAGGTGCATTTACAACACAAGTTTGTATATTGTGCTAGACTACCCCCCTCCCTCTAACATAGACCTCCATTTTTTTCTGATATCCACACATTTATATAATTGTCTCTCAAATGTCCCTAATGTATCTGTCTTTACCACCACCCACTGTCTGTACAAAGTTAGCTAGTCTCATCTGATTGAGTCAGTTAGCTATTAATAGTATTAATCCATTATCTTTTCTCTATTTCTTCTGGTGGCATCTTTATTATCTTTCCATAACCCTCAACACTTCAAATCATTCTTTTTCAAATGCTAATGGAAAATTACACAAACTACATGTTTTCTCTGGTTACAGACACCTAGTTTATGCATCTTTGAACAGATGAATGTATATTAGGGAGGCCGGCGGATGGATGGGGATAGATTCATCAGCTGATGGTGGTGCTGTAGGCACCTTCTGTTGGGTGGGAACAAGATACTACTTCATGTCTTTCTTTGTTGCACCTCTCTTCACCCTCACCATGAGCAGCAATTGCAAACTGGGTTGAGAAGGGCAGAGCTGGCCAGGCTTGCGTGCCATGTCAGTGAGTCTTCCAGCATCTGCTCGCCCTCCCATGACAGTTGATTATGTGATCCTCTCTCACATGCTCTTTTTTTTGTTCATCTTTCACTTTAAAAAGTTAACAAGTTACAAACTATTCTCTTGAATGGAATCCTGTTGTGACCTGGGGACTTCCTGTAATTAGTGCATATAATATAGGATATGGGAGGAAGCCAAAGCAATAGGCAGGAGCCCATGCGGTTGTGGGCAGAACGTACAAGCTCTACTACATAGACAGCACTTGAGGTCCCAATTTCCAACAGTAATGACCATAAGACAAAGGAGCAGAATTAGGCCATTTAGCCAATCGAGTCAGCTCCACCATTCAATCATGGCTGATCCTTTTTTTTTCCGCCCTCGTCAGCCCCCTCCCCAGCCTTCTCCCTGTAACCTTTGATGCCATTGCTAATCAAGAACCTAGTGATCTCCACCTTAAGTTCAGCCAATGACCTGACCTCCACAGCTGCCTATGGTAATAATTTGTACAAATTCACCACCCTTTGGCTAAAGAAATTTCTCTGCACCTCTGTTTTAAATAGACGTCCTTCTATCCTGAGGCTGTCGCCTCTTGTCCTAGACTCCCCTCATCTTGGGAAACATCCTTTCCTCATCTACTCTGTCTAGGCCTTTCAACGTTCCAAAGGTTTCAATGAACCTCTTTCTCTCCCCCCCCCCCCAATCTTTCTAAATTCCAGTGATTAGAGGCCCAAAGCCATAAAATATTCCTCACCTTTTCATTTCTGGAGTCATCCTTGTGAACCACCTCTGAACCCTCTCCAATACCACATCTCTTCTGAGAGGAGGGGCCCAAAATTGTTCACAATATTCAAGGTGAGGTCACACCAGTGCCTTATAAAGCCTCATAATCACATCCTTATTCTTGTATTCATGACCTCTTGAAATGAATGCTAACATCAGATTTGTCTTCCTCACCACTGACTCAACCTGCAAGTTAATTTTTAGTGTTCTGCTCAAGCACTCCCAAGTCCCTTTGCATCTCAGATTTTTGGATTTTCTCCCCATTTAGAAAATGGTCTGCACATTTATTTCTTCTACCAAAGTGCAGGACCACGC
Organism: Hemitrygon akajei; assembly: GCF_048418815.1. Taxonomy (NCBI): domain Eukaryota; kingdom Metazoa; phylum Chordata; class Chondrichthyes; order Myliobatiformes; family Dasyatidae; genus Hemitrygon; species Hemitrygon akajei. The sequence continues at coordinate 21,528,360 of NC_133126.1, forward strand.
ATTTTCTAAATTAGCTCTCTAACTGCCTCTGGTTCATTACATAACACCCAATCCAGGATAGTTGATCCCATAGTAGTCAATAACAAACTGCTCTAAAAAAGCCATCTCGTAGGCATTCAACAAATTTATTCTCTTGAGATCCATTACCAACCTGATTTTTCCCAATCTACCTGCATGTTAAAATCTCCCATGACTATCATAACATTGCCCCTTTGACACGTCTTTTCTAATCCTCATTGTAATCTGTAGTCCACATCCTAGCTACTATTTGGAGGCCTGTATATAACTGCCATCAGGGTCTTTTTACCTTTGCAGTTTCTTAACTCAACTCACAAGTACTCATCATCTGTCAATCCTACGTGACGTCTTTCTAATGATTTGATACCATTCTTTACCCGCAGAGCCACACCAACCCCTCTGCTCATCTTGTCTGTCCCTCTGATACCATGTATGACCTTAGGCATTCAGCTCCCAACTACAACCATCCTTTAGTCATGATTCAGTGACGGCCACAACATCATACCTGATGATCTGTAAAAGTGCCACGAGATCATCCACCTTATTTCTTGTACTCCGTGCATTGAGATAGGAGCAGAAGTGGGCCACTTGACCCATCGAGTCTGCTCCGCCATTCAATCATGGGCTGATATATAAGGATCAGGAGATCGTTCATGAGATGTAATACTTACAGTACTGTATTTTCTACCCTTTTTGTTATTGTATCACTAATGCACTGATACTTACCCTGCTGGTGGCAATTTTGTCCTATCGTCTGCCTGCTCTTTCTGACAGTCTGATTGCATGCTATCTTGGCTTTTAACCATCTGTCCTAACCAGAGTCCATCACTCTGGTTTCCACTCCCCTGCAAAATTAGTTTAAATCTTCCCCAGCAGCTTTAACTAATCTACCTACGAGAATATTGGTCCCTCTTGGGTTCAGGTGCAAGCCATCCCTTTTGTACAGGTCATACCTCCCCCAGAAGAGATCCCAGTGATCCAGGAACCTGAAGCTCTCCCCGCTGCACCAGCTTCTCAGCCACGCATTTATCTGCCTGATCATCCTATTTCTACCCTCACTGGTGTGTGGCACAGGTAGCAATTCAGAAATTACTATCCTGGAGATCCTGCTTCTCAGCTTTGTGCCTAGCTCTCTCAATTCTCTCTTCAGGACCTTTTCCTTCCTATATTGTTGGTACCAATATGTGCCAAGTCATATGTCTTCTCTTCCCCCCCCCCCCCCACCCCCCAAATGCTGCGGATGCAATCCAAGACTTCCCTGACCCTGGCACCTGGGAGGCAACATGCCATCTGGGTTTCTTGTTCATGTCCCCAGAATCTCCTGTCAGTTCCTCTGACTATCAGTCCCCTGTCACTACCGCTCCGTTCTTCTCCCTCTTTCCCTTCTGCACCACAGATCAATGCCAGTAACCTGGTCTCTGGCATTCCCCTGGGAGATCATCGCCCTCAACGGTTACCAAAACAGTATTATTATTGAGGGGAATGCCACAGGGGTGCTCCGCACTAACTGCCTATTCACCTTCCCATTCCTTCTACCGACAGTCACCCAGCTGCTCGCCTCCTGCAAATCGTGGGTGACTACTTCCTTGTAACACTGATCGATTATCTCCTCACTCTCTCGTGCAAGCTGAAGTTCATCCAGCTGCTGCTCCAGATCCCTAACACAGTCTTCAAGGAGCTGCAGGCAGATGCACTCCACACCGATGTAGTTCCCTGGGAGACTCTGGGTCTTCAACACCTGGCAAGAAGAACACATAGCAGCCATTTAAACTACACTACGTCCCCCTGACAGAGTAAGAAAAAAGGGAATAATTGAGTATTGTGAGCAGTTTTGGCCCCTTTTCTAAGAATGGATATGCTGGCATTGGAGAGGGTCCTGAGGAAGTTCACAATAATGATCCCTGGAATAGCACAGAGAACATAGAAATTTACAGTACACTACAGGCCCTTCAGCCCACAGTGTTGTGCCGACAAGTCTCTACTCTAGAGACTGCCTAGAATTTCCCTAGCTCATAGCCCTCTACTTTTCAAAGCTTCATGTACCTATCTAAGAGGCTCTTAAGACCCTATTGTATCCAAATCTACCACTTTTGCCGGCAGTGCATTCCAGGCATCCACTACTCGCTGTGTGGAAAAACTTGCCCCTGACATCCCCTCAGTACCTATTTCCAAGCACCTTAAAACTGTACCCCCTCATTATCCATTTCAGCCCTGGGGAAAAAGCCTCTCGCTATCCACATGATCGATGCCCCTCATCATCTTATACACCTCTATCATGTCACCTCTTATCCTCCATTGCTCCAAGGAGAAAAGGTCAAGTACACTCAACCTATTCTCATAAGGTATGCCCTCCAATCCAGGGAACATACTTGTAAATCTCCTCTGCACTCTCTCTATAGTATCCACATCCTTCCTGTAGTGAGGTGACCAGAACTGAGCACAGTACTCCAAATGGGGTCTGACTAAGGTCCTGTATAGCTGTAACATTACTTCACGGCTCTTGAACTTAATTTCACAGTTGATGAATGCCAACACATATGCTTTCTTAATAACACTGTCAACCTGCGAAGCAGCTTCGAGTGTCCTATTGACATGGACTCCAAGATATCTCAGATTCTCCACACTGCCAGAATATAATATAATGTTATATTCTGTCTTCAAATTGGACCTACCAAAAGGGGCCACTTCACACTTATCTGGTTTGAAGTCCATCTGCCACTTCTCAGCCCGGTTCTGTATATTATCGATGGCCCGCTGTAATCTCTGACAACCCTCCAGACTATCCACAACATCCCCAATGAAATGAAAGGGTTAATGTATTAAGAGTTTTTGATGGTTCTGGGCCTGTACCTGCTGGAGTTTAGAAGGATTAAGTGGAATCTCATTGAAACCTATCGAATAGTGAAAGGCCTAGATAGAATAGATGTGGAAAGGATGTGTTCTATAATGGGGGAGTCTAGGACCAATGGGCACAGTCTCAGAATAGAACAACATCCCTTTAGAAAAGATGAGGAGGAATTTCTTTAACTAGAGGGTGATAAAGCAGAGAAGTGTTCTTATTGAAACCTTGAGAATTTTTGGGGTTTTGACAGGTTAAATGCTGGGAGGATGTTTCCCCTCAGAATGTTTTGGAGCACAGGGTAGTATCTTGGGAAATGTGGTCACCACAAAGTTGTGAGGATTCTATTCTTGAATATACGAGAAGCAATTTCTTTAGCCAGAGGGTGATGAATGGTTGAATTCAATGCCACAGATGGCTGTGGAGACAAAGGCCTTGGGTACATTTAAAGCAGAGGTCAATAGATTCTTGATTAGTAAGTGTGCCAAAGGTTATGGGGAGAGGGCAGGAGTGTGGGGTTGAGAGAGATACAGTAACAAATCAACCATAATTGAATGGCAGAGCAGACTTGGCTTAATTCTGCTTTCATGTCTTGGGGTCTTCATTCAGGTTCAATTGAAGGGGGCCAATGGAAGGAAACAGAGAGATAGAATTAACTTCAAATTTCACTGTTTTTACTGAGAATAATAGACTCATCCTAGGAACCCTTTAAAAATAATATATATATGTTTTTATTGCGCGATACAGGTCCTTTGATCCCTCAGCTTGTGCTGCCCAATGTGACCATTTAACCTACTAGCCCGAACATTTTTGGGACCCACATGGTGATTGGGAGAATCTGCAAACTCCTTACAGACAGCGGCAGAATCGAACCTGTTTTGCTGGCACTATAATAGTGTTACACTGCTAACGTGTTGCCCACTTAATTGGTGGAACACGAGAAGGCTGCCAATCTCCAATCTCAAGGTTGGGTGGCTTAATTTCACTGAAGTCGCTGGTTTAGCCTGCATTTCGTATGATCTATGGAAAGAATTAACCTATGCTAATCAAGTTCTGAAGACATGGAAGCATTGTTGTTTAAATTAAAATTATTTAAAACAAATTCAAAAATATTCAGATCTTCATTCTTAATGCTATAGTCATACATTTGAATACATTCCTGTACTTCAGATCTGGTGTTCTTGGTCTGAAATTCATTTTACAAGCACCTCAATCAATTTTCATTTGCATTTGAATTGACATGAGCCAGCTCTATTTGCATAAAAATTGTTGTGGACATCTTATTCTGCAGTGGTAAACCTGTGATGATTTCCTGATTAAACACAGTGATTGCATTTCAGTCTTTGAATCGAAAAGGTTAACATCATTATGGATCTGGGCTTGCTGGTCAACAGCAGTGTCAAATGAAGGCATGCAAATTGCTCTGGAGTTGAATAAACTGATCTAGATTTTCATTGAATCAAATTTTCCAATCTCTTGAAATAGTCCCCCCCACATTACACTATTGTGCCATACTATAAAATTCCTTCACTTGTTTTTAAGAAGGATACTGTAATATGTATTAATATATTTAGGATGGCATGGTAACATTGTGGTTAGCACAGTGTTTTACAGTACAGACCACCCAGGTTCAGTTCCTGCCGCTGCCTGTAAGGAGCTTGTATGTCCTCCCTGTGACCGTGTGGATCTCTTCCAGGTGCTTCGGTTTCTTCCCACAGTCCAAAGACGTACTGGTTTGGAGGTTAATTGGTCATTGTAAAAGGTCCTGCCATTAAGCTGGGGGAATTGCTGGGCGGCATGGCTCGAAGGGCCTATTCTGCGCTGAATCTCATTAAATAAATAACAAATAAACAAATAACTAAATTTCTCGTCTGTAAAATCAGGGCTTCATGATTGCTCCAAATGATCTCTTCTGTCCGCCTGCTACTGCACCTTCCTGAGTATGGTCTGTGAATTTAGGAAGTACACCCTTGCTTAACACATGCAAAATGCTGGTGGAACATAGCAGGTGATACTGCATCTATGGAGGGGAATAGACTGTCAAGGTTTTGGACTGAGACCTTGCAAGGAAGGGGGAAAAGAGGCCAGAATAAGAAGGTTAGGGGAGAGGAATAAATACAAACTGGCAGATGCTGGGTTGAGGGGGGAAGGTGTTACTAATTCTAATCTTGCATCCTCGGAAAATGGGAGGCATCTGGAGCACCCAGAGGAAACCCACGTGTTCATGGGGAGAGTGTACAAACTGCACACAGAATTGAATCCAGTGATTGCTGGTGCTCTAATAACATTATGCTGTATTAACTGCTGTGCTACTGTGCTGGCCGATGGGCATGGAATCGTAGAGAGCATTCTAACTGACTGCATTGCTGTCTGGTATGGTTTGGTTGGGGGGGGTGTGCTTGGGTGGGTGCTGCTATTGCACAGGATTGAAATAAGCGGCAGAGAGATGTAAACTTGGACAGATCCATCATGGGCGCAATCCTCCATGGTATTCAGCACATCTTCAAGGAGTGGCGCCTCAAAATGACGGCGTCCCCCCATCACCCAACTTGAGCCTTGTTCTCGTTGCTACCATCAGGTAGGAGGTGAAGCTGCACATTCGACAATTTAGGAATGGCTTCTTTCTCTGCCATCCAATTTCTGAATGGACATCAAACCCATGAACATTGCTTCACGACCCTTTTTTTTAAATGCAACACACAGACACACTGCTGGAGGAGCTCAGCAGGCCAGGCAGCATCTGTGGGAAAGAGTACAGTCAAAGTTTCGGGCTGAGACCTTTCAGCTGGACTGAAGGAGAAAAAAAGGGATGAGGAGTCAGAGTAAGAAGGTGTGGGGGGAGGGAGGAAGAAACACAAGCTGATAGGTGAAACTGGGAGGGAGGAGGAGAGCTGAGGTAAAGAGCTGGGAAGTTGATTGAGAGTTGAGATACAGGGCTGGAGAAGGGGGAATCTGATAGGAGAGAACAGAATGCCATGGAAGAAAGAAAAGGCGGAGGAGCACCAGAGGGAGGTTATGGGCAGGCAAGGAGATGAGGTAAGAAAGGGAAGGAGAGGGGGAGGGGGCATTACTGGAAGTTTGAGAATTTGATGTTTATGCTAGCATGTTGGAGGCTGCCCAAATGGAATACAAGGAGTTACTTCTCCAAACTGAGTGTGGCCTCATCGCGGAGGTGGAGGAGTCCATGGACTGACCCCTGACATCTCCTCTGTACCTACTTCCAAGCACCTTAAAACTATGCCCTCTTGTGCTAGCCATTTCAGCCCTGGGAAAAAGCCTCTGACTATCCACACGTTCAAAGCCTCTCATCACCTTATACACCTCTATCAGGTCACCTCACATCCTCTGTCGCTCTAAGGAGAAAAGGACGAGTTCACTCAACCTATTCTCATAAGGCATGCTCCCCAATCCCCTTGTAAATCTCCTCTGCACCCTTTCTATGGCTTCCATATCCTTCCTGAAGTGAGGCGACCAGAATTGAGCACAGTACTCCAAGTGGGGTCTGACCAGGGTCCTATATAGCTGCAACATCACCTCTCGGCTCTTAAATTCAATCCCATAGTTGATGAAGCCAATAACTATTTAATAGAAAAGTGACTTACAGTAAATATATACATATATGTGCATTTACTATTTTGCATTTACTGCATTTAGCTAATTTTCTCTATTATATATTCCATTGTACTGCTGCCACTAAGATAAAAATAAAAAATTTCATGACATATACTGGTGATATTAAACCTGATTCTGATTCTTCCAGTTCCTTACCATCTTTTATTTCAGAGTTCTAACAAAACTCGTGTTTGAATGCCTCTAGTAAATTTTTCCTTTGTTTCTGTAAGGTAAAGGATCAGATTTTGTTGTGGGTCTCTACAAATTAGAAAGATTAAATTAGCTTTTACCATCCTAGTTCCGTTCTAGTAAATCTCCTCTATCTTATTAAGACCTTGACATCCTTCCTAAAGCCTAGACCTCCAGCTCTATGCAGGCTATGCCCATGCAAGATAATTTAATGCAAGTGATTTCATAATGGTATGTTATTTGAAACTTCTATGCGTTTCAGAATGCCTCCATGTGTAGAAAGTTTTGCATTTAATTTGATCCAGTTATAAGTATTAGATCATAATATTCCCTCAGGGCTTCGATTAAGCTGCCTTGTTTAGTGCATTGTGTACAGTGAGAGAAATTTAGGGTGACACAGGCAAAATGCAGAAGAAACACGGCGGGTCAACCACCGTCTATGGAGGGGAATAAGTAGTTGATGTTTTGGGTCAAGACCCTTCATCAGGACTGAAAGGAAGGGTAAAGAAACGAGAATAAGAAGGTAGGTGGGAAGAGGAAAGACCAGGTGAGGGGGAAGGTGCATTGGGGAGGGGGAATGAAGTAGGAAGCTGGGAGATGATAGGCTGAAGAGGGAGTCTGATAGGAGAGGATAGAGGACCAAGGGAGAAAGAGAAGGAGGAGGGGCACCAGAGGGAGGTGAGGAGATTAGAAAGATAAAGGGAACTAGAATGAAGCTGGTGGAGTGGGAGTAGGAGAGGGAAAGCTGTTCGTAGTGGTAGGGACTATAATTTTAGGATGAATGCATTATACAGGGTTAATCTTCCAAGCTTCAGTTATAGACCTCAGTGTATTTTCTAACATTAAGTATGCTAAAAAGGGAGTGGAGCAGAATTAGTTCAATTGGCCAATTAAGTCATCCCATTGTGGCTGATTTATTATCCCCCTCGACCACATTCTCCCTATAACTTTTAACACCCTTGCTAATCAAGGACCTGTCCTCTGTTTTAAATACTGTATACCAATTGACTTGGCCTCCACAGCCATCCTTGGCAATGAATTCCACTGATTAATCCACGCTTGAGCTATAGAAATTCCTCCTCATCTGTTCTGTAGGGACATTCCTGTATTTTGAGGCTAAAGCTAAACTACTAGAGGAATGTAGTGAGTCCAACAGCATCTATAGAGGCCGAGGGGTAGTCAGCATGTTGGGGAGTGGAGGTCTACATTGCTTGTAACAATATTTCCAACATAGAATTCGTCTGAAGAAGAAATAATACATGTATTATTGCTGAAGGTACTTTAAAAAAAAAATGGTGGTAGTGAGGTGGGGCTTGGCATTTTCTGATGCTGGTTTTTATTGAGGAGGACATTTTTACTCGTGAAACAATTCTGTTGTACAATCCACAATCATTCACTCTGCCCAAGCTCCTTAAACTGTACAGAAACATTCCTCAGGAGATAGTGTGCACATCACAACAGGTAAATCAAACATTACTCCATAATATCTAACCAACTTAACGTTCTCTTTGACTGATTGCCTTCCTTGGCTCAACAATTTTTATCAACTCAGCAACTGAGGAATAATAACGTCGCAGAGTATGTTTGATTATTTTTCTCTGAGCTTACAGTTGTGATTTGTATTCACATTAATAATCAAATGTTTCTCCATTTATCTTCTTAAGCCCATTAATTGGCAGAGCAATAAAGTCCATCTCACACATCCACCACTCTGTGGAAGACAATATTTCTTAATTTTAAGTTTTCTGTGACACCTACTAACTTTATACTCTTCTAATTCTGCTCTCATCAACAGCATTAAATCACTTTCTGATGCAGAATGTTATGTTTTCAAGATAGTTTATCAGATCAACTATTTTGCTGGTCTAGATCCTTGAAATACATTTGGAACATTTCTCTAGAATTAGGATGTTGTTAGCAATCAGACCAATGTGGCTGAGAAGTTTTTAGAGATAAGTTTACTAATCTTTATGATATTTGGGAAGTAGGATAGTAGAAAAGCAGCACTAGTATAGATGAAACAAAATCACACCCAGAAGAAGCCTTCCATTTCACTGCTCTTAACTCTCTCAAAATTGTGTGCCATGTTGGTTAATTCCTGTTTTGCTGCTTTGTTTTAGGCCCTTGTCTTTAAGTCCAATGTCTGAAATAAATTTACTATCAAAGTGTGTTTTTTAAAAAAAATATCACCATGCACAACCCTGAGATTCATTGTCTTGTGGGCATGATCAATAAATCTATAGAATAATAACCATAACAGAATTAATGAAAGACTGCACCAACTTGGGTGTTCAACTAGTGTGCAAAAGATAACAAACTGTGCAAATATAAAAAGAAAAAATAATAATAATAAACAATAAATACTGAGAACATGAGAGGAAGAGTCCTTGAAAGTGAGTCCATAGATTGTGGGAACATTTCAATGATGGGACAAATGAGGTTGAATGAAATTACCCCCTTTGGTTCAAGAGCCTGATGGTTGAAGGGTATAAATGTTTCTGAACTTGGTGGTGTGAGTTCTGAGTCTCCTGTACCACCCTCCTGATAGCAGCAGCAAGAAGAATTCAACTCCCAAATTTCCCTCTCCCCTATATTTCTTTCTTGAAGAGAAGCACCATTGCAACCAGTGTAACATTATGAATCTGAGCAAATTAGTTCATTAGTAATATTTCCATTCTTTTTCTACCTTTACTCATGGACATCCTTACATGATGTTCCATGGACTTTATTAATATACTGGAACTTAAATTTATCTATGTTATAAATCAGCATTTCCTTCACCCACTTTCTTAATTATTGACTTTTCTGCTACCAATCTCTTACACTGGCCCCTGCTTGCATTGCTTAGACACAGTAAATCATGTGATGCCAGTCCTTTGACATGAACAGATTCCATTAATCAATTCTCTACTGTTCTGCGGAATCCCAAGAGATCATTTTTGTCATTTGTCCCCACTTTAGTTAAGCTAAACTTGCCTTCAACTCAGTGAACTAATTTGATATTCTTCCTACAACAACTTTAATCTTTATGTAAGTCATCACTGAATTTAATATCCACCGACACTTATTATATCCTAACTTTTGAGTACACAATTTCTCAGAATCCAAGTCAGGATTATTATAACTGACATGTCATGAAATGTTGTTTTGTGGCAGCGGTACAGTGCAACACATAAAATAAACCGTAAGTTACAACAAAAAAGTAGTGCAAAGAAAGAGCTTAAATAGTGAGGTAGTGTTCATGGGTTCACTGTCCGTTCAGAAATCTGATGGTGGAGGGGAAGAAGCTGTTCCTCTACCATTGAGTGTGTGTCTTCTGGCTTCTATACCTCCTCCCTGATGACAGTAATGAGAAGTGGACAAGTTTTGGATGGTGGGGATCCTTAATGATCCCTCTTTTTTGAGGCATCCCCTTTTGAAGATGCCCTTGATACTGGGGAAGCTAGTGCCAAGATGGCATTGGCTGAGTTTACCGCTCTCTGTACAGCTAACAAAATTAAATGCACTTTTCCTTTTTACTTAGCTCCATGCACTTCTCTGCTCGTAAGTGTGTGCAGAGAGCTGTATCTCCTTGGGTAAACACTCTTATACATCGTCTGTCAATCCTGCGTAATTATTCACAAGCATTTAAACTCAGAAGACTGTCAGGAAACCAACTCGGGGGAAGTGTCCTTGTCGCAATGAATTACCTTTGTTTTAATCTTTTACTCCTGTCACATTGGTTTTCCCTTTTTTTGCTTCTATTTTCCAGTGCACATTGTTTGGATACTTTGCTGTTTCAGCATTTGTTCCGATTTTGCTTTTTCTCTCTTGGATTTTCCTTCCAGAAATTTTTGTCAAGTCATTCTTTCCCTAAGATGATGGAGCTATTTGCTTGCTTCATCTTGGATGGAGCTTTCTGAATGCTTACGAGATAGAATAATATCCGAGAGGACGTTAACGTCAGGGCAGCATGACAGTTAGTGTAATGCCATCACAGCACCAGTTGTAAGTTTGGGGTTCGAATCCCACCACTGCCTGTAAGGAATTTGTACATTTTTCAGGGTTTTCTCCAGGTGCTCCAGTTTCCTCCCACAGTCCACAGATATACGGGTTAGTGTTAGTAAGTTGTGGACATGCTATGTTGGTGCTGGAAGCATGGTGGCACTTGCAGGCTGTCCCGAGCACATTTCGGATTATGTTGGTCGTTGACATAAGCAATGCATTTCACTGTACTATATATTCAATGTTTCGACGTACACATGATAAAGCTAATCTTCATCTTTTTATCGTTAACAGCTATTTTCTTTGTCGATATCCTTAAAACTTCACTCAATTGCATTTTTTTTGGAAAACCCTTTTAATAATTAATTAGATTTTGTCAGTCCTTGTTACTGTTTTCCCGTTTGTAGGCTCAGTTGATCAAACCAAGAATGAGAGGCTTTGACTTTTAATCCATTCCTTCTTTAAAGTACAAATACTTCATTTGACACTGAGTAGAGTGGAAAAGCATGGCATAATATTTCATTACACCATATGGGGACACTAAGCTGGGAAGTTCACTGATCATCCACTTAATCAGAACTATTGCAACTTGCAAAAAAATATAAACACACTGCAGATGCTGTGGTGAAATCCACACGTACAAACAAGCTGGATGAACTCAGCAGGTCAGGCAGCATCTGTTGAAATGAGCAGTCAACGGATGCTGCCCGACCTGCTGAGTTCATCCAGCTTGTTTGTACGTGTTGCAAAAAATATAATTGCTTAGAAATTTGCCACCAATTAGTAGCATTAAACACACATAGGATTCCTTCCTTTCCAGCTTCTTACTCCATTCTTGTTCCCTCACCCACTCAACTTCACCCTCACCTGGTTTCACCTATCACCTGGCTGCTTGCGTTCCCTCTCCTCCTCCTACCTTCTCATTCTGTCTTCTTCCCCCTTCCTCCCAAATCCTGATGAATGGTCTTGGCCCAAAACTTTGCATGCATTCCTCCCTGTAGATTCTGCCTGACCTGCTGAGTTCTTCCAGCATTCTGTGTGTGTTAAACAAGGTGTAATTTCTTAAGACAAAGATCATACCCAGGAGGGTGCAGTTGGTGAGTATACAGAAGAGACGTTTTGGCCTGACTTGCCAAGTTCCTCTGGCACTTAGTGCTTGTGTTCCTCAAGATTTCCAGCATCTTCAGAATCCCTTGTACTTGTATAACCGTGTGTTGTACTCTGCATCTAGCATTCAGTCCTTTGATATAAATGGTATGAATGTCAGTGATGAAGTATAGTGCTATGGAAAAATTGCATTTAGCTTGACTGACCAAGGATCAGTTCAAGGCAGTAGAAGTTACAGGACAACACACCTTTCAGCTCAACATAGAACAATTGTTCATTGTCTGCACAGGCCTCTTTACAGCCTACCCCGCCTGTAAATCCTCCAATTTTCACACCCTCATCGGTGACCTCGAATTTATGCAGCTAACCATCCCACATTCTAATATACACTGACACAAGTTTTTCCAATCTGATAGGTCTGATTTTACTTTGAATTAGGTGTCTAAGAATAGAGAGGCAAAATAGGATTGACTGAGATTCAATGCTGACCTCTTGTACTGTATGAATTTTGCACTTTCTTTCTGTGAATCTTGAACATTTCACCAAGTGGTCCATTTTTAGGCCACTTCCCAAACACATGAACTTTGGTAGGCTGAGTAGGCACGGGAAATAGAGTCCCAATGAAGGGTCTTGGCCCAAAATGTAGGCTCTTTATTCCTTTCCATTTAAAGCTACCTGACCCGCTGAGTTCAAAGGATTCAAAGTACATTTATTATCAAAATATGTATGCAGTATCCAACCCTAAGGTTCGTCTTCCACACATACAGTCAGGAAACAAAGAAGAAATGTGGAACCCATTCAAAGAAAAACATCCACCCTTCTCCCCGTGCAAAAATAATTAGGTCAACGATGTCTAAAAAAATGAGCAAAATCACAGAATGCAAAACACAAAATCGAAAGGCATATTTCAGTTTAGCTTGGTGTTCCTTTTCTGCAGGCTGCTTTGATTCAAAAATCGCCCAAACTAGCTTCGAAAAAAAAAGGAGTGACCAAAAGAATTAGAAATACATCCTAAACTCATTTCAGTCCACGATCCTCAAACAGCGTCAATTAAATCTTGCTCCGGCACCATCCTCTGACAGCATTGGGGAGGGGAGGGGAGGGAGAGAGAGGGAAATTATTCCTCCAGCACTTTGTGTATCGCTGTAAATTGCCCCATTGTGTAGGTTAGTGTTTAAATCGGGGGCTGTTTATGGGTGTGCAAGAAGAATTAAAAAAAAAGGATGCTTCCTAGTGTACATGAACCACTGGATAGAAGCACCTATTTTATTTTTATTTAAAGATTCTGCATGTTCTGTTCTGGTCCAACAAGGCCCTGCTGCCCAATTACTCCCATGTGACCAATTAACCGGCTCCTCTGGATATCTTTGGAATGTGGGAGGAAACCGGAGCACCCAGAGGAAACACACATGGTCATGGAAAGAGAGAGGACAGACTCCTCACAGACAGGGGTGGAATTGAACTCTGATCACTGGTGCTGTAACAGTATCACCCGAGCCACACCAATTTGAATACTTAAAAAAGATTAAATAATGGTAATAAAACACAGAAATACTTGTAAATAAGTATCAACGTTTAACTAATATAGAATATTTAAACACAAACTCTTCTCCTTTAACTCCTTTCTTAGAATCCCTTTGGAAATCTCAGGAGTGAATATCCTAAGACGTTTTGCCGGGCATGGGATAGAAGTGACACTACACTCTATAAAGCAGCAGTATTCCAGTAAGACTAGGCCCCATGTGGATTCCAGCGACTCTGACTCAGTTAAACTATCAATAGCTGAAGGTTTTAAAATGATATTCACACAAACTATTTTTATTGTAAGATCTGAGGATTGTGTAACAAACTATACACATTTTTAACGTATATTCACACTTTGCAGATGGCTTCGCGAAGGAAATGGTGGAGGAACGCAGCAGGTCGGGTAGCATCCAGGGAAGGGAATTAACAGTTGACCTTCTGAACTGAGACCCTTTGTCTGCACTCGTGATGAAGGGCCTCTCTCTAAACACAGACCGTTTATTTTTTCCCGTGGCTGCTGTCTGACCTGCTGAGTTCCTCCAGCACTTTGTGTGTGCTACTCTGGGTTTCCAGCATCTGCAGAATTTCCTGATTTGAGTCAGAATTAGGTTTAATAACTATAGCCATAAAGGATAGGATTTATTATGGCCATAAGCACTGGCATATGTTGTGAAATTTGTTGCTTTGCAGCAGCAGTACAATACAATACATAATAAAAAAAACTATAAAATACAATAAGGAGAATACATATATGAAATGCAGATGGGCTCTCAGGTTTGTGGATGTAATAATGTCCTTACTAACATCTACCCCTGCAAACATTATGGCAGGAATTTGATACTTGGTATCCAGAGCTGTACGTGTGTAACATCATCCTTATTTTACCCTCCTTCAATAGAACCAAATGTTAGAATGGGAACTTCAGGGATGGCTCCTGCAATTCCGTGAAGAATAGTGATGTAAATAGTGAAAATAAATTTGATGCCAACTACTCCTTAAAAAAAAACCCAAAAAGACATTCGGAGCCAGATGATTTGTCATCTTCATCTCAAACATATAACACAGATTGTTATGCTTGGGAGGGGGGAGCTGTTTTAAGTTTTAAGGTTTAAGAGGATTTTTTTATATGGTCAGTAAGAGCTTGTTGCTTTTCTCTGAAGGTAAGAAAAGTCCTTTCAATCTGAAAATTGCTTGCATTTTCAAGTGCTATATCTGCAATGAAGGTGACTTGGCAAACCACACATGCTGTTCATATGGTCTTTTGGTATTGTCAGTTCTACAATTGGTCGTAAATTTTTATATTTTTAGGAGAGCATGTTCACCATGCTAAAAATTTACTGGAAAATCCTTTTGTAGAAACAAACAATTCAGTTGTACAATGACTAAAGAATATTTTGAAATATTCTTAATTATCGTTGAGTAGGTTTCTTTTCTTAAGTGAGAACCGATCTGATTCCAGCTGCCGGACAGATGATGAAATGTGAAGTTTTGTTTTGTAAAGTTCATACATGCACAGTGTTTATCGCTTGCATGTTTAAACGCATGGTCCTTCTGTTCTTGTGCATGACGCAGTTCCATGCAAAGATCAGTGCTGGCAGTGTGTCTAACGTCTGGTTCTTTCCTTCCTTGAAATTTCTGCTTTCAGAAGTCAACCGTGTGCCAGGTGAGCTCTTCCTCCACCAAGTAAATTTAACCAATGACTAACTTGCAAGATGTTGCCAATCTTCAGCTTTGCTAAAAATGGCATTAAATAACAAAAACTTTGAAAACGTTTTGCACGATAACTACTCTTCCCTAATGGAGCTGCATTAGGCAAGGCAGCTTAGTCAGTATTTTGACAAAATAAAAACTCTTACTTGAGTTATCTGCATTGAAAGGCAGTGGATGTCTAAAGAAACATAGCCGTAACAAATGAGAATGAACCACTATGAAATTGGGTAGGTTTATCTGGTGGGTGACGTTGCAGATAGCACCAAGTTGTTGTTGTGGGGAGAAAAAGATTAATGATCACTAAGGCAGTAAGATCACTGACTAAACTATTTTTCTAAAATAAAAACCGGTAATGGTTTCACTGAGAGGAATTGGCGAGCTGAGTTTGAAACTGTTCAGTAATTGACCAAAAAGAATTAAATAATCATTTGATTTATTTCCCACGTTAGCTACTTTCTTTTTGTTCTTGCCTACACCTTCTCCGCCAACCCAAAACTAATGAGTTGTACTCTTTGTCACTGTAAATAAATGACCCTAATTCAGTAATAACTTTGCGTTCCTTTGTAATGATGTAGCATTTTGTAGTAGGAATTTGTGCATGCTGTATCTTTTATGGGCAAGAGGGAAAATAGGGTTATCTGAAATACATTCCTTAATTCCTTATAGTAAAACAATTAGCTGCCAGATTTATTGATGACTCCTTAGTGTGCCAATAATAATAATATATGGTTAAAATTGTGATTCGTCGTTTGTACAAGAAAACTAATTACAGGATGTTATACTTAATAGTTGTAGCTAATAGCTGAAGATTTGAAAGCGGAGGAGAAATTGAACAAATACCGCAAGTCCATAGCTTAACCTAGACAGTATCTAAAAGGGATACAGCTTGTATAACTTTTATGCTGCTTATATATATTCAAAGGCAAAAGGTGACTCGTTTGATTCTTTGGAATGAATTTAGTCTTTCTTAGTTTAATAGCGATGTAAGCTTTTTCACTCGTGGCAAAAAGCTTCAGCGTGACTGATAACATACTTAGCCTTTAAGTATGCGATATCACAATACCGACTGGTATTGTATGAAACTCTTGTTGATTTTCTTTGACCTTATTTCTTCCTCTTCAAAGGTTTCTCACATCTGATGATGGGCGAGCAAGGTATGCTGTCTTTTCCTGTCTTTCTGCTTCTATTAACTTCCTTTTCTCCCCCCTCCCTCGCTGCTAGTCTGTTGAGTAGCAATGTGGTGGATGAATTTCTGTTTCCTGCGTTAGCTATTTCAAGGCTTTCTATTACTGCAGCCTGTTTAATATTGAATGCTGAGTGGTTGATTCCGATGGCTCTGTTTGGAGCGTGACTGCATCATGAGGATGAACACCTGATATTCAGGATGCTTTTCTTAATGTGTCGCTAGCTACATTGCAGTGACCCCAGAGTACATTGTATATGTATGCACACATTCATATTTTTGACATTGCATGATCCCAATGGACTTAATAAAAAAATCCCAATAATAGTTGCTGAAGCTGGGCTATCAATGGGTGGAAATAATGCACATGATATTTTCACACTGGTGACCATTGATATCCAGGACTGCATAAGTAGTTTATTTTTTGCATTTTGGATTTGCCATTGCACGTATGTGTATATTATGTTCAATGCTGCATCTATATGATTTCTGTATATTTTTCAGCAAACTTAGTGGATTACTGCAGATTTCTGCAATAATTCACAGCTTTGATTTTTGTTTGGTGTGTGATGTGTTGAAGTGTTCCTAATTTGTTATCCTTCCCCCTTCTTCATCGCCCCTCAATGATGGATTTCATGCTTACTCGGATCCAAACTTCATTTCTGTAGGTAGAAGTAAAGGTAGAGTTATGTTTTTTTTTTATTTTCACTGCTTACAAACAAAGATGTGTTTTTTTTAAATATATTTTGTATATAAGATTGTTGATCTGTCATTGTGGTATCACAACTCAGCTGAAATGCGTTTCAGACTTCGGCTTGGTAATGTTGACTCTGGAAATTGTTTCACTCACATAAGCTTCAGTTTTTCTGTCTTGCTGTAATTGCTAAAATAATGCATATGCTGGTTACTTGGAGAAGCACTATTTTAATGATCGTGCATTTGATGTTGAATTCCATTGAGAAGATATTGTCTAGATTTTTTAAAGTTTGATTTTTTTAAACAGTAAAAATCCTATGCAACGTTGAAGTGTAAGCACTTGCTTGCTTTACATTAGCTGAACTGTGAGCTAATTCTACATTAGGGCTTGTAGACTCATATTCTTGAACACCTCTGTGTGATGTGGATGAGCCCCACTATTACTACAAAGCAAATGAAGAGTTGGTGAGAATTATTTTGGCTGATTTCATGGATTCAAAAACAGTCATTGCCAATTAAATAGTGATGGATGTTAATTAAGTATATTAATCCAGCTTTTCATGCTGAACAACACAAATAAACTCCTACAAGTATATCAAGAGATTTGTGTGTAATTGTGTAAATTTAAACCTATTACAAGGATTGGTTAGATACTCACTTGATTGACAGAAAGAATTGAATGTTGCAGTCTGTGTTTTATTTTCATGCTGTCTCCATGTACTACAAATATGTATTTATTTGACAGAAAATTACTTCATCTCACTATAAATAGAAAAGGAAGAAAGTGAGGTAACTAGTGCCATTTTCCCCACTGTGCCATTTTATTTTCAGTCTGGTTTCAGCAATAGGTTGACAGCTTTTTGATAAATGATATCATCGTTTGCACGTTCTGCTTGCTCTCTAATTAGGTTTTTCAACATTATGTTGTGACATTCCTTTTTTTTTAATATCTTAAGGAAGGATGCATGTGTTCATTGTGGGTGGTGTGTCAACCTCCCTGTTAGTGTTTCACTAATTTTAATTTTCTGTGGTACATCAGATGTTGGCTGACTTTTCATATGATGAAAATTTAAGATCTATTTTGTGCATCAATAAAGTGAATGTAATCACATGCTGTTTTCTGAATACTCTGGTAAAAGAACAATTGATGTTGGTAATACTAAGGAACAGCACATGCTTCAGTGTAGTGAAGAATTCAGCAGAGTGTACAACTGTGTTTTATCCACTGGTAAACACCGTGTTCTACTGATAATGAATTTCTCTTCTTTGAGGAATGTGAACTTAGAACCTTTATGTTTGTAAGGATATTTGGATATATAGAACCTCTTTGTCTGCACCTTCCATGGGGATAGTTGCCATATTTCTCCATTTTGTATAGAAAGTGTGAAGATAGAAAATAGATTTAATGGTGTTCATATAGGAATCACACCCATAGAAATTTCCCAGTTTCACTTCAAAGCAATCAGAATATTTTCATTAGTAAAGTCTATTGATATCTATTAAAACAGTAATGGGAACTGATTGATAATATGTCACAATGTTTTTATAATGCTATGTGCAAATATTAATAATAAAACTCTGAGGTTTTTTTGTACCAATGACAGTCTATGTTCACTCTGACAAAGCAGATGAATTGGGGGAAAAACACTATTGAGGTTTTCAAATAACTTCATCTTTTATTTATGTCATTTTGTTTAGAACAGTTTTTGGAAATCTTAACTGAGCATATACTCTCGAAACAGATCCTGTTGGCCCATTGTGTTTTTGAAAGACCTTTTGCTTTGGGTCTGAAATAAGCAGGATGCTCCATTGATGTGGTTGATGAAAGATTAAGAATTGCGGCAAAAGTGGTAACTAATAAAAAAGAATCAATTGAATATTTTACCCTCAGGAAATGTAAGACAATGAATGCAGTTCTTCTATTCAACCCCAATAAGACTTTGCAAAGTCAATATTAATATGCAAATCTCTTTAAAGTTACAAATGCACGATTCTGCATTTTTTCATTTTCTGGGGATCATGGGGAGCATATTGTGTTTTCTTTTTGACAACCACAGCAAGTCTGCAGATGATTATCACGATGAGAAATTTTCTCAGTGAAGATTGACATGTATCTCCGCTCTATCTAATTGTGCTCTTCCACTCCCCTCACCTCTGATTTCACTCATGCAACTTTTCATGCTCTACCAGTAGGCTCAGGACACTGAGAAACAGCATTTTTACTAAGTCTATGCATTAGAAAGGCATTTGTGTTTTGCTCACATTTTTAGTTTTTGTTATCCATAATTTGTTCATTATGTGAATCTATATTGGAAAATTGAATTTCCCTTTCCAACCCCACTAATAATCTCCAGGGCACTCTAATATTATTCCAACAATTACCTTCCTTGGGCTTTTGCAAATACAATTTATTTTCAGTTATTTGTAGTTGGTGTCAACTGACCTTGATGATGTCACTTGAAATGGAAATTTACTCCAAAAAATATGCTTTTGGATTTGAGTGGATTTTTTTTTCTGTAACATTCGGTACCAAAATTAAGGTCCCTGAACATGTGGTTTAAATGCTGATGAAAGACTATTAAAAAGAAACTTTAAATATCTGTAAACTGAATTTCATCCATATTTGATGTGCCAAATGCTTGGTGCAGTCTAGTGTCCAAATGGGCAACTTCCAGAAAAGCCCAGTAAAATTTTAAAAAAATGAAAACATCTTTTTGCCCCATTTAGAGACTGTAATATGCAACCTCTAAATGGTTACCAACAGCATCGAGGGATTATGGGGAGCATATTGTATACTTTGCATGACAACCAGAGCAACTCTGCAAGAGATTGTCATGGAGAGAATTTTTTCAGTGAAAATTGATGTGTATTTCCACTGTATTAAATTGTGCGTCTACCACTCCTGTTATTCCTGATTTTGCTCATGCAACCCTTCCTGCACAATCAGTAGTCTCAGGCTACTGAGAAGCAGCATTTTAGAAAAGGCAGAAGTAACAGCAGTAACCTCTGCAGTAAAAAGCAACAAAACTAAGCAGATATACAAGCAGAAAAGCAGTCAGACAGGCTCCAGTAGACCAGCGAGGACGTGACGTATCGCTTGTTCCTTCTTTGGTGAGTGAAAAACCCAGGACAAAGGATCCACCTTTTTTCCATTGGCTTAAGTTGTTAATGAGAATATGGTTGGATTATGCTCATTTCTGATCGCCTCATTATAGGGAGGATGCGGAAGCCTTGGAGAGGATGCAGAGGAGATTTAGCGTGATGCTGTCTGGATTAGAAAGCGTGTCTTATAAGGAAAGGTTGAGTGAGCTCCGGCTTTTCCCTTTGGAATGAAGGAGGACGAGATGTACCTCGTGGGTATGGAGGGCTATGGTCCGGGTGCAGATCAATGGACAAAGCAGTTTGAATGGTTCAGCATGGACTAGATGGGCCAAAGAACCTGCCTCTGTGCTATAGTTTTCTGTACCTCTATGACTCGATATAGGTGTATAAAATGATGAGAGGCATTGATAATGCACAGCCAGGACTATTTTCCCAGGGCTGAAATGACTGTTACGAGAGGGCGTCATTTTTAAGTGTTTGGAGGAAAGTGGATATCGGAGGCAGGATTTTGCATAGAGTGATATGTGTTTGGTATGTGCTGCCGGGGGTGGTGGTGGAGTCTGATACATTAAAGGCAGTGGAGAGACTCATTGATAGGTACATGGGTAAAAGAGAAGTGGATGGTTGTGTAGAAGAGAAGTGTTAGATTGATCTTGGAATAGGATCAAAAGGTTCGGCACAACATCGTGGGCTGAAAGGCCTATACTGTGCGGCACTGTTCTACGTTCTACGTATTATTGCATACCAGCCCCACCCCAAATAAATAAAACTTTTGTCAGAATAAATAAAAAAATAAACAATAAAGTGGCAAAGGAAAGCAAGGGTGTTCATGAGGATTTGTTTAATTATTAGTTGCAAGTTGGCAGTTTGAGATCGGAGGTTTGTAGGACTGGAGGGCTTTACATTATTAGATTGTC
Organism: Hemitrygon akajei; assembly: GCF_048418815.1. NCBI lineage: Eukaryota > Metazoa > Chordata > Chondrichthyes > Myliobatiformes > Dasyatidae > Hemitrygon > Hemitrygon akajei. The sequence continues at coordinate 21,549,241 of NC_133126.1, forward strand.
GGATTGTTCAATATTAAAAATTCAACATGTCTTCCATTGACTGTTTAAATATTAGTGCAGTAATACCTGATGATATCAATCGATATTAGTATATTTGGGTTTTCTGGGAGATTTTTATTTGCTCCCACTTTGGAAGTTACAGTGCAAATGTAAGGCACATAAGATTGCTGGTACTAAGCTGGAAATCTAACATTTCCAAGTTTGCAGGATGGTTCTCCAAAACTGGTGCTAATTTGGCTTTCAGACCTAATTTGCATCCTGAGATAGTCATGCTGTCAATGCTACTTCTATTAAATCCTCCCTCCATGTTTCATCTTACAGAATTCTGACTTCACGTGAATTCTGCCATCAATTTTTAAAACATTTTTAAGGCAGGAAATTTAGTTACATATGCAAGATATAATTGTGGAATAGAAGAAGCAGCTAGTTAATTCAAAAGGCAAATGGGCTGCGAAGAAAACTTATTACGTGTAACCTCCTCACCGTATTTAAACAAATACATTGTCTTTAAGAATGCATCTACCACAATGGAAGGCCATTTAAGAGATTTATTTTGGAAATTGACAAAAATATATCCAGAATGTGAAATCCTTTGATTCTTAAGGTGATTAAAACTAGTCTTTGGATGTAGACATTTGTTTCTATACTGTTGTAAGTACATGGGGAAAACAGCAAATATTTGTGTTAATCAACCATCATTGAATTTATTAGTTTCTGACTTGCTGTTTATGGACTGTCTTCAGGAATGGAATACTATGTAACCTGGGTATTGCCTGTAGTCTTGGAGCTTGTTGGGATATGAGATCCACCTGAGGGTTAATGGAGTCTAGACACTTGGTTTTGGACAACTCCAGGCTATAAAGCTCGTCTGCTGTATTGTAATTCAGACTCTGCATCTAACCATGCTGCACTCTCTGTTTGCAAGACAGGAGCTACTATTTTGTTCAAAACTGTTTTCTCATTTACTCTGAAGATCAAATACATGCATTAACCTTTGTGAAGGTGTATTTGGTTTGCAGAAAAGTTGGCTTAATAATGGATTGAGAGAGAAGTGGGTGTTATTTCACAGATATTTAAGCAATCCTCCATTGTACTGCAGTGGCTATTGTTAATACAGTTATTCAATCAAATAAAAATGACTAAGTATTTCTAAAAATCAATTTCTTCAGGCCATCAGCCCTACTGGGGCAGCTCACCAGAGTTCACTGCCCTGGGCTAGTTGTCCCCAGCTCAACACCTCCATCCATAATCCAACCCTTGACACTCCCAACCAACAGTACCTTATCATTTCCTGTCTGTCACCTTATCTACAGGCACTCCTGTGCCTAGTGTCACGTTATGGACAAACAATCTATGTATCTACTCTACCTTGTGTATTTATATTTACAAATATTTTTGTGTTTGGTTTTTTTGTGCTGCATCGGATCTGGAGTGACAATTATTTTGTTCTTTTTTACATTTGTGTACTGGAAATGACATTAGCCATTCTTGAAGATCCTTCCTTTCCCAGGGATGAGTTCTTTAGTGCTTCTGTTGGTGTTTCTGTAGCACTGGGATTTTATGGGATGGGGTTGCAGCCTAATGATCTTCCTTTCACAGCCAGGTGTGGGACCATCCAATGGGAAGTTAGAAATCAATGTGTTGCCCTGTAATCCTTATTGATTACTTCAGTGGGTAAGGAAGGTATTGTGATGCACTATTTTCAAATCACATATTTAGCAAGTCTATATTTTATGCAGTCAGAAGTTTTGTGGGCATGCAAATTATGTATTTTCGAAGAGCTGCATTTCCATCCATGCATTGCTGAAAATAGTTTGGCAATAGGTATGTGCCCTACGTTGCATTTAACTGATCTTACAGATGAGGGAGCAAACAAAACCATCCAACAGAAATAAGAGGAAAATGGTCATTCTCTTGTTCCATAGTATCTTCATTTTCCCCCTCACTGGTGATGAAAATGTATGATCAAAAATAAAAAAAGTTTAAAGAATCAAAGATGTGCGACAGATTTTAATCATTGGTTTGTGCATTGTCCTTTATTTAAATGTCAGGTGTTACTTGTTGAAGTGCAGTTAATCTGGGGCTGTGAAGGTCACTGATTGCCTCAATGTCAAAGTCATTTATCAGGAATAATGTCATTTTTCTTTCATGGCAGGTCTTACCTCTGTAAGGTACCAGCTGCTAAGGCATCCACAGTTAGCAGAGGCTGATTTTCCCCTTTATTATTGGTAACTTAAAGAAATGGCTGAACAATTGTAAGATTGCTCATTTTGGCAAAGTGTAGCAATGAGGCAGAGTATTAGTGATCGGTTGTGTGCTCTTTTATAAACAATATTGATATTAAGGAATGTTACCGTTGTAAAATAAACAATAGGCTTGTGGAAAATGTCTGAAACATTTAATCTGATGTATAACATTTCATAAAAAAAGATTGTTAAAACAGTGTAATTGAGACGTTGACAGCAAAATAATAATGCCAGCGTTGCTCAAGTTATCTGTCAACATTAATTTTAAAATTGGAACTCCTAAAGGCAAAATCCAATTTTCTTTAAAAGATGACTGCTTGTTTTAACATGTTTCTGTGTGAATATTGACATAGTAGATGTTTCTGTGAAGAACAGATCTCTGGTTAATGTTGTATACCATTCTCTTTGAAGTATATAGTTTATCCATTTTGGGCTGAGACAAGAAGAAAGCTATTCACTCCAGTGGCTGTAAATATTTGGGTTCACTGCTCTAGAGGGCCATGGAAACTGTCTGTGAGTGTTTTTTGAGACTCTGTGAAGTAGAAATTTGGATATGAAAGCTATGAAATGACACAAATTAAGGATGGAAAGTGGAGTTGACATAGATTAACTATAATATTAAATAACAGAGCAGCTATGAGAAGCCATATATCCCACTTAAAGTTCATATTATATATTATCAAAACACATGTATCTCAACACATACAATCCTGAGATTCATTTTCCTGTGGGCACACTTGGCAAATCTCTCAAGCAGTAACTATAACAGGATCAATGGACGATCAACCAGAGTGTAGAAAACAACAAACTGTGCAAATGTGAATATAAATAAATAATGAATACATGAGATAATGAGATAGAGTTCTTAAAGTGAGTTCATTGGTTGTGGGAACATCCCAATGATGGGGCAAGTGAATGTCCTTATCCCTTTTGTTCAAGAACCTTATGGTTCTTATACAGGCAACCCCTGTATTATTTGGGGAATGAGGTGGTTTTGATTCTAGAAAATGGTCCATATTGTATTTTCTGGAATGAAAAGCCACACTATTTGTGTAGTGCTAAAAAAATAATGTGAATTGAGAAAACAATAGTGCACTTGTTTATTTACTTTTTTTTGCATCTATTTTGTAAGAGTGAATTATTATTCCGTATCTCAGTATTTTTTGGTAGTGATTGGGGAGTTCTGTAAGGGTAAATTTCAATTACCCAATCTGCCATAAGATCACCTGTAATGAATGTATGGTGTTTCAATCGTCCTTTACTGCCTTCAGAACTTCCAGAACTTTGTCACACGTTGATTATTTATATGATGCATTCAAGTCAACTAGTTTCAGACCAATTCTTTATCGCTGAAAAATTTGGGATTCAGATGCAACGTGGGTTTATTTATCATATATACATTTGCAACATGTAGAGAAATGCAGCTTTTGTGTCAACAGCTGACACACCCAAGGATGTGTTGGGGGCAGCCTGCAAGTGTCACCACACATTGCAGTGTCAACATAGCATGTCCATCAGTGTTCTGCAGAACAACACAAGCAACTGGAACTACAAAGCTGTACAATCCCTGTTCAGCTAGTATAGCTTGAGAAAATTTAATTTGAAAACATTATAAATTCATTCAAGGAGTTTACTTTCTTCAAGCATGATCTTACAGGGTGGAGTTTTGTAATTTGTATTTTGCAGAGCTTTGGAATGCAAGCTGACTGCAGTAAGCCTAATATTGGTTGAAGATAAATTACTAGAGGGAATTCTAAGATATAAGATGTACATGCATTTTTAAAGTAAGGCATGATTGGGGATAGTCAACATGACTTTGGGAGATCATGTCTCCTGAATTTGATTGAGTATTTTTGAATAAATAACCAAGAAGGTTGAAGAGAGAATGGTTGTAGAGGTGCCTACATGGACTTTGATAAAGTTCTAAATGGTAGACTGTTATGGAAGATTAGATTCCATGGGATTTAGGGAGAGGTAACTATTTAGATATACGATCAGCTTAATGATAAGAAATACGCAGTGATGGTGGAAGGCTAATTTTTGGACTGGAGGTGCATGACTAGTAGTTAGTTACAAGTTCAAAGTAAATTTTATTATCAAAGTACATATATGTCACCAGAAAAAAAACCCTGAGATTCATTTTCCTGTGGACGTTGTCAGCAAGTTTATAGACAAGTAACAATAACAGGAACAATAAATTATCAACCAGAATGCAGAAGACAACAAACTGTTTATATGCAAATATAAATAAATAGCAATAAATAATGAGAGCATGCGATAGCAAGATAAAGGGTGAGATCATTGGTAGTAGGAACATTTCAAAGATTTTTTTTAAAACAAAATATACTTTATTCAAAAATAAAATTGGGTACAATAAACCATTCAATGACTCTTAGTCCTTTACAAATGTTTCCATTACAGTCTTTACATTCCCACACTTTTGCCTCCGTGTGCTGGTAGACCATCAAGTTTCGGGCCGACCAAAGAGCGTCTTTGACCGAGTTGATGATCTGCCAGCAGCACCGGATGTTGGTCTCAGTGTGCGCCCCGGGAACAGCCCGTAGATCAGAGAGTCCTCTGTTACGCAGCTGCTGGGGATGAACCTCGACACCGCTCCTTCCATCCTTCTCCACACCTTCTCCGCGAACCCACAGTGTACAAAGAGGTGGGTTACCGACTCCTCCTCACTGCAGTCCTCCCGTGGGCAGAGGGGTGTGGAGACGACGTTCCGGGCGTACAGGAGGGATCGGACTGGGAGAGCCCCTCTCACCACCAGCCAGGTGAGGTCTGGCGATGAGGCATTTTGTCAGATGAACTGGACAGTCTGCTCAGGGAACCACCCCACTGTGTCCATCTCGTCCTTCTCCTGCAGTGCCTGCAGGACCTTATGTGCTGACCACTGCCCAATGGCCCTGTGGTCAAAGGCGTTGACCTGAAAGAACTTTTCTACGAAGGACAGGTATGGCGGCAACGACCAGCTGACAGGGCTGTTGCGCGGGAAAGGGGCCAGACCCATCCTTCGCAGCCAGGGCGACAGGTAGAACCTGGGCACGTAGTGGTACTTGGTGCCCACGTACCTGGGATCCACACACAACCTGATGCAGCCACACACGAAGCCGGCCATCAGGGTGAGGGCGACATTGGGGACGTTTTTTCCCCCGTTGTTCAGGGACTTGTGCATGGTGGTCCGTCTGACCTGCTCCATCTTGGATCCCCAGACGAATCTGAAGACGGCTCGGGTGATTTCCGAGCAGAAGGAACGGGGAACTGGCCACACTTGCGCCGAGTACAGCAGCCCTGAGAGCATCTCACACCTGATGACCAGGTTCTTGCCCGCTATCGATAGGGAGCGCCCTCCCCATAGCCCCAGTTTCTGTTTGACCTTGGCAAATTTCAAAGATGGGGCAAGTGAGTGTAGATATCGCCTTTTATTCAAGGGCCTGATGGTTGAGGGATAGGAACTGTTCTTGAACCTGGTGGTATGGGTCCTGAGGCTCTTGTACCTTCAAACTTATGGCGGCAGCAGCAGAAGAGAGCTTGGCCTGGGTGGTGGGGACTCTCTGATGATAGATGTTGCTTTCCTGCAACAGCATTTCATGTAGTTCACTTGGTAGTTGGGAGGGCTTTACCTGTTATGTACTGAGCTAAATTCACTACCTTTTGGAGGTGCTCCAAACATTGCTATTTGTCATCTATATTAATGTACAAGGCTTGGTTGCAGGTGACACTGAAGTCAGTGGTATTGTCAATAGTGAAGATGGTTATCAGGAATTAAGAGGGATTTTGATCATCTGAGTATATGGACTAAGAAAAAGTGAATAGAGTTGAATTTGGCTAAGTGTAAAGAGTTGCATTTTGGGAAGACAAATGAGAGTAGGACCTTGACGGTGAACCGCAGTGCACGGGAGAGTTGTAGAACCCACAGACCTATAAGTACAAATCCATGGTTCCCTGAAAGTGACATCGTAGGTTAACAGGATGGTGAAGAGGGCCTTCATCAGTCAGGGGATGGGATGTTATGTGGCAATAGTATAAGATATTCCAAATGCAAACTGGTCAATATGGCATTCAGTTTTGGTCACCTTGCGATAGGAGAGGTGACTTTAAAGTGCAAAGAGTGCAGAGGAGATTTATGAGGATATCACTGAGACTTGAGGAAATGAGCTATGAAGACAAGGTGAGCTGATTGGAACTTTATTCTCTGGAGTGTAGAAGATGAGGGAGTAATCATATAGAGATGTATGAAATCACAAAGGCTATAGATAGAGTGGATGCACACAGCCTTTTTCCGGGATGGGGAAATCACTATCTGGGGGATGTGGATTCAGATTGAGAGGCGAGAGAGTTAATAGGAAACCGAGAGGCACCATTTTCATCCAGAGGGTGGTTGTGAGCTGCCAGAGGAAGTGGGTGAAGCAGGTACATTCTCATGATTGAAACGTTGCTTGGAAAGATAAATGGAGAGAAAAGGTTTGAGGGATGTGGGCTAAACACAGCAAATGGGATGACCTTAGATGGGCATCTTGGTAGGCATGGATGTTGGGCTGAGGGGCCTGTTTCTGTGCTGTTTTATTCAGTGGCTTCAGGATCCTAAAAGGATGTATTGTATGGGGACTAAATTTATTTTGACCGGAGGCGAATCAAAGGTGAGCAGCACTGCTGTAATGCATTTGGATTCATTCCTATGCCTGGTGCTTTGTAATTTGTTATGGTAATTCACTTGATAGGAATTCAGATGCTAATAACTGCCTGCAACTGTGTTTAAATATCTGTAATTACTGCATAATATTATGTTAATAAATAATGTTCCTCCCTGCCAATCTCAATTTTCCTTTGGTTTACTTCAGTACTTCAAAGGTTGTCTCTGCTGTTGGGATAATAATGAAGTGCTGGTAATCTCTAACATTGAACCTGAGTGGTTGCTCTCACCTGTTAACGTATCGAGTGAGTGTCACAGAGTCATTGAGATATATAACACGGATTGAGAGTAATAACCCTTGGTCACTTTTAATTCCACTTCTCAGTTACAACAGTATATTTTGACATCAGGAACAATCAATTGGTTACAGACTGCAATATGTTAACATTAAACATATAATCAAAAAGCAAACTACTGCAGATGACTGGATCTGAACTATAATGCTGGAAATGCACAACAGAATGATTATAATCTTGATCATCGCAGGCAAAGTAGTTCAGGAAGATCACTCATCCTTTTGAGCTCTGTCCGTGAAAGGCCTAGCCTGCTTAAACGTTGCACCTCAGAGAAGTCTGATATCAGCATGGGTTCCTATTAAATCTGGATGGGTAATGGTTTGGTTCATGAGCCCTTCTGCACCAGCTTCCTTATCATTCATATTGTTGACTGTGATGACTCCACCTCCACGTCATCCAAGATGAGAGTGTGGATTAACATACATTGAACAGCACCGGAGATCACGGCAGGCAATGTAGCTGTTGTTGGATTCACAATAATGTGTTTTCAGGGGAATAGTTATTGATCAAAGCCGGCTATTCTGTGAATAACCATAAACTGTCATTTATTCTTTTTTAAAAGAGGATTAACAGATGAAGTTTAAAGATTGTGGGGTATTGCTTTATGATTCTGATTCTAACTCATGGTGCAGCAATATAAAACGTTGGTCAGGCGTCAATTGGAGTATTGCCTGCTTCTTTGGTCACCACATTAGAGGGCTTTGGAGAGGATGCAGAAAAGGTTCAGCAGGATGCTCCCTGATTAGAGGGTGTTAGCAATAAAGGGAGGTTGGACAAACTTAGATTGTTTTCTCTGGAGTGTCAGTTGCTAAGGGGAGACATGACAGAATTTATAAAATTTGGAGAGGGATAGATGGAGGAGGCATCTAGAATCTATCTTTTAGGGTGTTGACTCTTAGAGGGCATAGATTTAATGTGAGAGTGGAAATGTTCAAAAGGGGATTCATGGGGCAAGCTTTTTACAGAGTGACAGGAGTCTGGTCTGCCAGTGATGGTGGTGGGAGCAGGTAATGGCATTCAAGGTGCTTTTAGATAACTACATGAATATGCAGGGAATGGAGGGATTTCAATGATCTGTAGGCAGAAGATCTAACATAGAGTAATGTGTCCAGTTTTGGTCAATGACATACAGGAAAGATGTTATTAAGGCTAAAAGAGTGCAGATAAAATTTACAAGGATGTTGCTGGGTCTGAAAGAACTGAGTGATAGGGAAAGATATATATATGGATAGGTTAGGACTTTATTCCTTGGAACACAGAAGATTGAGAGGCAAACAAAATTATAAGGGGTACAAGATTCGGGTAAATGCAAGCAGGCTTTTTCCACTGAGGTTTGGTGGGACTACAGCTTAGAGGTGATGAATTAGGGGTGAAAGGTGAAAAGTTAAAGGGAAATATGAGGTGAAACTTCTCCATTCAGAGGGTCATGAGAATGTGGAATGAGTTGCCAGTGCCAGTGGTGCATGCGAGCTTGATTTCAATGTTTAAGAGAAATTTAGATAGGTATATGGATGTTAGGGGTATGGAGGGCTATGGTCCAGGTGCAGGTTGATGGGAGTCTAAATGCCTCGGCATGGATTAGATGGGCCAAAGGGCCTGTTTCCATGCTGTACTTTTCCATGACCACGACTAAGGGACTAGTTTAATTGGACATCATACGCAATACAGATGTGTGTGAAAAGCCTGTTCTTGCGTTGTACTGTTCTATATTCTATAGTGATGAGCATGTGTGTGAGAATGAGCAGCAGGGAAAGGAGTGGGAGAACGGCATCATGCTGAGGGCAAACATATTCCCGATGGGTCAAACGGCTTCATCTATCATTGTGACATTTGAGAAAGAAATGAGAAACTTATTTATTTTTGCTGAGTTTTGTTCCAAATGTTAGGTCCAAATTGCTGGCCTGCTCAAAACTCCCAATGAAGTACAGCTATTTTGCAGTTCAGAATTGGCTTGCCACTGATGAGAGCAAGTTTTGGGCATCTTGCTGGTCCCCAGATATCATGTTTCCCTTAGTTTATGGTGCATAAATGGGCTCTATGTTCACGCCTAAAATCTGATCTGGGAACTCACTAAAGCAGTTATCAAGCTGATAAAATGTACCTTTAAAATTGTTTTGCTGATGCAACTATAAGACAAGAAATAGGAACAGGAGTAAACTATTCAGCTTCTTGGTCCTATGCCACCATTCAATACCACCATGGCTAATTCCACATTCTTCAGATTTGCTCTCCTTATATTATCCTTGGTTGATTGGAGTTGACCATGGATATTGTGACCCAGCTGTCTACATCATATGCAATCCTGGGCAGTATGATATAGAGAGCAAGCTGTTGCTCAGGCAGCAGGTACCCCCTTCTCCACGCTGCTAATGAATCCAAAAGAATGGCAGAGACTGATACAGTTTAGCACCAGTGGCGTTGGAGAAGTTGCCAGTCAGCGTTGAACTCAACATATAAGATTGCTGTAGGGACTCCAGCTCCAGGGGGTTTACTCCTGAAGTCCTAACAATGAGTATAGGCAGCGGAGGTTTGAGAACAGTTCTCCTTCTCCCAGGTGAGCTGGCAACTATGGGCAACGAGCCCCATCTGCCCTAAGCAATTGGTTTTAAGGAGCCATTAACCTGCCTTTGCCCCTTCTCCTGTTAATAGAAATGGTTCTTCTGGGATTAGTAGCTAAACCACATATGAAGGCCAGGAGCTGGTTTTCATAGGCAATTTGAGGCACATGACATTGGAAGCATTTAATAGGTAGTGGGAGCTTATCTCTACTACTCCACTCCCCCACCCCCTCCAGTTATGACAAACTTGAGGAACTTTCTCAAGGGGATCCTTGATCTATCCCCTTACTGATTAACAATCTATCTAGTTCAGCTTTTAATATAAGACCATATGATATAGATGAAGAATTGGCCCATTCAGCCTACTGAATCCATACCACCATCCCATCATGGCTGTTTTATTATCCCTTTTAACCCCATTTTCTTGCCTTCTCCCCATAACCCTTGACACCCTGAGTAATCAGCGTCAGCTTTAAATATACCCAATGACACGGCCTTTCCAGCTGTCTGTGGCAAAATAAAGTCCCCTGGTTCACCACCCTCCGGCTAAAGAAATTCCTCATCATCTCTTCAAGAATAGAATCTTCACAGCTTTGCAGAGACCACCATTTCTGAGATAATTCCTTATGGTCCGAAACATCCTCCCTGCATTTAACCTGGCAATGCCCCAGAAACTATCATGGTTTAATAAGATCACTTTTTATTCTTCTAAATCTAATGAATACAAATCAAATATGTTCAAACTTTCCTCATAAAATATTCCCTCCATACCTGGGATCATCCAACCAAATCTTCCCCAAATTGCCTGCAAGTCTAACGTGCTTTTTACTTTAAAAAAAAGGACCAAAATTATTCATTGTATTCTAGATTAGGCTTCACTTGTGGTATTTACAGCATTGTTTTATTCTCTAGGCATCCTTGAAACCTATCTTGGCCCTAAGTGTTGAATGCTTATTCCCCTCCATAGATGCTGCATGACCTGCTGAGTTGTTCTAGCATTTTGTGTGTGTCGCTCAAGATTTCCAGCATCTGCAGAATCCCTTTTGTGTTTGGGATCTCTCTGTATACAGCTTTTATCGCTTCAAAACTTGCTTTCCATTCTATTTTTGAACAATCTACAATTCTGTAAACAGAACGTCTGATTCCTTCCTCCAAATCATTAATAGATCTGCAGTGCTTCCTGTGGTACCCCATTGCTGTCAGTTTGTCAAAATACAAATGACCCAGTTATCCCTACTCGCTGCCTTCTCCTAGCTAGCGGCCTCTTGATCCGTGTTCATATTACCTCCAACACTGCAAGCTGTTGTGAAGTAACAACAGTTTTGTGTATTAACTTATCAAGCACATTTTGAAAATATAAATCAATTACTTCTACTGAATCCCCTTTATCTACTCTGGAAAGAACACTATTAAATTTGTCAGACACGATCTTCCCTTTGTGAATCTATGTTGAGCTCTTCTCTCAGATAATGTTCTGCTATTCTCTCCTTAATGGATTCTAGCAATTTCGAAAAGTAAATATTAGCCTTCCACTCTTTTTGAAAATGAATATCACATTGCACTTTTCCAGTTCTTGTATACTTCTCCAGAATTTAAGAATTTTTGGAAGATTATAACCATTACATCCACCGTCTCAGTGGCTACTTAATTCAGAATCCTAGGATCCAAACCAACAAGTCCTGGCATTTACCAGCTTTTAGGACAATTATTGCATCTGGTTCAGAGCTTTCTGAAAAGGTGGTGATGGTACTCAAATTCTCCCCACGTTTTAATATTTGTGGGGTGTTTTTAGGATGGCAGCTACTTTGCATGTGCCCACAATAAACTGGAGAGAGCTGTGGGACTCAGCTCAGCACATGACAGAACCTAAGCTCCTCCCTTCTGTGGACGCTGTCCATATTTCTTGCTGCTTCAGTAAAGCAACCAGCATAATCAAAGATCCCAGACATTCCCTCTTCTACCTTCTCCCCATCAGACAGCTCATACCACCAAGTTCAAGGACAGCTTCTTTCCGACTGTACCAGACTCTTGAAAGGATTTCTTGTATAATAAGATGGACATTTGGCCTCACAAACTGCCTAGTTATGATCTTGCATTTTGTTTACCCACACTGTACTTTCTCCGTAGCTGTTACACTTTATTCTCCATTGTTACTGTCTTACCTTGTTCTACCAAACTGTGTAATGATCTGTATGAACAGTATGCAAGACACTATCTTGGAAGATATTACAAAGAGAACAGAATAAAAATACTAATTTTTTGCCATAATGACAGATGCGGAATATTTGTTTACCTCCTCTGGTAATCCCTCATTCTCTACTACTCAGTAGACCTGCAGTTCTGGTTGCCTCACTACAGGAAGGATGTGGAAGCCATAGAAAGGGTGCAGAGGAGATTTACAAGGATGTTGCCTGGATTGGGGAGCATGCCTTATGAGAATAGGTTGAGTGAACTCGGCCTTTTCTCCTTGGAGCGACGGAGGATGAGAGGTGACCTGATAGAGGTGTACAAATTAATGAGAAGCATTGATTGTGTGGATGGTCAGAGGCTTTTCCCAGGGCTGAAATGGTTGCCACAAGAGGACACAGATTTAAGGTGCTGGGGGTAAGTTTTTTTTACTCAGAGTGGTGACTGCGTGGAATGGGCTGCCGGCAACGGTGGTGGAGGTGTACATGATAGGGTCTTTTAAGAGGCTTTTAGATAGGTACATGGAGCTTAGTAAAATAGAGGGCTATAGGTAAGCCTAGTAATTTCTAAGGTAGGGACATGTTTGGCACAACTTTGTGAGCCGAAGTGTCTGTATTGTGCTGTAGGTTTTCTATGCAACTCTTTTCCAACTTCTTTAAGGGATCTATATTTACATTTGTAAACACAAGAGATTCTGCAGATGCTAGAAACATTTGTCTTACAGGGGGAGAAAAAACTTATTGTCAGCTTTTACACTTTTTGCTGGTTTGCTGTAATAGTTTATTTTCTCTGACCTGATTACATTTTTAGTCTTCCTTTTCTAGGTTCTGAAGTTATCTCTTTTTAAAGCCTAAAACTAACTTTTGCAGCCTTGTGTATTTTCTCTTTCAACCCAGTACTCCCCTCAGTTTTCATGCTTAGACATGTCACCTTCAATCCCTCGTTCCATTTAGAATCTTTCTGAGATATATGTTTGCTTGCAATCATAAATTATCCCTCTAAATGTCTGCCACAGCTCGTCTTTTATCTTGACTGCTAGCGTACTTGCTCAGTCCACTTTAGCCACTTCACTTCTCATTCCTTTATAATTCTCTTATTTAAGTTTAACACACTTGTTTCAGATCCAAGCTTTTTATTCTCAAGTTGAAGGCTGAATTCTATCATGGTGTGATCACTACTTCCTAGGGAGTTCTTTACTCTGAGATCATTTATTAAACCTGTCTTATTACACATTACCAGAGTCAAAATAGCCTGTTCCCTGATTTGTTCCATAGTGTCGTGTTCTGGGAAACTATCCCAAATGTACTCAGTGAATTAATTTTCATGGCCACCATTTCCAATTTGATTAACCCAATCAAAATGAAGATTAAAGTCACACATGATTAATCCACCACTCTCTTTCAGTGTCCCCACTCTTTCTTGATTTATGCGCCTTCCTGCAGTGTGCCTACTGTTTGGGGGCCTCTAACAATTCCTGTCTTCATCTTTCATCTGATATGTTTTAACTTCCAGCCAAATAAACTTCTGACAGGCTGTACATTGTTACTCCAAAACATTAAGTTAATTAAAAGGAAAAGACAGTCTGAAATGTGAGCCTTGGTTCATTCTTTACTTCAAGTGCGGCATGCACGTATCACGTGTAAGTGTCATGACGTATGGAATTAACTTATTTTTACAAATAAGCAAAAGAATGCTTAATCAGGTCATATATTTACAATATTACTCAAATACTATATTAAATACACAACATACTTAACCTAATTTACTTATCAGCAAAGCTTCACTATCATGCTTTCATTCTTGACTGTCCTTTGTTACAAGTCAAATTTCACTGTATATTGAATTCTCAACTTCGGTTGCCACATAGAACTGTACAGCATAGGAACAGGCCCTTCGGCTCACAATGTTGTGCTTAACCAGTATAGTAAAGACCCCAAAAGTTAATCCTGCTTACCTACGCCATGTCCATGTCCCATCATCTCCCTCATGTGCCTATCTAAATGTCTGTTAAAAGCCTCTAATGTACTTGCCTCTACCACTGTGCCAGGCTGCGTCACTCCAGGTCTCCATCACGCTCTGAGTAAAAAGAGTGAGATCCCCTCATATCCCCTTTGAACATACCCCTCTCAGTTTCAATGCATGCCCTCTGGTATTAGACATTTCTACACTGGAAAGAAGATATTCCCTGTCTACTCTATCCATGCCTGTTGTAATCTTGTAAACCTCTCCCAGATCTCCTCCAGCTTCCTTAGCTCCAAAGAAAACAATCCACGTTTGTCCAGCCCCATGTGCCCATGGATACATGTGTTGATGGAACATTCCCTTTCATTGATTTTTGCTCATTTAGATCTGCAGCTCCCAATTTTGTCTTTTTATTACGTTTCCTTGCATTAACTCCACCTTTTGAGTTGGTTGTAGTTTTGTTGGTCTCTTGGCCTCTTTTCCGCTGCTTTCAACTCTTGCTGTTTGTTCTTTGTTTAATTTATGTTCTCGTTTTCCTCCCCTCCCCAGTACAGAACATAGAACAGTACAGCACAGGAACAGGTCCCTTGTCCTACAAAGTCTGTCTCGACCATTTTTCCCACCTAAAGTAATCCCATCTGTCTGTACGTAGTTAATCTCTGTCTGTTTCCTGGCTGTGCGTGTGCTTGTCTGTGTGCCTCTTAAAGGGGGCTGTCATTTTTGCCTCTGCCTCTTTCCCTGGCATTGCATTCCAAACCCCTATCATTCTCTTTGTAGTCAAAAACTTGCTTTGTGGTTCTCCTTTGAACTTTTCCCCTTCTTACCTTAAAACCATGCCCTCTGGCATTTGACAGTGCCACCCTGGCAAACAGATTATGACCATCTACCCCATCTCTGCCCCTTTATATTTTAAGGCACATCTATCAGGTCACCACTCGGCCTCTGATGCTCTAGACAAAATGTTAGTGGTTAGTGTAATGCCATTACAGAGCCAGCAAGCCCGGTTCAATTCCGCTGCTGTGTGTAAGGTGTATCTACATTCTCCCCATGACTACAAGCGTTTCCTCTGGGCGTTCTAAATTCCTCCCCCATTCCATAGATGCACAGGTTAGTGGGTTAATTGGTCACATGGGCAGAATTGGCTGATGCTGGCTCATTCGGCCTGAAGGGCCTGTAACCCTGCTGCATCACGAATTAAAAAAAAATAATAAAGCAATCTAAATCTGCTTAATTTTATAGCTAATGTTCTTTAATCCAGACAACAGCCTTATTAAAGTCCAAACCAAGAGCGCTAGCAAGCACCCCAGTGAGGATATATGTTCTTGTCCTTCTCTGGCTCAACTCACCAGCCTGTAAAGTTTTCATGTTTTCCAGAACCAGTCGCAGGGCATCAGGAATCTAAAATCCTGCCACCTGTAGCATTCAGTTTATTTTCATCTCATCAGTCCATCCATGTTGTTCTGGTTGGCATTCTGGACAATCTTCAGGTTACAACTTTAGAACCTATTTTTTAAAAATTTTAATTTACATCCTAACTCCATACATGGTATTTCCAGAACTTTTGTCACTTTATAAATCCCTTACTTATGAAGGTATTTTTATATAAAACTTGCAGAAACTGTATTATTCCCACTTAAAGTGTTGAGAATCCTGTCAGGGCAGCTAAAGGCCACCCTATGGTAACAACAATAAGTTGCCATGGAGATGAGGAAATGTGGAGAGGATGAAGGTGGACATGGGGAGAAGATGGGGAGATTTGACAGAGATATACAAAATTATGAAGAGTATAGATAGAGTAAATGCAAGCAGCTTTTTCCACTGAGATTGGGTGAGACTAGAAACAGAGGTCATAGGTTTAGGGTGAAAGGTGGAATATTTATGGAGTTCCTGAGGGGGGAGCTACTTCAGTCAGAGGATGGTGAGAACATGGAGAGTGCTGCCAGCTGACATAATTGTACCTTTTAAGAGAAGTTTGGATAATTGCATGGATGGGAGGGATGGTCCAGGTGTAGGCTGATGGAACTAGGCACAGACTAGATGGGCTGAAGGACCTGTTTCTGTGTTGCATTGCTCTATGACTGACTCTATGGCAAATGCTTGTTATGGGTCAGATCAAAAATGCTCTCAACTTCCCATATAAAGTTCAGCATCCACGGGTAATTGGTTTGTTCTTGAGTGAAATTCTTACTTGTTCACTCTCATTAGACTCTGTTCCCTAATCCCACCTCCATAAACACCTGATCCTTTTAACAGAGTCAGGACATCCTGGAAATTTCAGGGGATTGCTGATGCTATTTTGCCTGAGGTAATTAGTTACCTTTATTTCGCAAATTTTTTTAACAACAATGTTCCTGGATGTCTTACCATCCATGCACTCCAAAAATTACAGGAGATCTAATTAGAATAAAATATTTTTGTTAATGTTTTGCATACCAAATTGCAATCAATGTGAGTAAACACTCGGTGGCCACTTTATTAGGAATACTGCACACCTGCTCATCAAATGCAAATGTCTAACCAGCCAATTATATGGCAGCTTTTCAATGCATGAAAGCATGCCAATGTGGTTTGGATGCTTTTATGAAAAGTTTAAGGGGAACATGAGGGGATACTTCAAGGGGGGCTGTGAAAGTGTAGAACGAGCTGCCAGCATGACTGATCCATTCGAGCTTGATTTCAACATTTAAGAGAAGTTTGGATAGGCACATGCTGATGGTCCCAGTGCAGACTGCTGGGAGTAGGCAGTTTAAATGGTTTTAAGACCATAAGATATAGGAGCAGAAGTAGGCCATTCAGTCCATCGAGTCTGCTCCACCATTCAATCATGGGCTGATCCAATTCTTCCAATCATCCCCACTCCCCTGCTTTCACCGCATACCCTTTGATGCCCTGGCTAATCGAGAACCTGTCTATCACTGCGTTAAATACACCCAATGACTTGGCCTCCACAGCCGCTCATGGCAACAGATTCCACAGATTTACCACCCTCTAAGGTAATTTCTCTGTATCTCAGTTCTAAAAGGATGTCTTTCAATCCTTAAGTCACACCCTCTTGTCCTAGAATTCCCTACCATGGGAAATAACTTTGCCATATCTAATCTGTTCAGGCCTTTTAACATTTGGAATGTTTCTATGAGATCCCCCCCCCCCCCCCCCACTCTCCTGAACATCAGGGAATACAGCCCAAGGACTGCCAGACGATCCTCATACAGTTACCCTTTCATTCCTGGAATCATTCTAGTAAATCTTCTCTGAACCCGCTCCAATGTCAGTGTATCCTTTCTAAAATAAGGAGCTCAAAACTGCACACAATACTCCAAGTGTGGTCTCACAAGTGCCTTATAGAGCCTCAAAATCACATCCCCGCTCTTATATTCGATACCTCTAGAAATGAATGCCAAAGTTGCATTCGCCTTCTTCACAACCAAATTAACCTGGAGGTTAACCTTTAGGGTATCCTGCACAAGGACTCCCAAGTCCCTTTTCATCTCTGCATTTTGAATTCTCTTACCATCTAAATAATAGTCTGCCCATTTATTTCTTCCACCAGAGTGCATGACCATACACTTTCCAACATTGTATTTCATTTGCCACTTCTTTGCTCATTCCCCTAAACTATCTAAGTCTCTTTTCAGGCTCTGTTTCCTCAACACTACCCGCTCCTCCACCTATCTTTGTATTATCGGCAAATTTAGCCACAAATCCATTAATCCCATAGACCGAATCATTGACATACATCGTAAAAAGCAGTGGTCCCAACACCATCCTCTGTGGAACTCCACTGGTAACCAGCAGCCAGCCAGAATAGGATCCCTTTATTCCCACTCTCTGTTTTCTGCCGACCAGCCAATGCTCCACCCATGCTAGTAACTTCCCTGTAATTCCATGGGTTCTTATCTTGCTAAGCAGCCTCATGTGCGGCACCTTGTCGAAGGCCTTCTGAAAATCCAAGAACACCACGTTTTACTTGAAGAAAATCCAAGTTTTGGCAGGAACTAGATGGGTTGAAGGGCCTGTTTCTGTGCTGCACTTTGCAATGGTCAAGAGGTTCAGTTGTTGCTCAAACCAAACATCAGAATAGGGAAAATCTGTGATCTAAGTGACTGACCATGGAATGATTGTTGGTGCCAGATGGGGTGGTTTGAGTATCTCCTGTAATTTTCACGCACAACATTCTCTAGAGTTTACAGAGTCCAGTGCAAGAAACAAAAAAAAAAAAAAAAAAATCCAGTGAACAAAAGTTCTGTGGGTGAAAATGCCTTTTTAATGAAAACTCAAAGGGGAATGGGCAGACTGGTTCAAGCTGACAGGAAGGCGACGGTAACTCTGATAGCCACACGTTACAACAGTGGTGTGCAGAAGAGCATCTCTGAATGCACAACATGCTGAGCTTGAAGTGAATGGACTACATCAGCAGAAGACCATGAACATACATAGTGGCCACTTTATTAGGTACAGGAGGTACATGAATTCCAGTTTCTACAGAGAAGCCTGTCATGTAAAGTTCTTGGGAAAGGTACCAAGCAAACTCAAATAAATAACAGGAACGACAGACTTGACTAACGTGGAGAGACAGGACAAAATGGGGTTAGTTGCCTTAGAGCAAAGGAGAAAAGGAAATTAAAATACAGTCGATGAAGAAAAACTTTTCACTGACAGGAAAGTCAATAACCTGAACATTTGCCATAAGAATTGGCCAGCAAAATGGAGTTTTTTTCTCTCTCTATAAAATCCTTTGAAATGATTTAGAATCCAAGACTAAAAAGGCAAAGCAAGCAGATTCAACATGAGCTTTTGAAGAAAATTGGATAAATACGAGCAAAAAGAAGCAGGATCACAGGTCTAATTGATCCTAGGCCTTGCTGTATTCCTGTTAGGGCTACAAAACTTAATGTTTCATGTGCAGTCCATTCTGTGTTGTATTGTGTGCAAAGCCTTAATTCCACACGTCATACAAATCTAAATGTCAATGGCAACAGTTTCTCTGCAAAGATAAATGTCGTGTAATTAACAACCTACAAGTCTCCATGCCCATTCTGCGTGCTTCAGTGAGATGAGGGGAAATCAGATGAAACCGCTTCTCCTCAGGTTTAACTGAGGGAGTTCAGACCATAAAACATAGGAGCAGAAAGAGGTGATTTTGTCCCAGTGAGTTTGCTCCGTCGTTTCATCATGGCTGATTTATTATCCCTCTCAACCCCATTCTCCTGCCTTCTCCCCATACCCTTCGACTCCTTTACAATAAAGAACCCAAGAACTTCGGCTTTAAATACACCCAGTGGCTTGGCCTCCATGGCCAACTATGGGTGAACTCCACAGCTTTACCACCCTCTGGTGAGAAAAATTCCTCTTCATCTCTGTTCTAAAGGGACATCCTTTTATTCTGAGGCTATCCCCTCTGGTCCGAGACTCCAGCACTATAGGAAACATCTCCTCCACATCCGCTCCATCTAGGCCTTTCAATAACTAGTAGGTTTTAAGGAGTTCCCTCCACCCCATCGTTCTTCTAAACTCCAGCCAGTACAGGGCTAGAGCCATCAAATGCTCCTTATAGGTTAATCCTTTCATTCGTGGAATCATTCTCATGAACCTCCTCTGCACTCTCTCCAATGCCAGCATGTAGTTTCTTAACTAAGGGGCCCAAAACTGCTCACAATTCTTCAAGTAAGACCTCATCAGTGCCTTATAAAGCCTTAACGTTATAACCTTGTTGTAATATTCTAGTCCTCTCAAAATGAATACTTTACATTTCTTTCTCCCGACTCAACCTGGAAGTTAACCATTAGGGAATCCCGAGCAAGGACTCTCAATTCCCTTTGCACCTCTGATTTCCACATTTTCTCCCCATTTAGAAAATAGTCTAGGCCTTTGTAGCTTCTACTAAAGTGCATGACCAAACACTTCCCTAATTAGACCAGGCAATTTGCAATTCTCCTCCTCACAGGTTCCAGCAACATTCAACCATCAATAAAGTCAGTGTTCATTTCTCCATAGTGACTGAAATTGGCGCAAATATATGCAAATATCTTAAGAGGAAAAGCTGAGCAAGCTAAGGTATTTTTCTTTGGTGCGAAGAAGGATGAGAGGTAGAGGTGTATAAGATCATAAGTATAGATTGAGTAGATAGCCAAAGATTTTATCCCAGGGCAGAAATGGCTAATACACAGGGGTGTTATCTAAACTTCTGTTCAGTGCTGCAATCCACTACTTCCATTGGCAGTTCATTCCACACTTGCATCACCCTCCAAGAGAAGAAGTTCAGCATTAGGTTCCCATTAAATATTTCACCTTTCAATCTTCATCTATGACCTCTAGTTGTAGTCTCACCCAACCTCAGTGGAAATGGCATGCTTCTACTTATCCTATCTATACGCTCATAATTTTGTATACCTCTGTCACATCTCCCTCACTCAAGGAATAAAGCTTTTCAACCTTTCCTTATAACTCAGGTTCTCAGATCCTGACAACATCCTTGTAGATATTCTCTGCACTCTTTCAATCATATTGATCTTTCCTGTAGGTAGTTGACCAGAACTGCACACAGTACTCTAAATTTGGCCTCACCAATGTCTTGTGCAAATTCAACATAACATCCCAATTGATGTACTCAATGCTCTGATTTATGAAGCCTTTGAATGGTTATCTTGAGCCCCCCCCCCCCCCCACTTCCCTTAGCCCAGTTCCTGACCTCATCCCCTCTTCCTGATCGCATTGAATCATATTCAAGAAATTGCAGATTTGGTCCCCTGCCTCTGGGTGTTGGTAAGAAAACCAATGTTATTTAGGCACATAGTAGATCAGTAACTTTAGCAGGAGCTCTATTCTTATTCTTCAGGGTTACTGCATCTATGTGCTGAGGAGCCTTCCATTGAATATTAGGATATTTGCCTCTGTGAGACCAAGAATTTTGCTTGCTTTACCAATTTGATGGACCTAACCATCTTCAAATTCGAATAGATGAAGCTAAAGGCTTTCCTGTTATTGTAGCCATTTCAAGTCATGATGAAGGGTCTCGGTCTAAACGTGAGCTCCTCATTCTTTTCCATCGGCGCTGCGTGAACTTCTCTAGTGTTTTGAGTGTGTTACTCTGGATTTGCAGCATCTGCAGAATCTCTAGTGGTTATGGTTTGCAGCCATTTCAGTCTGGAAGTTCATGGAAGAGCGAAAAACAGCACATTAAATTGCAATTTAGCAAATGGCAAATAAGGCAAAAATAATAATGGAAATACACCACAGAAAAGAGACTAAGGAATTAAATGGCAAGGCATTCAAGTTTAGAGAACCCATGTGATTTCCAAGGACAAGCAAGGAGACAATCATTAAAGATTAGTCAGAAATGGCCCTTTGCAATGAAACAGGCAGCACCTCATTCAGAACCAGTAACAACAGCCATCAATCACAAGCAAATCTTTACAAAAGAGCTCATTATATCATCCAGGAACCCATAACAAATACACAACGACGGCTCATATCATGATTCTACATCAGAACTGAACACTTTATGAGTTGAACACTAATGCATAATGAGAAAGCCTTAAGTAGTGATCTGAACTACAGAAGGAAAAACACTTAAATATATTATTGCCCATTTAGTGGGAAATTGCATTCCATTTCACCTCGCCTGAAATGTATGATGCATGTACAAAATTGTTATCTATTCATTTGCACAAAGCCAAATGACATTGAAGAACAAAAAAATTAAACACACAAACTGCACACACATTCCCATCACTGGGTCATTCATCTGTCACTTGATGTAGAAGTGAAGCTGCTCTTAAAGACAGCATGGGTCTGAAAAAGACTGGCAATGGCTAGTCTGCAACTTAACTCTTTTATTCTTGACCTTTAGTGGATTTTTGTTAGCTAGAATATTAGTCTCAGTTTTGATATTTTCCATTATACTTGCAAGTGAACTTGAAGATTTGTAACACTGGCTCAATATGTTCTTGGAAGATTTCAACATAGTCCCTCCTTCCTCTGACTGTTTAATATACTTCAAAAAGATCTACAGTACAGAATCAATAATGATCAGGATTCAAAATTGTTTATTGTCTTCCTTTATTACAGAAATGTAAAGGAGAATGAAATGATTGTTGCTCTGGATCCGATACAACATTAAAAAAACAATAAGCATAAAAAACAATGCTATAGAACACTATGTACAAGTTTCTATTGAGTGTGGCTATATATATAAAAAGGTGACATAAAGAGAATAATGTCCCTATAAATTTCCTACTTTGCTATGATTTTTCAAATTGTGTTTGGTTACAAAATGAATCTGGACTTTAAAAAGCAAACCCAGAGAATTGCAGAGGGTCTCTTTAACCAGAGACTGTTGCATGACATTTATACTTTGAGGCTGCTGCCTGTAAGGAGTTTGTACATTCTCCCCATGACTGACTGGGTTTTCTCCGGGTGCTCCCGGTTTCCTCCTACAGTCCAAAAATGCTCTGGTTGGTAGGTTAATTGATCTTTTAAAATTGTCCTGTGATTAGGCTAGGATTAAATCAGGGGATTGCTGGGTGACAGGTCTTGAAGAGCTGGAAGAACCTATTCTGCACTAAATCTCAGAGCATATAAAAAGTATTCCCTCCTCTCTTGGAAGTTTTCATCTTTTGTTGTTTTACAATGTTGAACCACGGTGAATTTAATTTGGCTTTTCTGACACTGATCAACAGAAAAAAAAGACTTTCATGTCAAAGTGAAAACAGATCTCTACAAAGTGATCTAAATTAATTACAAATATAAAACACAAAATAATTGATTGTATAAGTATTCACCCTCTTTTAATATGACACACCAAATCATCACTGGTACAGCTAATTGGTTTTAGAAATCAAATGGAGATCACCTGTGTGCAGTCAAGGTGTTTCAAGTGATTGTAGTAAAAATACACCTGTATTTGGAAGGTCCAACTGCTGGTGAGTCAGTACCTTGGCAGGAACTACACCATGGAGACAAAAGAACAATCCAAGTAACTCTGAAAAGGTTATTAAAGAGCACAAGTCAGGAGATGGCTACAAGAAAACTTCCAAATCACTTAGAGTACGATTAAGTTAGTTATCAAGAAATGGAAAGAATATGGTTGGGCTGTAAATCTGCCTGGAGCAGACCGTCCTCAAAAACTGAGTGACTGTGCAAGAAGGGGACTAGTGAGGGAGGCTACCAAGAGACCTACGACAACTCTGGAGGAGTTACAAGCTTAGTGGCTGAGGTGGGAGAAACTGCGCACACAACAACAGTTGCCTGGGTACTTCACCTTTTGCAGCTTTATGTGAGAGTGGCAAAGAGAAAACCACATGAAATCTTGGCATGTGCAAGACCCTGAAGTCAGCTGCACATCATCAAAAACTCACCATCCCTACCGTGAAGCATGGTGGTGGCTGCATCGTGCTTTGGGGATGTTTCGCTGCAGCAGGCCCTGGAAGCCTTGTGAATGTAGAAGGTAAAATGAATGCAACAAAATACAGGAAAATTCTGGAGGAAAACCGGATGCTGTCTGCAAGAGAACTGTGACTTGAGAGAAGATTTGTTTGCCAGCAAGACAATGACCCCAAACATAAAGCCAAAGCTACAGGTGAATGGCTTAAAAACAACAAAGTTACTGTCCTGGAGTGGCCAAGTCAGAGTCCAGACCTCAATCCAATTAAGAATTTGTAGCTGGACTTGGAAAGGGCTGTTCACTCACGATCCCCATGCAATCTGACAGAGCTTGGGCAGTTTTGTAAAGAAGAATGGGGAAAAACTATAGTGTCCAGATGTACAAAGCTGATGGAGACCGATCCACACATCAACAAGGCTGCAACTTCTGCTAAAGGTGCATCCACTAAATATTTACCCCAAGTGGTGTGGTGAATACTTACACAATCAATTATTTTGTGTGTTATATTTGTAATTAATTTAGATGACTTTGTAGAGATCTGTTTTCACTTTAACACGAGTCTTTTTTTTGATCCTTGTCCAAAAAAACAATTTAAATCCACTGTGATTCAATGTTGTAAAACAATAAAACATGTAAACTCCTGGGGGGGGGGGGGTGAATACATTTTATAAACACTAAATAAATAAATGAAAAGCTTTCTGCACCAATTGATGTTGCTACAGGTGGAGATGGTGTTTATTTATTTATTTTCATTACACATACAGCACGGAAGAAGCCCTCCCACCCAGTGAGCTGCACTGCCCAGCAACCACAACCATTTAACACTAGCCTAATTACGGGACAATTTACAATGGCCAATTAACCTACTAGTTGGGGTGTCTTTTCACTGTGGGAGGAAACCTGAGCACCCAGAGGAAACCCAGGCAGTTACGGGGACGATTTGCAAACTCATTATGGATGCCACTGGAATTGAACTCCTGAACTCCCCCTCAAGCTGTAATAACATAACGTTAACTGCTGCATTAAAGTGTATTTACATGAGTAACAATTTCATTTGGTGTGTGCCTGTTATCAGAAAGATGTCAGGTCCACTAACGGACTACCAGTACCGTTCCAAGCTTTACACTTTATTCTGAATTGTTATTGTTAGAGCTATTGCTTTGACTTTTCCTTGTTTGTCCTCAATACACAGTGCAATTATCTGATCTGTATGGACAGTATGCAAGATGAGTTTTTCCCACTGTGTTTTGGTCCATGTGACCATAATATACCAAGTTTGTCGTGATTTCACCTGGATTCTATGACTCTGTTGTTTCCTCAATGGATACAACAGTGTGATAGTGACCAGGGAAAATCACATTTTTTTCTAATTAATTGACCAGATAGTGCCAAAAAAGAATTATGTGCACTGACTCTCAGATGCTTTACAGCTCATGTTCTCAGTGAGGTTGTGCGTTTATTTATGTATGCATTTATTTATCTATTTATTATTTATTTGTTTTCTTGTTTTTGTGTGTGCAGAATTTATCTTTTGTACATTGGTAGTTTGACAGTCTTTGTGTATTTTCTCATTGATTCTATTCTTTTGTTCTACTGTGAATGCCTGTAAGAAAATGAATCTCAGGGTAGTGTATAGAGACATATACATACTTTGTTAATTTATTTTGAACTTTGAATTCAGAATTTTGAACTGATTTGTGTTACGTCCTTGGTAAAATTCATTAATAGCAGATTAAAGGATTAGATGGGATTGGACGTTTGTTCCTTATATCAAAGGCATATCAGAATGAATGAAATCTTTCTTTTTATACTTCTCAATGTTATTTTAATTTTCTCCATTACTTGCTAATATTTCTTCCAGCCTTGCAACACGATACCTCCTGCAAGGCTGTTCTCTTGCCTTATCTGCTGGTGGGCGTGCTGAGATTTGGATTTCTCTCTCAAAGTTTCCCGAGCTGCCTTCCTCTCTTTAATACCTCTTTCACCAAGTAATTAGTCAGTTATCTTTATATGGCTTGGTGTAAATTTTGACTGAGTATTCCTAAAATGTACAACCTCTCTGATGCTATTATTATTGGGAAGCAGGTTCACTGGTTTGGTAGTGTTGGGCTTGAAATTCTGCCCTGTGTTCGTTTAGGAAGAGAGACAACCAACACCGGAATATTACAAAACTTGGGTTTATTGCAGAATTCGTAACTGGCACAGCGAATCCACGGAGTCGCTGGAGAAGGCGTTCTGTTTTCCCCTTACAATCTGCTCTTATTTATACCCCTTTTCCCCCCAGCACAACCCCCCACTACATATTAGGTAATATCGGGCACTTATGTCCATCTTATTGGCCCGACGCCATACACTCATGAGTTACCTGTTTCTTTTGTTTACTGAATCGCGTGACACTAGTAGTTTCGGTGTAGCGGAATCCCCAGTTTCGCTTCCCCCCTCCCTCGCATTCCGGCCTCCTAATATTACGTGAGCCACTCCTGACCTGTAATGGCAGTCTCGAATTAACCCTAACATTAACCCTAACAGTAGGTGAGACAGAAGACACTGATTATGAATAAGCATGTTAGCCATTTATTTACAGACAAACAGTAAAACATTCGACCAAACATCTAAGCCACCTGAAGTTACAAAGCTGCACACTAATCTTTCAGTAGCATTTCTCTCTCAACAGGTCTGTCCAAGTTACACAACTACAAAACTAAACACTCAATAAACAGATACTTAGCTAAATATGTGCATGGGCCCTTCTATATCTGCAGCATGCTTTCCCAATGGTTGTTCAGCACTGGTTTCAACCTCAGTATGAAGGTAAGCTCCTGGAGACAAAGGAAAGAGCGCTTGTCTCTCGCACATGCTATTCTTATACCCGAGGTACCCGGAACCAGACACCGTTGCCATGCTGAGGAGGGCAACCGATGGGAAAGAACTGCTGCATTCTTCAAATGGGCCATTCAATGCCCAGCACAGCAGAAGTGGCTGTCGACCAACAAGTAAACTAACCCTTCACGTTAAAGTTATATTTTTATAATGCCACACACACAAAATGCTGGTGGAACGCAGCAGGTCAGGCAGCATCTATAGGGAGAAGCACTGTTGATGTCTCGGCCCAAAACGTTGACAGTGCTTCTCCCTATAGATGCTGCCTGACCTGCTGCGTTCCACCAGCATTTTGTGTGTGTTGCTTGAATTTCCAGCATCTGCAGATTTCCTCGTGTTTGCTTTTTATAATGCTGTTTTTACATTGTAAATTCATGCCTGTGTTTATTTATTTATACACTTTTTATCTGTTGTTTAAACTCTAACTTTATTACTTTCCAATTTATATATACTTTATTTTTAACATAATTCTTTCTATAAAATTAATAATTTTTGTTGCATATCACAGTGACCAAACCACCACAGCAAATTTCTAATACATTTAAATGAATATGGCAAATAAAATTGATCCTTGATGTAATGTTACATGTGAGGCCTAATACATCTTTTGTCCACATAATAAGTTAACATAATCTTTTTTTGGCACTTGTTCATCCTAAATAAAGTACAAATGACATTTTAGCTTTACCCAGTTGAGATTTTTATGAATTGACTAATTCATATTTTATAGTATACTTATTTTGTAATCTGGATTGGCTGTCAACTGAATTACAAGCGAATGACTGCGTAAATAGTGGAAAGCAGCAGGAACTATTGAAATACTGTCTGAAACAAGCCAATGGGTTAGGTCTATAAAAAGCAAAGGATGCAGTCAACAGTTAAGATGTACTGCATGGTGCTGTTTAACATAGTGGATCTTAAATTCACTGGAAGTATTCCAAACAGAAGGATGTACATGAAGTACATGAAGATGAGATGGTAGACGTTGTTGCCACAGTACATAATACTAATCGGGCTATTGGAGATCAAATCTAATGCAACAAAACTGCTCCAATAGGCAAATGACACAGCTTGATGTATAAGCGAAGCAATACTAAGGGAAAAAAGTAGATATTGGAAACTGGAAATTTAAAAAAAACGCACTGAAAATACTGAAAGCATTTAGCAGGTCAGGCAGTACCTGTGGAAAAAGAAATATAATTAGGAATTCAGGTCAAAGAGTTTTCATTAGAACTGTTAGATGTGCACACTTCAACCTGAAGCATCTGCTCTGTGTTTCCAGCATTTTATGGTTTTTGTACATGCCACAAGACTACTCAAAGCATTAATTTCCACTAGGTATCTCTCTTGGAGTTTGAAGTACAGTAAAATATCTCTGGTGTGTCTGTTGGAGGGGCATGCCACCTGAGGTGGTTATTAATTTATCCAGTAAATAAGAGGGGTGATTGATAAGTTTGTGGCCTATGGTAGGAGGAGTCAGTTTTAGAAAACCTGGCGCATTTATTTTTCAACATAGTCCCTTCCTACATTTACACACTTAGTCCAGTGGTCGTGGAGCATACAGATCCCTTCTTTGTAGAAGTGGTCCACAGCATGGGGTGATTGATAAGTTTGTGGCCTAAGGTAGGAGTTATTAACTTCAAACTTTCTGCATTTTTATTCAAAGAGTTGAACTGTTTGTGCATGTAACGAGAGCGTCTTTGACCTCCAGGTGGTCCACAGCAGGGATGATTGATAGATTCGTGGCCTAAGGTAGAAGGAGATGAGTTATACATCTTCTACCCTAGGCCACTAGCTTATCAATCACCCCATGCTGTGGACTACAAAGATGAGATCTGTTTGCTCCACGACCACTGGAATTAAGTGTATAAATGTAGGAAAAATAAGTGTGCTAGGTTTTCTAAAAATGAGTCCTTCTACCTTAGGCCACAAACTTATCAATCACCCCTCGTAGGTTGAAGACAGACTAAGAATTGTTGGGCTTGTATTCAGTGGAGATTAGAAGAATAAGCTGTTGATCTTATTGAAATTTATGTTTTTAGAGGGTAGGCTCTGTAATGGGGAACATTGGAACTGGAGGTCATAGTTTCAGAATAAGCATTCACCCATTCAAAATGGGAACGAGGACGATTTAATTTCCCCACACAGCATCCTGACTTTTGGACTTCCCTACCCAAGAGAGCTCTGGAGCCTGAGTTTTAAGCATATTCAGGGCTGAGATGGTGAACTGTAGGATATGAGGTGAAGGCAGTGGTGAATCAGCAGGAGAGTGGCATTCAAGCCATCACATCAACTGATGGTTTTGAATGCTCGTGCAGGGCTTATGGATTGTTTGACCAAAGATGGCTTTGTACCCGAGGCAATGGACAATCTGTTGGGGGAAATTTGTAGATTCGGCTGCATATGTGGGAGGAAAGGAACCATCCTGTCAGATCACCGGCAGGTGGTAAGAGTGGGCTCTCTCATCTCCACTCCTTTGATTCTCAATACAGGAGCCCCTTAGGGATGTGTACTAAGTCCCCTCCTTTACTCCTTGTACACCCACGGCTGTGTCACCACCCATAGCTCTAACCTGCTAATTACATTTGTTGACAACACTACATTGATTGGCCTTATCTCAAACAATAACGAGGTGGCCTACAGGGAAGAAGTCATCACCCTGACACAGTGGTGTCAAGAAAACAACCTCGCCCTCAATGTCACAAAAACAAAGGAGCTGGTTGTGGATTACAGGAGGAATGGAGATGGGCTAACCCCTATTGACATCAATGGATCTGGGATTGAGAGGGTAAACAGCTTCAAGTTCCTCGGCATCCACATCACTGAGGACCTCACATGGTCTGTACACATCAGCTGTGTGTGAAAAGACACAACAGCCCCTCTTTCAACTCAGACAGCTAAGGAAGTTTGGTATGGGCCCCCCAAATCCTAAGAATTTTCTACAGGGGCACAATTGAGAGCATCCTGATTGACTGCATGACTACCTGGTATGGGAACTGTACCTCCCTTAATCACAGGACTCTGGGACTGTGCAGAGAGTGGTGTGGACAGCCCAGTGCATTTGTAGTTGTGAAGTTCCCATGATTCAGTACATTTACAAAGACAGGTGTGTAAAAAGGTCCCAAAGGATCATTGGGGACCCGAGTCACCCAACCACAATCTATTCCAGCTGCTACCGTCCGGGTGTTGTGATGCAAATGAGGACGATTCATTGGGTCTCAAAGGCAAGAGCTCTGGACACACAGTTTTAATAATAAGGAGTTTATTTACAGGGGAGAAAGCTTGGGAACAACACAAGTGACTACAATATTCACACAAACGCGCTTAGAATAGAGGAGCGTGGGAAAAGTCGGGTCTGCAGTACAATACACGAGAAAACTGTGTGGGGGCAGAGTACAGGTACACATACAAGCAAGGGAAAAGTAACTACAATACCTGCCCCCCCTTGGCTATGGACAAGCACGGCTCTTTGCTAAAGGGACAACAATAAATGCTCCCACAACCCTATTCAATGCACACCTTACCACGTGTCTCCAGCGCTGTTCTGCAGTCTTCAGCCTGGAGTGAAGCAGGGTGGTCCCTTGAGGACGGCAAAAGAGAGCAAGCTAAGCACATGTAGCACCCTTTATAGGTCAGGGGGCCAATGGCTTGATGCTAGACAGGTTAATCCAATGAAGGTGGCCAGTGGTTAATTGTTCATTGATTAGTTGGGAGGGGCGAAATGTTGACTGGCAGGTGGTGTGACCTCCGACCAGATGAGGGCAGTGCTGTCACATGACAGGCATAGCTCTCTGGTTACACTGGGAAATGGTACTGCAGCCTAAAAGGATTAACAGGCTCCAGGACAGCTTCTTCCACCAGGCCATCCGACTGATTAACTCACGCTGATTTGAGTGTACTCTATGTTACATTGACCATTCTATTTATTATAAATTATTATAAATTACTATGATTACACATTGAACATTTAGATGGAAACATAACGTAAAGATTTTTAGTCATGTATGTGAAGAATGTAACAAATAAAGTCAATTCAATTCAAAATTAACATTTTGGGTTAGAATTCTGCATTAGGACTTCAGGTTATGGCCAAACAAGGGGCCTGGAACTAGAGCTGGAAGCTATGTGAATTTACATCTTACATTCCTGTGAATCGTGTTGTCTTTTTCCTCATTATTAAATCCTGATTAATCATAGTCTGATTTTAAAAATAAGATTTATTTTGAGGAATATAAATTTTCTCTGTGGGTTATTTTATCCCCAGGTGCTTAAGTAATTTGTTGTCTTTTAATGCTTATTTTAGTTGTCTTTTATGCCTGCTAAGTGCACATAAAATTAAATTACGTGCCTTGCACTTGCACTTTAATTTTGCTTATGGCCTTGCGATTTAGCTAATAATGAGACCTTTTACACTTAAAAATTGTGGAATCGTTAGGTGGACTGATGGTGTTAAACACTTGCTGAGGGTTTAGTAGCTCTTTGTTCACATTTATTTCTAGGGGATGACAATGAGTAAAATTAGTATCATCAGCAATGTTAAAATTCTGTGCAGAGTACATTCTGGATAGTTCGGACAGCTGATTAATCATCTGTTTGCTGCTGGTTTCTTTAAAATGCTGAACTGAATAGTCCAGCTTCGCTCATCCGTTCATCATTGGCGAGGCTTGTGAGGAAACCGATCAATGCCAGACACGTGGTGTGGTCCTACATGCATGGCCTAAATGACAGGTGGAAGAGGTAAAGGGCTGAAGAAGAAGCAATCTGATAGGAGATGAGAGAGAACCATGGGAGAAAGGGAAGGAGGGGGCACCAGAGAGAGGTGATGGGAAGGTTAGTAGATGGGGTGAAAAGGGAGCTAGAGTGGGGAATGGAAGAAGGTAAATGGGGAGAGGCATGCTCCACCATGTCTACTTTATACAACAATGGATAGTTTTTCTCCTAATTAATTATTTCTAGAATAATTTTGTATAATTTATCTTTAATTTATATTTTTCTTGTGAATGTTGTTTGCTTTTCCATGCTGTATCGCAATAAATACATAAATTGGATACTGTATGCCTGTGATGTTGCTGCAATATATTTTACATTGCGCCTGTGTGTGTTTATGACAAGCAACCCAAGTTTGACTTTGTATGAACTTGATGGCCTGAATAATGTTCTCTGGTTTTGTACCCACTCACTCTCACATTAAGGCTCCTGTTTAAACTACATGAATTATGTCAACGTTTTAACTTGCAGTTGAGTGGTGAGCGACAGGTTTGTAGTTTTGAAGCTCTGTA
Organism: Hemitrygon akajei; assembly: GCF_048418815.1. Lineage (NCBI taxonomy): Eukaryota > Metazoa > Chordata > Chondrichthyes > Myliobatiformes > Dasyatidae > Hemitrygon > Hemitrygon akajei. The sequence goes on from NC_133126.1 coordinate 21,580,730, forward strand.
AAATTCAGAAAAACGTTGACATTTCAGTCTGACCTGTCTCTGAAGAGGATTAGAATGAGAACAGTGTCTGACACTTTTTACCCTGTGAAGTGGCTGGGACATAAAATAAGAAAAATTCAACTGTAAAAAAAATCCAGCATAACCGAGAGCATTTTTGGATGGAAGGTGAATCTTCTGCCGTTTGCGAATATTCAATGGCAACTTTGACTTCTGCACGTGCAGTTTAATATGAGAAACACTGTAGTTGTCATTATTAATTCAGCCGTCCTTCCGGGGATGCATTCGTTTGCTGCCTTCTCCAGTTGATGTTTCTATGCAAAAGTCCTTGAATGTGCTGCATTTAATTAATTCAAATGAGTTTTAATGGTGTAGCAAGCCATAATTACTACTTGGCAAAGTAACTACCCCTGAATATTCCTTTTACTTATGTTTATTTATTTTTAATTATTTAGAGATACAATGAGGAACAGGCCAGCCCAGCAACCCACCTATTTAACCCTCGCTTAATCACAGGACAGTTTGGAGTCATTTACTAACTTGAAGGTCTTTGGACTGTGGGAGGAACCCAGGACACCCAGTGCAAACCCACGTAGCCATGGAAAGTCTGCAGACTCCTTACAGATGGTGCTAATGGCATTGTGCCACTTCCTGGGTAACTCCCACCCAGCTACAACTTTTAGTTGCCGGTTTGAGGTGGTACAGCAGCCGGTAGCATGACGCTTTACAGCGCCAGCGATCTGGGTTCGATTCCTGCTACTGTCAGCAAGGAGCTTTTACCTTCTCCCCATGATCAGGTGTGCTTCCTCTGGGTGCTCCAGTTTTCTTCCACATTCCAGAGAGATATGGGTTAATAGGTCACGGGGTGTAATTGAGCCACACAAGCTTGTTGGGCCTGAAGGGCTTCTTACTGTGGTGTATCGCCAAATATAAATAGAAAGAGAGAAAATTTAGCTTTTCTTCCAGCATTTTTGAGTTTATTTTGAATTTTAAGTACTGTACTTATCTTCCTGTCTTACACGCTTTTAAGTTTTGATGAATCTGCTACGAGTTAGCCCCAGTGCTTTTTAAATGAAAGGAGGAGGAGTGTTTGAGAGCTCGGGGACTGCACTCACTGGAGTTTAGAAGAATGAAGGAGGATCTCATTGAAACCTTATCGAACATTGAAAGGTCTAGATGGAGTGGACATGGAGAGAATGTTTCCTATGGTGTGGGGAGTCTAGCACCAGAATAGAAGGACATCCCTTCAGAACAGAAGAGGAGGAAATTCTTTAGGCAGAGGTGGTGAATCTGTGAAATTCATTGCCTCAGATGGATGCAATGGCCAAGTGATTGGGTATATTTAAATCCGAGGCTGATAAGTGATTAGCAAGGGCATCAAAGGTCACAGGGAGAAGACAAAAGAATGGGGTTGAGAGGGTTAATAATAAGTCATGATGGAATGGCAGAGACTCAGTGGGCTGAATGGCCTAATTCTAACATGGAAACTGTTTCCACCTGTGTTCAATACATGAATATTCATTCAGCATATTGACTGAACTGAACCCATGTTCAGTAAATTTTAAAACATTGATAATACATTATTGGTTAATGCTTAAGCACTCTACATTTTAGGGAAAAAAAGCATGCATAGAATCTCACTAGGATATAAGCAAAACAAATTAAATCCTGTTGGCAGCGAATTAATATTTTAGTTTCTGATCTTAATTTGCATGATATCATTCAATAATTAATCACAAATTAAATGAGCTAATTTTTTTTCTGCAGAAATATTTAGAAGCAATGGAACAAAATATTTTGATGTGTTCTGACTTCTTTTTGTCAACCAGTGCGACTAAACTTGCAGTTCATTTTCTTAACAGTACAGGGTGTGTGCATTCATATCTACCTCAGCTTTTTCCCATATATGATAAAGGTTCAAATAAATCTCTCTCATGTACATACTAATCTGTAAGGTCAATTCCCCGGCATTGTGGAATGAATTAAATCAACTGACATGTGACCCTTGTGTTCCGTGAATGTTAGGAGGGAAGCATGTTTGTAAGTGGAAATAATAGACAGTAGTGTGGTTTGAATTGTAATGAGAGCTTTGCTGGCAGCATAAGTATATTTGCATAGGAAATCCTGTGAGCTTCTGTGCTATTTAAACAGACTGCATTGTATTAAATCAAAGCTGTGGTTTTCATTTCTCTCTTTGGTCTTGTTATGCCTTGGGATAGCTGGGTGATCCCGTAGAAGTAATCTCCAGGAATACTGATATGTTTGGGATGTGACTTGTTACACTTGTTAACATCTGTTCTCCTAAGTGAATGAGCATCTATATTTTTCGTGTGGTTGTGAATTTTTTTTATATGTAGGACCTGCCAATATTAACAGAAAGCAAAACAAAATGTTGGTAATCTGAAACAAATCTCTCAAAAGTCTGAAACACTTGGGGCAACTTGTGAGAGATTATTTTTAAACACGAGAGATTCTGCAGATGTAAAATGCTGGAGGGACTCAGCAGATCAGACAGCGCCTATCTAGAGGAATATCCAGTCGATATTTTGGACTGAAACTCTTCATCAGGACTGGAAAGGAAGGGGAGGGGGGGGGGACGAAACCAGATTTTTAAACTGTTATTGAGTCACATCATCTATTAGGATGAGCACAAAAAATCCCCTTGTACTACAGACAAAACGAAACACTGGCACCTCAAATATCCTACCTATCACTCATTGTTGAAACAGTTGGATATTCATCTGATTTATGTTCACTGGACCTTATGCATGACTAAATTGGCTCACTTCCTTGTATTAGTGGTGACCATTTTTCAAAAGTACACCCTTGTTCTTGAAGTTCTTTGGGACAGCTTGAGAATATGAAACATTTCATACAGGTGAAGTGTATTTTTCTTCATCTGTTCGGTGTGAACAAGGTCTTTTATCCTCAGGATTTTAAATTGCTTGCAGATTTTAAATCATTTACATGACAGCTTGGGTAAATTCCTTAAAACGTTAATTTGCCTGCTATCGCGAAAGATGCTCTGTAATTTGTTGTTTACAACACGGTGTTTTCTAGGATTGGAGGTTTCAGACAATGTTTTTTGTTTTTTTTCAAATTCACACCTTAGAAACATTCAGAGGAGATCTAATTTGCATCAAATGTTGTATGCAGCTTTCGCCTGGGATAAAGTTAACAATTTAAATGCTGTGTTGTTGTTGGCACAACGCTCTACAGTACAGGGCATCTGGATTGAAATCCTGCGGCTGCCTGTAAGAGTTTGTACATTATTCCCATGGCTACGTGGGTTTCCTCCAGGTGCTGGGGTTTCAACCCATTGTCCAAAGAGGTATGTAATGATAGGTTAATTGGTCATTGTAAATTGTCCCGTGATTGGGCTAGGATTCAACTGAGGGATTGTTGGACACCGTGGCTCAAGTAACTGGAAGTCTATAATCCACCCTGTATCTCAATAATAATATTGTAGAAATGATTAAAGGATTGGGTAAATTATTCTAACACTGCATTGATTCAAAATGAATTCCATTATGAGAGCATTTTATTTCAGGACTTGATACAATATTGAAAAGCTTGACGAGCATTTGGAAAGCCAGACCTCATTCTGAATCTCTGTTTACAAGTTTATAATTCCAGCCTTCTGGTGAGCCAGTGGCTCCATGTCAAATTAAGCTTTTGACTTGGAAAGCATGCTGTGTTCCCGCTGACAATATAGTCATCCTGAGCCTGGAAGGGTGAGTGAATTGAACAATTCATTTGGCGTGCGGTCTGAGCTCAAACATTAACATGTATAGTTATGTCCTGGGGAAGTAGATGAATTTGATTTGTCAAAAGATATCCTAACCCTCTCGATATTCCCCGTGGCACATAAACTAATAGGCATCAGATTGGCTTTTTGCTTCAGTCTGGGGAATAAAAAAAATAGCAGATACACCAGCCAACTGTTTATACAAGAAAACATTTGGGTCACCTAGTTCCACGATAGAACTGACTATATAAATTCCATTTGCCTGTTTTTTTTCTCTCTCTCCATGCCCTCTAAATATTTTGAGATTTTATCACACAAAGTGCTGGAGGAACTCAGCAGGTCAGACAGTATTTATGGAGGAGATACACAGTCAGCGTTCTGGGCCAAGACCTTTTATCAGGAATGGAAAGGAAGGGGGGGGGGGGGGTAAATTGGCAGGGGATAGGTAGAAAAGGTAAGAGGGCTGAAGAAGAAGGAATCTGACGGGAGTGGAGAGTAGGCCATGGGAGAAAGGGAAGGAGGAGGGTCACCAGAAGGAGATGATAGGCTTTGAAGAGTGGGAGTAAGAGCAAAGCGGGAATGGGGAATGGAAAAAGAGAGAGTGAGGAGGGCGGAGAAATTCCAATTACTGAACGTTAGAGAAATTGCTGCTCATGCCGTCATGTTGAAGGCTATCAAGGTGGAATATAAGGCAGTAGTGGATGCTATAAACTGACTTTCCTTCCCACTCTTGATAATGGATCTCAGCTTGAAACATTCTCCATAGATGCTGTCTGACCTGCTGAGATCCTCCAGCATTTTGTGTGTGTTACTCTGGATTTCCAGCATCTGCAGAATCTCTTGAGTTTTTGAGACTCTGTCAGATGGCTTCCTGATAATGCATTCATGTTGAGAAGCCTGATCTCTAATATTACCTTTTACAAGTATGCACGAGAGAAAATTAATATTTCCTGGAGTATTCTTCCCAAATTGCACTATTCTGTAAGTTTAATAGGGCACTTCTCATCACAAATGAAGCTTGCTACACGAGCCGTATTGTGTGTTGGAGGCACACATAATGAAGTCATTCCTAGTTTAACACACTTTTAGAGCATTACAGTGAGAATCAATTAAGCCCCAGACTCGGCCATTAACCTTTGCCAGTTCTACACCAGTGCAGCACCTAAAAGAACTGTTTTACTTTGTACAAGACTGATTCAGTGGCACATAATACTGTGAGCCTGAGCACTACTGGATTTCCAAACTATAGATCACAACCAAAATAGGTTGGCACGTGAATGAATCAGATTCAGAATATGGATTATTATCCCTGATCTGTGAATTTTGTTGTTTTTGCAGCAGTAGTACAGTGCAAGACATAAAATATTAGCATGTTATAATTTAAAATAAGATAAATAAATAATGTGAAAGGGGATTAGTGAGATGGTGTTCTTGGCTTCAAGGACTGTTCTGAAATCCCTTATGTCCTTTGACTCCTCAGTGATGACAGAAGTCATAAATGACAGGAAGTACTGAATTGTGATCTGCAGATGTTTGTGGATTTCGGGCTTTTGTGTGTCTTACTGTACAGGTGATCTCTCTTGTAAATTTTCGAGAAAGTAGAAGGGGATAAAAATAACAAGAATCAGAATCAAGTTTTTTGATCACTGACTAATGTCATGAAATTTGTTGTTTTCATGACAGTTTAGTTTGTTCACTGGATTGTGAAGAAAAAATAGTAAGAGAAATGACTTTTTTTAATGTGTATGTCATATTTCCATTGTCCGTGTGCCCATGAAAACTAAATCTGTTAGTTATTTTGTGCAAGTAAGGGGGTGGGGGTTTTGGGGTTTGCGATTTTTGTTTCTTTATCCTTTTTGTTTGGGGAGTGTTTCAAGGACTCCCATGTTTTTTAGATATTCCATGGCTATTTGGAGATAACAAATATCGGAGTTGTATTGTACATGCATACTGTGACAGTAAAATGAACCTTTGATCTTTGAGCCTTTGAACTTTTATGAGAAAGAACACCGTGGGCCAAACATCTAAGAAAAGATGTGTTGGCATTGGAGAGGGACCAGAGGAGGTTCACAAGAATGATCCCAGGAACGAAAGGGTTAACATATGAAGAGTGTTTGACTCTGGGCTGAACCTACTGGAGTTTAGAAGAATGAGCGGTTATCTAATTGAAACCTAGTGCATATTGAATAGTCTGGTTAGATTAGATATGGAGAGAATGTTTTCTTTAATGGTGAAGTCTGGGACCAGAGGGCACGGCCTCAGAATTGAGAAATATCCATTCAGAATGGAGATGAGGAAAAATTTCTTCAGCCAGAGTGTGGTGAATCTGTGGAATTCAGTGGACTGGATGTCAGTGTGGGCTAGGACACAGGGTATACTTAAGGTGGAGGTTGATATGTTCTTGATTAGTCAGGGTGTCAGGAAGGCCATTGATGGGGTTGCGGGGCAGAATGGCCTAACTTTACTCCTATATTTTATGGTCTAACATTTTTTTAGAGCCCTTGAACTAAAGAGTTAATTTGCATGAGTCCAGTTCTACTAATCCAAAGCAACGTACATTTTTACATACTTACATTTAGAATTTGAATATATAATGAAAGTATACTGTACAGTCATTTCTTATTCTTTATTACTGCATAAAACACAACTTGCCTGAGGCAAACCAAAAATGTCATAATGCAAATCCAAGGAAAGAAAACAACATTGGGGATCAGTACATGAAGGGTGCGTAACCAGAACATAGAACAGTACGTGGCCTTCGGTCCGTGATGTTGTGCTGACACTTTTACCCTCCACATCAATCTAATCCTTCCGTCCCATATAATCATCTATTTCCCTTTTATCCATGTGCCTATCTATGTGTCTCTTAATTGTTCCTTAAGAATCTGCCTCTAACACCACTCCTGGCGGTGTGTTCCATGCACCTAACACTCTCGGTGTATAACACCTGCCCCTGACATCCCCCTTACACTTTCCTCCCAACACCTTAATTTGCCATTTCGCCCCGGGGAGAACATTTCTAGCTGTCCACTCGATCTATGCCATTTATTATCTTGTACAACTCTTACCTGATAGGGGTGTACAAGATGATGAGAGGCTTTGGTCGTGTGGATAGTCGGAGGCTTTTTCTCAGGGCTGGAATGGTTGCCACAAGAGGACGCAGGTTTAACGTGCAAGGGAGTAGGTACAGAGGAGATGTCGGGGTAAGTTTTTTACTCAGCGAGTGGTGAGTTCGTGGAACGGGCTGCTGGCAACGGTGGTGGAGGCAGATGCAATAGGGTATTTTAAGACACTTTTAGATAGGTACATGGAGCTTAGAAAAATAGAGGGCTTTAAGTAAGCCTAGTTATTTCTAAGGTAGGGACATTTTCAGCACAATTTTGTGGGCCGAAGGGCCTGTATTGTGCTGTAGGGTTTCTATGTTTCAAGTCACCTCTCACCCTCCCTCACTCCAAAGAGAAAAACCCTACCTTGCTCAGGTGGAAATGAGACACTCTTTCGAGTGACTGGAATGCTGGTGGTTTCTTGCTAGAAATGTCGATAATTATTTTTCCTTGAAAAAGCCATTAGACTTTGAAAATGAACTGTAGGGGAATAGTTAAGGAAAGGGTGATCATCATATTAGAATGAAGCAACAGGACTTGAAATAAAAATGAAGCTACATCATTAAGCGATGGATGGCAAGATTTGAACAGGCTTTCTCCAAATAAAATTCTCCGTATTGATGCCTTGAAATTCAAACGTGGTCAGTCTTGCTGCATAACACTTTAAAGTTTTGGCTACACATTCTACTCCACTCCGCTCTCTGAAATTTTTAAATCAAGGAGGTTTGAATATAGAATTCCACTTGCAGCTGGATACTCAGTTGTCATTTGTTGCACAAAAGCAACAATCAGAGCTGCAGCACAGTGGCAGAATGATTGGCGTACATCTTTCGTGGTTACCGTGCAATGCTGTTACCCAGACTGTCACAGGGAAGCCATCAGGAAGAAGGTACAGGAACCTCGGGACCCACACCACCAGGTTCAGGAACAGTTTTTACCCCTCAACCACCAGGCTCTTGAACCAGAGGGGATGACCTCACGCAACTCCACTTGCCTCATCATTGAGATGTTTCTGCAACCAATGGACTCACTTTCAAGGACACTTCATCTTGTATTCTCAATATTTATTGCTTATTTGTTTATTCTGTATTTGCACAGTTTGTTGTCTTCTGTACATTGGTTGTTTGTCCATCCTGTTGGGTGAGGCTTTCATTGATTCTATTGTGTTTCTTGGATTTATGGTGTATGCCAGCAAGAAGACAAATCTCTGGGTTGTATATGGCACTAAGTATGTACTTTGAGAATAAATTTACTTTGAGCCTGAAATGTTATTACAGTGCCAATGACCCGGGTTCATTTCCCACTGCTGTCTGTGAGGAGTTTATGCATTCTTCCCGTGACTGCATGAGTTTCTACTACGTGTCCTGGTTTCCTCCCACGTTCCAAAGGCACATGGGTGAGTCAGTTACATCATGTAATTGAACGGTGTGGGCTTGTTCGGAAGGGCCTGTACTGAATATATCTCTAAATTAAAATAAATGCTAGAACTGTAAGTGAGTGGTGATGATGGGGGTGAGGAGGGTGAATTTGATTGGTGAGATGAAGTAAAGGAGATTGACAAAATAGCTTTAGTTTCTGCATTAGGTGGTAAGATGAACGAAGAATAGCTGGTGGCAGTGGGGTTGCCATTTGCATGGAGAAGGGTGATAATTGATCAAATGGATATGTTGGAAGATGCCAAAAGACTGTATGTGAGAGGTTTGCAGGCTTAACTGGGAGGTAGACAAGACTGGAATAATGCAAGAAATATAAAAATAAGACTGGGAGTTGTAGAAGTGAAGAGTTCTTGAAAGAGGAGGGGTGAAAGGGTGGGTTAAAAGGTGTTAATTATAAACAGAAAAAAGGTGGGACTGGAAGAAGACTGGCTGAGGCCCACTGTGGTTGGACACCGTGAAGAGTCAAAGTATTATGATGCCTCTGCATGAGAGTTTTTAGGATACATATACGTTGAGGTAAACAGATTCAAAGGGTTGTGCATCCTTCACCACTTGAAGGCTTTGGTTCAGATTCACTTATTAATCAGATGTACATTATACAGTGAAATGCATCATTTGTGTTAACAAGCAACACAACCCAAGGATCTGTTGGGGGCAGTCCACAAGCACCACGGCACATTCCAATATCAACATTGCATGCCCACAATATTCAGCAGAACAACTCAGAACACACCAAAACAGAACAGAACAAGCAACAGATCAACAGCACCAGAACAAGGCTGTTTCCTCCCTCCTGCCCACCCACACTCGTGGACAGTCTTCCAACTCCAGGACAGGTGGCTGGACCACCAGTCTACGGGCTTCGGCCATTGAGCTTCAACATCCAATCTTCTGATCGCCTTTGGACCTTGATCTTGGTCATCAAACACCGGAGTAGCCAATGACAGAAACCCAAACTCCAGGCCTCAAACTCTGGGCTCACCCTGTGCTTTCTTCTCACATGGTCTTCTGATCCCAGGACACACTGACCTGGGGCAGTCTGACATCCACAGATGTCCTTTGCCACACATCCACATGGCTGACCTTTGATCAGCATGGATGTGAAGCTCTTGAAGGTTTCAAGACTGAAGCCACAGGAGTTTTGTTCGGTAAGTGAGATTCGGGTCGCATCACCTGTGGTCTCTGAATGTTAGAATAGGAATGAGGAGCTGAATGGCCTAGCTAGTCAGTGAATGGCTCTGTGGTCTTTTAGATATAGGAAAATAACCACAGCTGTTCTGACTTATAGAACAAAACATACTCTTACAGTTGTATGATTTACAATTCAACATCACTGAGTATTGTTGCAATCACATATTAAAGTTGTGGCATATTTTAATTGGAATTTACACTGAAATGTGCTATTACTATATTTTTTCAAGCAATAACTTTTCTTAAAAATAGCCATTTTGGTAAGAAATAAGCTGAATGACACTCTGCAGTGCTAATGGTGAGTTTTAGTGTGAACACATTAGGACAGATTTTCAATTAACAACCTAGCCATAAAAGTAATGTTTCAAATTGCCTTCCCATTATGGAAACTATCATAATTTTATCTAAAATGAAACTGAGGTTGGCGTAATGGTAGGCCGAGCTGAATTGCCAGTTTTACTCTCAGCCATCTACTAGGTGAATACCTGAAGTTTTCCATTGTGTTGATGTGAAAATGACAGATATAAATGAATTAGAATCAGGTTTATTATCACTGACAGGCTTGCCCCAAGGAGGTTTAAATCTTCTTTCCGACGAGAGTTCAGTGAGACCCTCTCTCACCACTCCCCCTCTGTGATCTTTGGTGCCCTCCAAATCTTTGACTATTTGCTCACACGATTATTCCCCACTCTGGCCACTTACTACTTCTCACCTGCCTATCACCCGTCTCCTGGGTCCCCTCCTCCTTCCTTTTCTCCTATGGTCTACTTTCCTCTCCTATCAGCTTTCTTTTTCTCCAAGCCTTTATCTTTCCAACCCACCTAGCTTCACTTTATTGCTAGCTAGCCTCTTTCCCTCCCTCCACCTTTTTATTCTGGCATCATCTGCCTTCCTTTCCAGTGCTGAAGAAGGGCCTTGGCCCAAAACGTCAACTGTTTATTCATTTCCTTAGATGCTGCCTGACCCGCTGAATTCCTCCAGCATTTTGTGCGTATTGTTTTGTGAATGTCGTTGTTTTATAGCAGCAGTACAGTGATTGCATAAGAAAACTATAAATTGCAATAGAAGCTACAGTTTAAAAATTAAATTAAACAAATAGTGCAAAAACAAAGCAAAACTAGTGAGGTAAAGATCATGGGTTCATTGTCCGTGCAGAAATCTGATGGCAGAGAGGAAGGAACTGTTTGTAAACTATGGAGTGTTTGTCTTCAGACCGCTGTACCCCCTCACTGATTGTAGGAGTGAGAAGAGGGCATGTTCTGGGTGGTGTGATGGCTGCTGCCTTTGTGAGGCATCAATTTTGAAGAAGTCCTAGCGAGCGGAGGCTAGAGCCCATGATAAATCTGGCTGAGTTTGCAACCCTTGGAAGCTTTTTCCGATCCTGTGCAATGGCCCCTCCATATCTGACAGTAATGCAACCAGTTGGAATGCTGTCCATGGCCTGTCATTTTTTTAATGTTACTTCATCAAGTTTGCTGATAGGGTTGACGCTAAAAGAATGTCTAATGTCAATTTAATAGCATGAATGAATGATCCAAGGATTACTGGCAAATTGCCCCAGAAAATTGATTGAATTTTTAATTTTTATCTGGTTTGCTTAGTCTGGAACAAATCAGTGGTGCATATTTTAAATGCTTTTATAGTGACTTTTTAAAACATTCCTCTAATTTTCAGTGTGTAATAATGTATACTGGCAGCACCATAGCACAGAAGTTAGCACTGCGCTTTATAGTGCCAGCTGTAAGATCGGGGTTCAATTCCTCCCGCTGTTTGTACAGAGTATGTGTGTTCTCTAAAATCCAAAGTTCAAAGTAAATTTATTATCGAAGTACATTAACATCACCATGTACAACCCTGAGATTCATTTCATGACCACGTGGATTTCCTCAGAGTGCTCTGGTTTCCTCCCACATTCCAATGATAGATGGGTTAGGGGTAGAGAGTTGTGAGCATGCTGTGTTGGCTCCAGGAGTGTGGTGACACTTGTGGGGTGCTCAGCTCAAGCCTCACTGATTTGATTGGACGCAAATGATGCATTTCACTGTGACAATTAAAACAAATCTTTAAAAATACTTTAAAACTTTAATATGTATTTTTATGTACAGCAATTTTGGCATCTAACCTTCAGGTAATGCAGCAGAGTGCAGAAGCCTGTACATTGCTGGAAAAAAATGTACACTGTCATTCTCCACAATAGGGCAAACTAATTTGTCAGTTTTAGTTAGGATGTTGAGGAAGAATTCCTGTTGCTACAACAATGTGTGAATATTTACATTTTTTGAAGAAAATCTGCCTACAAATGATTGTTATTCATACCTGAATAACAGAATAATCGTACTGCTATGTTGCAATTGCCAGAGGAAAATCCTAAACACAAAAGATTCTGCAGATGCTAGAAATCGGAGCAACACACACACACACACACACACAAAATGCTGGAGACCTTTCAAAATCTAGTGTATTGTTGCTACTTTTGGCACTGAAATTGTATTGTTGATAAATGTGAATTATTCAAAGAAGGAAATTTTAATTCCATTCTTCTAGCAGTGTCACTGGCAAGGGACATCTTGGCTGCAATCAGTGGCCACTTTATTAGGTACCCCTGTATGTTTGTGGTCTTCTGCAGCTTCAAGGATTGGTGTGTTGTGTGTTCAGAGATGCTCATCTGCACACCATAGTTATTTAAGTTGCAATTCCCTCCAGTCAGTTTGAATCAGTCTGGCCATTCTCTTCTGACTTCTCTCATTACCAAGCCCACAGAACTGTCACTCACTGGATGTCTTTTTTTATTTTATGCACCATTCTCAATAAGCTCTGGAGACTGTTGTGCATAAAAATTCCGGGAGATCAGCAGTCCACCCCATTTGGCACCAACAATCATTCCATGGTCATAATCACTTAGATCACATTTCTTCCCAATTCTAATGCCTGGTCTAAACAACAACTGAACTTCTTGACCATGTCTGCAAGCTTTTGTGTGTAGAGTGGCTGGCATGTGATTGGCTCATTAGATATTTACATTAACGTGCAGGTGAACCTTGTAAAGTGCGACTGAGCGTATGTTGAAATAGGACTTTAGATACAAAGCAATGATGATCTGATTGGTTGCTGGAACAGATTTGGTACTGAATAGTATCCCTTGTTCTAATGACTTCATTGGAAATGCAGCAGGGACCAAGAACTGCTGTTAAACTGTTCAAGTGAAAGTTCTTCCTACTCAAGTGAAAGAACATCCTAAGGTTTTGAGTATTATTTGTGTGAATTCACTAAAAGCGCCCATGAGACCATTACATATTCAATTTGCAAAAAAAAAGACAAATCATTCAAATATGAGCTGCCAGTTGAAGTGGTGAATGCAGGCTCACTTTTAACAATTAAGAAAACTTGGACGGGTACATGGATGAGAGGGGTATGGAGGGATATGGCCCAGGTGCAGGTCAGTGGGACTAGGCAGAAAAATGGTTTGGCACAGCTAAGAAGGGCCAAAAGGCCTGTTTCTGTGCTGTAATGTTCTATGGTTCTAAATAGTCAAAAAATGTCTACAAAGCACAGAGTTCCTGAAAGTGAGAACATAACTGCGGAGTCCGTTCAGCACCGAGGCGAGTGAAGCCCGCCCAGGGGCTTGACAATTGAACTTGAAATTGAACTTGAACTTGAATCAAGCTTCATAATCTATCTCCCTTTACATTTGGATCCTTGAATTCTTATTAGGAGATGACAGTCAGTGCAGATCAGTAATTGCATCTCCTCCTCGCTGACTATCAACACAGGCACACTTCAAGGATATGTGCTTACCCCACTGCTCTTCACTCTCTACACTCAATACTGCATAGCTAAGCACAGCTCGAACGCATCTGTAAGTTCACCAATCACACCATTGTTGTTGGTAGAATCTCAGATGGCAATTAAAGGGTTAAAGGAAATAGGTTGGCTGGTTGAGTGGCTCAGACACCCTGAGCCAATAGGCTGGTCCTGGACTTATTTCCACTTGGCATGATTAACCTATTATTATTTAATTATTTATGGTTTTATATTGCTATATTTCTACACTATTCTTGGTTGGTGTGGCTGTAACAAAACCCAATTTCCCTCGGGATCAATAAAGTATGTCTATCTGTCTGATTGTAACAAAAAAAACTCATACTCAATGTAAGCAAGATCGAGGAGCTGATTGTGGACTATAGGAAGGGGAACACACACCAGTCCTTACTGAGGGGTCAGCAGTGGAAAGGATGAGCACCTTCGGATTTCTCAGCATCAACCTCTCAGAGTTTCAGTCCTGCACCATTAAAGATGGCATGACAATGGCTCAACTTCACTTTAGGCTTGAGGAGATCTGGTATATTGCCAAAGACTCTTACAAATTTCAATAGAAGTACTGCAGAGAACATCTTAGCGCGTTTCATCACCACCTGATATGGAGGCTCCAGTGCACAGGATTGCAAGAGCCTGCAGATGGTTTTTAGACTCAGCCAACTCCATTGGAGCATAGTCCTCAGCATGATCGAAGACATCTTTATGATGCTGTGCCTCAGGAAGGTGGCATCCATCATTAAGGACTCTCACCATGTAGGATATGCCGTCTTCTCATTACTCCCATCAGGGAGGAGGAACAGGAACCTGAAGACCTATAATCGGCAATTCTGGAACAGCTCTTTCCCTTCCACATCAGAAAGGAAAAATTGAATGAACTCATGAACAAATCCTAGTTATTCTTTTATTTGCAATATTTATTTATCTTTGTAATGACAGTAGATTTTCACGTCTTTGCGTTACAGGTGCCACCAAACAACAAATTTAACGTCATTTCTCAGTGCTAATAAATCTGATCCTGCACATAAAACTGATACTGTACATGGGAAGTAGGAGAAGGAATAGGCCATGTAAACCCTAACCCTCTGTGCTGTTCAGTAAGATCTGAATGATCTAACATTGGCCTTGATCTCATTTTCTTGCCCGGTCTCTATAAAATTTGATTCTCTTGCAGTATAAAAACCGATCTATCTCAATCTTGAATATACTTAATGACTTGGTTTCCACAGCTGACATGATAAATGCAAAGATTTCCAAACCATGAAAGAAGAAATTCGTTATTATCTCTGTCTTAACTAATGGAACCAAATCTTGAGACTATGCTCCGATGTTCCAAACTTCCCATCAGAAGAACCCTCTCAGGCATTGGCCATCTCAAATGCTTTCAGAATCTGATTCCATTGTTTGTCAGTTGTAAAGTCCTTGGGTTATAAAAACTGCTATACTTTAAAAAAAAACATAAACACAAAGGCAGACAGTCCATTTACTTCATCAAGTCCACCTTGTGGACTTCATCACAAATTCCTTAAAGAAAAATGCTGGGAAAGAGCGCATTTGTTTGTAAATATCCTGTAGTGTTACTGGCACAAAACACACTCCACTCTATAATTTGGAATTGTCACATTACAAACTGTCTGCTTGCCTTAGATACTGATAATGAACTTGTGAAAGAAAATCTGGCTCTATTTCCATCAGGCAGCACATTAATTTGAGATTTCAGAGATCAATTGTCTAATTGTCTATTATTAAGTTGTATTATTCATGAAATGTAGAGAGAAATTGAAATTAGTTGATGTGGCAACATGGTGATTTTCAAATAGGACTGTGGAAATGGGCCTAGTCAGAAATAAAGGCAGTAGGTAAACAGACAGCTATTGAATCACTCAGTGTTAACTTACAGGGTTAACAGAGATAGTAATTCTTTCCTATCATCAGCAGTTTCACAAGGAATAGCAATATGGTAGTTAAGGTGTTGGATTTGTATCCGGAAGCCTTAATTATCCATCCAGAGAAAGGAGTTTGAATCACAACACTGCAGCTGGGAATGTAAATTCCACTAATTAAATAAATGCAGAGTGAAGAGCTTGTATGAGTAATGGCGACTGTTAAAATATTAGATTATTAAGCAAATTTGTCTGGTTCACCCTCCTTCAGGGAGGATGTTTCTAATAGTGGGGGAGGCTAGGACCAGAGGGCACAGCCTCGGAATAGAAGGATGTCCCTTTGGAAAGGAGTTGAGGAATTTCTTTTGTCAGAGGATGGTGAATTTGTGGAATTCAGTGCCACAGATGGATGCAGAGTACAAGTCATTGGGTTGACAAAGCAGAATTGATGGGCCAAATGGCCTAATTCTGCACCTATGTCTAATGATCTTAAGGAAAAGCTTTTGTTTGTACCTGTTCCAGTCTGTATGGGAGTTTTGATTCACTAATGTGATTGATTTCTAACTGCCCACTGGAATGAACCAACAAGTCACACACTATATACACATACCTAAGATTTTTGCACAGCACTGTTTTTATTGTGTTTTTTTTTTGTTTTTGTGATCTTTATCTTGTGTTTTTTTGTGTTGCAATGGATTGGACTAAAAATTCTTCTGTTCTCCTTTACACTTGTGTACCGGAAAAGGCATTAAACAATCTTGAATCTTGAAAGAGAAGAAATCTCAAGATAGTAAATGGTAAAATGTATGTATGTCTTTTGTTAATACGCTTACTTTGACTTTGTACTTGACTTTAATCTGGGTATCCTGACAGTGTTTCGGAATGGTGTCCTTTTGTCTGGATAATTACAGCATCACTAGCTTTCAGAAAGCTCAGTACTGACCAGGACCAAGCAGTCACTGGATTTAGCAGCTATCAATCACCCTGAGCATTCAGTCTGTCCTCCTGTGGTATACAGTGGATGCAGTATATGCTGTCTACAAAATTCACTGCAGTTACTCACCCAAGTTATTCCCCTGAGGTTGGGTGAGACTGCAACTAGAGGTCAGAGGTTAAGGGTGAAAGGTGAAATACTCAAGGGGAGCCTGAGGGGAGATTTATTCACTCAAGGGTGATGAGATTTGTGAAATGAGCTACCAATAGAAGTAAGACACAAAATGCTGGAGGAACTCAGCAAGTCAGGCAGCATCTATGGAAAGAAATAAACAGCTTCAGGCCAATACCCTTCATCAGAATTGAGAAGTTAGCAGAGATGTGGGATTGCTTGCAACACTTAAGAGAAGTTTGTATAGTTATATAAATGAGGGGGGTGTGGAGGGCAATGGTCCTGGTGTGGGTAGATAGAAAAACTGGTTGGCTCAGACTAGATGGGCCAAATTGACTGTTTCTGTGCTGTAGTACTTTATGACATATCATCAAGCATAAAGTCTCAATGAGTATTGGAACAGTATCACGTTCAGGTGTTCCTGAAGTCCCATGTTGTTCTGTCTTGGAAGTATATCACAATTCCTTCATCATTGCTAGGCTTAAATCCCGAGACTCTGCTCAACAGAATGCACTCTCGTGTTCTGAAGGAAGTAGCTGTGGAGATTGCGGAGGCATTAGCAGTGATCTTTCAAAAGTCAATAGATTCTGGCATGGTTCCAGAGGACTGGAAGATTGCAAATATCATTCTGCTATTTAAGAAGGCAGCAAGGAAGCAAAAAGGAAATAATAGACCTGTTAGCTTGACATCGATGGTTGGGAAGTTGTTGGAGTCGATTGTCAAGGATGAGGTTACGGAGTACCTGGAGACATATGACAAGATCGGCCAAACTCAGCATGGTTTCCTTAAAGGAAAATCCTGCCTGACAAACCTGTTGCAATTTTTTGAGGAAATTACAAGTAGGCTAGACAAGGGAGATGCAGTGGATGTTGTGTATTTGGATTTTCAGAAGGCCTTTGACAAGGTGCCACACATGAGGCTGCTAAACAAGATAAGAGCCCATGGAATTACAGGAAAGTTACATACGTGGATAGAATGTTGGCTGATTGGCAGGAAACAGAGTGGGAATAAAGGGATCCCATTCTGGTTGGCTGCTGGTTACCAGTGGTGTTCCACAGGGGTCCATGTTGGGGCCACTTCTTTTTACGTTGTATATCAATGATTTGGATTATGGAATAGATGGTTTTGTGGCTAAGTTTGCTGATGATACGAAGATAGGTGGAGGGGCTGGTTGAGCTGAGGAAACAGAGAGTCTGTGGAGAGACTTGGATAGATTGGGAGAATGGGCAAAGAAGTGGCAAATGAAATACAATGTTGGAAAGTGTATGGTCATGCACTTTGGTAGAAGAAATAAACAGGCAGACTATTACTTAGATGGGGAGAGAATTCAAAGTTCTGAGAGGCAACGGGACTTGGGAGTCCTCGTGCAGGATACCCTTAAGGTTAACCTCCAGGTTGAGCTGGTGGTGAAGAAAGCAAATGCAATTTTGGCATTCATTTCTAGAGGAATAGAATATAAGAGCAGGGATGTGATGTTGAGGCTCTATAAGGCACTGGTAAGACCTCACTTGGAGTACTGTGTGCAGTTTTGGGCTCCTTATTTAAGAAAGGATGTGCTGACATTGGAGAGGGTTCAGAGAAGATTCACTAGAATGATTCCAGGAATGAGAGGGTTAACATATGAGGATCGTTTGACTGCTCTTGGACTGTACTCCTTGGAGTTTAGAAGAATGAGGGGGGACCTCATAGAAACATTTCAAATGTTAAAAGGCATGGACAGAGTGGATGTGGCGAAGTTGTTTCCCATGGTGGAGGGGGTCTAGTACGAGAGAACATGACGAAAGGATTGAAGGGTGCCCATTCAGAACAGAGATGCGAAGAAATTTTTGTAGCCAGAGGGTGGTGAATCTGTGGAATTTGTTGCCACGGGTGGCAGTGGAGGCCAAGTCATTGGGTGTATTTAAGGCAGAGATTGACAGGTATCTGAGTAGTCAGGGCATCAAGATTGTGGTGAGAAAGCGGGGGAGTGGGACTAAATGGGAGAATAGATGATAAAATGGCAAAGCAGACTTGATGGGCCGAATGGCTGACTTCTGCTCCTTTGTCTTATGGTCAACAGCACACAATGAACAGTGCACTGATGATGTCCCCCTATATGGTGATGAAGCTTTTGCCAAGGAATGCCAAGATTGGAGAAAACTCAACCCAACCATCAACCACTCTGAGCTACACATTTTCCGAGTTATTTCCAACAGAAGAATTCCTTCAACAGAAATCTCACAGTAGTGTAAGGTGGCCAATTTGCTGGGTTCTGCGGGAGTGCAGGGTCAGTGTGGTGGGTGGCTAGGATGATTTTTCCTGTATTTGGAGAACTTCCAGGAATGTAAGGGAACAAATTTTCCCAGTTCTGCATTGGTTAGAAGGTGACTCAGATCCACTTTTTTAAGGACTATACAGGACAGGCTCCAAATGTTGGTTTTGCCAGAGTCACTCAGATTCTGAAAATGAATAGAATGTAAAAATACGGTAAATAAAACTTCCTTCAAATCAAATGCTTCGTGTGCATGATGAGTTGAGCATCTGAAATGATTTTGCATTTTGACCAAAAATAATAGATTTGAATCATCAGCTATGTTTGTGTTTTAATCTTTTGTATCTGCTTCAGCTCTTCTACAAATGTTAAATTTTTCTCATGAGTGCAAGTGTGATGTTTATAAAAGACAAATAACTTCAGTGCGCTGGCAGGCCTTTACTTAAACAAATTGATGTGATACTTACACATAAAACAAACCAGAATTCTGCAGAGTTAAATTGTGACTATTCATTACAATAGCAAAGCCATCAGAAGAATAACAAGTTTTTCTTTTAGTGGGACCACGTCTCTTCAGTCAATGAACTTTGATCTTTTAATCTGCAGAGGTTTAATGTTTATAGAAATTTGATACTGTATGTTTTAACCAAAAGGTGGATGGGTTAAAATCTTATAGAGGAATAGCCAACAAGCCATGTAGAAAAAGTGTGATGAAAATTTCATTGGACCATTGGCAAACACTTTTTAATTTTGGATTAGCTGATTTGTCATTTTCCAAAACTTTTTATTAATTTGGTTTTGAGGAATGCATGTGTAAAATGCTGTAACATTTTGGGTGATTGTATACCATTGCAGTGATGCATGTCTGCATAAAACTAAGTAGAAGCCTAATAACTAAATGGCAGATTGCTTTAGGAAAAGTTATTTCATACATAATAAAAGCTGGCGTGTGCTGAATGTGGTAACAAAAGTCATTTCGTATAATTTCTCTTGATCTGTTTTACACTTGACTGGATACATTTTAGAGGTGCTCACATAGACAGATCTAGGACTAGAAGTTCTCCTCCACACGAACATACTTGTTTAGATGTTGCTGCATGGTTTACCTGCGCCACTTTGCAGCGATGAAAGTGAACGATGCTTACCGGAAGGTAACCATAGCAAAGTCACACATTCAGTGTGTACCCAATATAAACTGACTCACAAATTAATTATGCCACTGTTTATTCTGGACTGGTGAGGTTGTGAGGCAGGATGAATTGACGTTATAGGGCTGACTTTCATCAAAGTTTTGGAAGTGGGTACATAAGAGATAGGAGCAGAATTGAGCCATTCAGCCCATCGACTTGGATTCGCCATTCAATCATGGCTGATTTATTTTCCATCTCAACCTCATTCTCCTGCCCTCTGTAATCTTTAACACCCTGATTAACCAAGAACCTATCAACCTCCACCTGAAATATACCCAATAATTATTAGTGTGCCACAGGGGTCAATGCTGGGATCGCTTCTTTTCATGTTGTATGTGATGAAGGGTCTCAGCCTGAAATATCAACTGTTTATTCATTTCCATAGATGCTGCCTGGCCTGCTGAGATCCTCCAGCATTTTCTGTGTGCTGCTTTGGACTTACAGCGACTACAGATTTTCTCATGTTTGTGGTTCTGTCTATGCTAGTACCTTTCCGGTAATGCTATGTTAAGCTGTCTCACGTGTTCCACCTTGTCATAGGCCATTTGAAAATTCAAGGAAACAGCATTAATTGATTCTCCTTGTATATCCTGCCTTTTATTTCTGCAGTATTCCAACAGATTTGTCTAGTACAATCTCCCATTTAAAAAAACCATGCTGACTTTGGCTCATTTTATCATTTCCTCCAAGTACCCTGTAACTTCATCCTTAATAAAAGTCTCCAACATCTTTCTAGCCACTGAAGTCAGGCTAACTGGCCTATAATTTCCTTTCTTCTGCCTCCCTCCCTTCTTAAAGAGTGGAATAACATTTGCTATTTTCCAGTCCTTAGAAACCATTCCAGAATCCAGAAATCTCTTCAGCTACCTCTTTTAGAACGCTGGGGTGTAGCCCACCTGGTCCAGGTGACTTATCTACCTTCACACTTTTGAGATTCCCAAGCACCTTCTCCTTAGTAATAGCAATGACACTCAACTTCTGCCCCTGACATTCTCGCATATTTGGCATTCTGCTGGTATCCTCCACAGTGAAGACGGATGCAAAATACTTATTAAGTTCCTCCACCATTGCTTTGTCCCTCATTACTACCTCAAATATACCCAATGACTTTGCCTCCACAGCCGCCTGTGGCAATGAATTCCACAAATTCATTACCCTCCGGAATAAAGAAATTCCCACCTATCTCTGTTCTAAAGGGATATCCTTGATTCTGATTCTGTACCCTCTGGTCCTGGACTCTCCCACAATAGGAAACAACCTCTCTATATCCTCTCTATCCAGACCTTTCAATATTCCATAGATTCCAATGAGTTACCCCCCCACCCTCACCCCTATTCTTCTACGTTCCAGTGAGCACAGGCCCAGAACCAGCAAACAATTGGTTGATATTTATCAGAGTTTAGAAGAACAAGTAATTTATCTGATGAAACAAGATGCTGAGGGAAATTGACAGGCTGTCAATGATCAGAATACTCAGAGGCTGTTTTCTCAGATGTGAGAACCTTAAAACTGATGGGGGGGGGGGGGGGGCTAGCCACAGAAAAAAGTCAGCCTTTTAGAACTATGATGAGTTCAAAGTCCATGGAAGTTTTCACTCTAATTCTTAACAGTCAAGGATTTTGAAAGGGTCCTGATGAAGGGTCTCAGCCAGTGTTGACTCTTTATACCTCTCCATCGATGCTGCCAGACCTGCTGAGTTTCTCCAGTATTTTGATTGTGTTACACAGCCATGGACGATAGATGTGTGGATTGTGGGGAATGAAAGGATAAGAAAATTGTCAGGGAAGTGGATTTGAGGTACAGCATCAACCACAAACTTATTAAATTGCCGAAGGAGGCTGGAAGGCCTCTATGGATCTGCTTTCTTTTATTTGCTTCTGTTCTTTGTTTCCTTAAATTCTGAAATGCACGTGAGATTTTCTGCCATCTGAACTTGGTGCTTGCTCGTCCCTTGGGTTTGAGAATAACTCAAATGATGAGGGTACTGAAGTTGCTGACTGTGCAGGACTGCAAAATTTGCCACTGATGGGTCACAATATACTTGCTGAGGTAGTAGGTGGTAGTGCAGGAGGATAATGCTACGCTTCTGTGTATTTTTAACAAATATAATCAAGGTTTTGATGCTTTCTAAAGTCCTTCTACATTCTGAACAGTCATGGCTTAGGGATCTCACTGAGTTAATCTTCATGTTATACTGTTTCACTGAGGCTTGAGAACCTTCTTGAGCTATCTCTTTTTGTTTAGGTAGTCTCCTGGCATGAAAGAGCATCTAAGATGCTGGTCACACCACATTCTGAGTACTCACCACAGACTCAACCTGCAAATTAACCTTCAGGGAATTTAGGGCCCCTTGTCTAAGAGAAGATGTGCTGGCATTGGAGAAGGTCCAGAGATGCTCACGTGAATGATCCCAGGAATGAAACGGTTAACATAGCCCCAGAGTCATTGAGCCTCATACTTGCTGGTGTTTCGAAGATTGGATCTCATTAAAACCTATTGAATATGGAAAAGCCCAGAGAGAGTGGATGCGGAGAGGATGTTTCCAATCGTGGAGAAGTCGAGTGCCAGAGGGCACAACCTCGGAATATAAGGACGTCCCTTTAGAATAGAGATGAGGAAGAATTTCTTTGCCACAGATGTCTGTGGAGACCAAGTCATTGGATATATTTAAAGTGGAAGTTGATAGGTTCTTCATTAATAAGTGTGTCAAAAGTTATGGGGAGAAGGCAGGAGAATAGGGTTGAGAGAGATAGTAAATCGGCTATGAGAGAATGGTGGAGCAGGCTCATTGGGCCAAATGGCATTACTCTGCTCCTATGTCTTAAGGTCTTCTGGTGGACTGTTTCCTGGGTTGTTACATGGAGCTATCTACATGTATTTAAGGCATTGATGATGGATTGTTTGTATTTATTGAGGTAGAGTGTGCAATAAGCCCTTCCAGCCCTTTAAGCTGTACCACCCAGCAACTGCCAATATATCTCTAGCCTAATTATGGGATCATTTACAATGACCAATTAACCTACCAGCCAGTGGGTCTTTGGATTGTGTGAGCAAACTGGAGTGCCCAGAAGAAAACCATGTGGTAGTGGGGAGAACATACGAACTCCCTGCAGGGCAGCAGTGGGAATATGTTAGCCTGGAGGAGGATGCTGGTGGTGGTTT
Organism: Hemitrygon akajei; assembly: GCF_048418815.1. Lineage (NCBI taxonomy): Eukaryota > Metazoa > Chordata > Chondrichthyes > Myliobatiformes > Dasyatidae > Hemitrygon > Hemitrygon akajei. The sequence continues at coordinate 21,603,610 of NC_133126.1, forward strand.
GCTTATCCTGCCTTTGGATTTGTAGGATTTTCTTTCATTAATATTGGTGTTTATCAATGACGTCTGCCCCTATTAAGAGATGGAGTTAACTTGAGGAGAAATGCATGGAGCAGCATCAACTGAACTAACACGAGGAAATCTGCAGATGCTGGAAATTCAAACAACACACACAAAATGCTGGTGGAACGCAGCAGGCCAGGCAGCATCTATAAGGAGAAGCACTGTCGACATTTCGGGCCGAGACCCTTCGTTAGTCCTGACGAAGGGTCTCGGCCCGAAACGTCGACAGTGCTTCTCCTTATAGATGCTGCCTGGCCTGCTGTGTTCCACCAGCATTTTGTGTGTATGAACTGAACTATATGGCTTTCTTTGATCTTAAAAGCATGTCTAAACTGATGGTCGAGTTTATGGTAGATTCAAAGTGGAGGCTGCTAGGTTCTTGATTAGTAAGGGTGGGAGCAGGTAGGAGAAAAAAGGTTTAGGGTAAAAATAAAGCAGCCGGGACAAAATGGTGTAGTACGCTTGATGGTGCTACTCTTGTCTCTTGATCTTATGGACTGAATCTGAATGCAGACTGATGTCAAGTCAAACTATGCCATTGCTCCACTGATTTTCTCAAGTTTTCTTGCCACTCTGCTGCACCTGATCTCTACAAAGCTTCCCATTGAACTGAAGTGTTTTTACTTGGATAGAAAGGGACAACAGCAAAATATGCTGGAAAAACTCAATGAGTCAGGCAGCACCCATGGAAAGAGAAACCAAGTTAATATTTTAGGTTGGACAAACAAATGAGAAACTGTTCGAACTGCATGAACTCATCCTCAGAGCCAGCTTCCACAATTTCAGTCACTGAACTGCGGTAAATGGGTGAGCTGCAGCACCTCAGAGGACATATTAAGGAACTGGAAATGCAGCTCGACGACTGCAGTGGTGAAGTCAGGGGAACAGAGGTGAGATTCTGTGGGCGCAATAGAGACACCTAGATGGTATGTTGCCTTCCAGATGCCAGGGTCAGTGTTTTCTCTGATCAGGTCCACGGCTTTCTAAAGGGGGTGGGGGAGCAGCCTCGAGTCTTGGTAGGTGTTGGCAGCAATGACAACAGTACAAAAGATGAGGAGGTCCTGAAGAGAGATTTTATTGCGCTATGTAAAAAGCTGAAAAACAGGACCTTCAGGACAGAAACCTCTGGATTGCTTACTATGCCACGTGCTAGTAAAGGGAAGAATGGGATGATTTGGCAGATGAATGCTTGGCTGAGGAACTGGTGCATGGGGCAAGGTTTCAGATTTATGGATAATTGACATCTCTTCTGGGAAGTTTTGACCTGAACAAAGGGACAGGTTACACTTAAACCAGAGGGGAACCAATATCCTTGCCTGCAGGTTTGCTGGAGTTGTTTGACAGGGCGCAGTGAGACTGCTAGCAAGGAGAGGTCAAAATTGCATCTCATCCTGTTGACTGCAATGCAAAAGGCGGACAAAATCGTGAAAGATAAATACAGGATTGAAGCTTTTATGTTAGAATGAAGAAGAAGAAGAAGAAGAAAGCCCTTAACTCAGAGTGGAGTCTTTGGGATGCCGTCATGACAGCGATTTTTTTTAAGCAGGCTTTCTTATTTTTACGAAGCTGAATTGCTAGCTCGACACTCAACCCAGCACAGATGGAAAGAGTTCAAGGGAGCCGGCTGGATTCGAACTCTGGAGCCTTTGCTCCGAAGTCCGGCGCTGAAGACACTGCGCCACCAGCCGGCCTTTATATTAGAATACGTGCAGTATATGGAATAAAGCAGATGATCTTGTAGCCCAGTTACAGATTGGCATGTATGATGTTGTGGGCATCACTGAACCATGGCTGAAAGAAGATTATGGCTGGGAGCTTAAAGTCCGAGGATACACATTGTATTAAAGGACAGGCAGGTAGGCAGAGGGGGTAGATCAAATCATTAGAAAAAAGTACATTGTTGTGGGTAGAGCTAAGGAACTGCAAGGGTAAAAAGACCCTAATAGGAGTTATATGCAGGCTCTCAAACAGTATTAAAGATATAGTCTACAAATTACAATGGGATATAGAAAATGCATGTCAAAAGGGCAATGTTATGATGGTCATGGGGGACTTCAATGTACAGGTAGATTGGGAAAATCAGGTTGGTGCTGAATTCCAAGAGGGAGAATTTCTAGAATGCCTACAAGATGGCTTTTTGGAGCAGCTTGTGGTTGAGTCCACGAGGGATCAGTTGTTCTGGATTGGGTGTTGTGCAATGAACTGGAATTAATTAGAGAGATTAGGGTAAAGGAACCCTTAGAGGCCAGTGATCATAATATGACAGAATTCACTCTGCAATTTGAGATAGAGAAGCTAAGGTCAGATGTTATCGGTATTATAGTGGAGTAAGGGGAATTACAGCAGCATGAAAGAGGAGCTGGCCAAGGTTGATTTGAAAATTACACTGGCAGGGATGACGGCAGAGCAGCAATGGCTGGAATTTCTGGAAGCAATTCGGAAGTCAAAGGATATATACATCCCAAAAAGGAAGAAGTTTTCTAAGAGCAGGATGATATAACTGTGGCTAACAAGAGAAGTTAAAGCCAACAGAAAAGCCAAAGAGAGGCCATAGAGCAAAAATGAGTGGTAAGTGAGAGGATTGCGAAGCTTTTAAAAGCCAACAGAAGGCAACTAAAAAAGTCATGAAGGAAAAGATGGATTGCGAAGGTAGACTAACCAATAATATGAAATAGGGTAACGAAAGTTTCTGCCGATATATGAAGTGTAAAAGAGAGGTGAGAGTAGATATTGGTCCAGTGGAAGATTAAGCTGGATAAGTAGTTATGGAGGGCAAAGAAATGGCAGACGACCTGAATAAGTAACTTGCATTAGTCTTCACTGTGGAAGTTCAACCGTGTCAGGGGACAGAAGTGTGTGAAGTAGCCATTACTAGGGAGAAGGTGCTTGGGAAACTGAAAGATCTGAAGGCAGATAAGTCATGTGGACCAGATGCTATACACTCCAGTGTTCTAAAAGAGGTAGCTGAGGAAATTGTGGTGGGATTAGCAATGATCTTTCAAGAATCAATTGATACTGTCATGGTTCAGGAGGAATGGAATATTGCAAGTCTCACTCCACTCTTCAAGAAGGAGAGAGACAGAAGAAAGGAAATTATAGACCAGTTAGTCTGACCTCAGTGGTTGGGAAAATGTTGGAGTTGCTTGTCAAGGATGTGGTTTCGAGGTACTCGGAGGCATATGATTAAATAGGCTGTAGTCAGCATGGTTTCCTCAAGGGAAAACCTTACCAGATAAATCTGTTGGAATTCATTGAAGAAATAACAAGCAGGAAAGGAGAATTGGTTGATGTTTTGTACTTGGATTTTCAGAAGTCTTTGACAAGGTATCACACATTCAGATTCAGATCAGATTCAGATTCAGTTTATTGTCATTTATAAACCACAAATACAATGCAGTTAAAAAATGAGACAACATTCTCCGGAATGATATCACAAAAAAGCACAAAACAGACCACACAAGAAAAACCACATAACGTTTGGTAATCCCCAATCCAGAGTCCGGAGAGGCTGCTGACTATCGATATCGCGCTACCGTCTTAGCACGTTCCCTGGAAAGGAACTACAAACCCATCAGACAAACCTAAAGCTACAAGGCCTACACAAAACCACATAGTTACATATAGTTATAGTTAACATATAGTTTCAACAGTGCAGACAATACCATAATTGATAAAAGATTAACTGACAAAGACCACATAATTATAACACATAGTTTCAACAGTGCAAAGCAATACCGTAATCTGATAAAGAGCAGTCCATGGCACGGTTCAAAAGAAAGTCTCAAAGTCCCGACAGCCCATCATCTTACGCAGACGGTAGAAGGAAGAAAAACTCTTCCTGCCATGAACCTCCAGCGCCGCAGCTTGCCAATACAGCACTCTGGGAGCTCCGACCACAGCCAACTCCGAGTCAGTCTGAAAACTTCGAGCCTCCGACCAGCCCTCCAACACCGAGCACCGAGCACCATCTCTGCCGAGCGCTTCGACACCGGCACCAGCTGCCAAGCAACAGGCAAAGCCGAGGATTCGGGGCCTTCCTCCCGGAGATTTCTCCGATTGCACAGTAGCAGCGGCAGCGAAACAGGCATTTCAAAAGTTCCACCAGATGTTCCTCCGTGCTTCACACGTCCGTCTCCATCAAATCAGGATTGTACACGGCCCCTACTTACAGATAACAGATATTCATTCCTGGAGTGGCCGGGGCGCACTGCGTCGCTCCGCCATCTCCAGGTTACTTAACAAGTTAAGAGCTCATGGTATTACAGGAAATATACTAGCATGGGTAGAACATTGGCTGATTGTCAGGAGGTAAAGACTGGAAATAAAGGGAGCCTTTTCTGGTTGGCTGCCAGTGATTCATGGTGTTCTGCAAGGATCTGTGTTGGAAACAATTTTTTTTACATTCCATGTCAATGATTTGGATGAAGGAATTGATGGCTTTCTGGCCAAGGTTGCGGATGATACATAGATGGAGGGGCAGGTAGTGTTGATGCAGTAGAAAGGTTTTGGAAAGACTTAGACAGATTAGGAGAATAGGCAAAGAAGTGACAGATGGAATACAGTATCAGGAGGTATATGGTCATGCACTTTGGCAGAAGAAATAAAAGTTTAGATTATTTTCTAAGTAGAGAGAATATTCAAAAAATCTGAGTTGCAGAGGGACTTGCGAGTCGTGGTGCAAGATTCCCTAAAGGTTAATTTGCAGGTTGAGTTGGGGGTGAAGTTAGCAGACATTTCGAGAGGACTAGAATATGAAAGCAAAGGTGTAATGCTGAGGCTTTATAAGGCACTGGTAAGGCCTGACTTGGAGTATTATGAGCCCCTTATTGGAGTTCTGGGCCCCTTATCTTAGAAAGGGTGGAGAGGATTCAAAGAAGTTTCATAAAAGTGACTGGGATTGAAAGGCTTGTCATATGAGGAGCTTTTGATGGCTCTGGGCCTCTGTACACTGGAATTCAGAAGGATGATGGGTGACCTCATTGAAACCTATCGAATGTTGAAAGGCCTTGATAGAGTGGATGTGAAGAAAATATTTCTGATGGTGGGTTGTCAAAGACCAGAGGACACAACCTCAGATTAGAGGGGTGTTCTTTTTGAATGGAGATGAGGAGGAATTTCGTTAGCCAGGAAGTGGTGAATCTGTGGAGGCCAAGTCATTAGGTATATTTAAGGCAGAGGTTGATAGATTATTGATTAGTCAGAGCATGAAGGGATATGGGGAAAATGCAGGAGATTGTGGCTGAGAGGGGTAATGGATCAGCTTTGATGAAATGGTGGAGCATACTCAATGGGCCAAGTGGCCTAATTCTGCTCCTATATTTTAGAGTCTTATGGTATTATGGACATGTATATATGTATGCTTGGAGCCTAACTCATTCACTGAACCTATGAGAGAAAGGGCCTTCTCCGTCACCTGATCTTACCAATCACCAGCCAGCTTGTATTCCTTTCCCCCTTCCTCTAGCATCTTATTCTGGCTTCTGCCCCTTTCTTTGCCAGTCCTGATGATGGGTCTCAGCCCAGAACATCGACTTTCATTTTCTTCCATAGATGCTGCCTGGCTTCCTGAGTTCCTCCAGCACTTTATAGGTCTTACATGAAAGATCGATAAAGGAAATCTCCTTTACCAACCTGCATCCACTATGCAGCACTAACAAATAAATTAATCTCAGGTAGTATATGCTGACATATACGTACTTTGGTTATATGTTTACTTCAACTTTGGTCACCCTGACAATAAAGATCGATGACCCTGGAAAATAAGGATCACTTTCCGTATCTTGGCAGCCACCATTTGACAAAAGTAGACATTGATGTTGAGCTTCAGACAGATCCCAGAGTCTGAAAACTGAACAAAAATTTACTGTAATAATGCTGGTGTTACTTTTGCATTACAGGACTCTGAAGAAAATGCTCACCTGTGCAATTTTATTTGACACCGTTCCTGCACACAAGACACTGTGCTGAATGCACTAATTAAAAATATAAATTGCTGAAACAGTACTTAGGATTTGAAATAGATTGCCACCTTCTGGAAAAGATGTTTTAACCCCAAGCACTTCCCTGTGGGGCTCGAAAAGATAAGAGATTCTGCAGATGCTGCAAATCCAGAGCAACACACACACAAAATGCTGGAGGAACTCAGCAGCATAGTGAATAATGAGGAATAATAATGATAAAGGATCTTGGCCAGAAACCTCAACTGCTTATTCCTCTCCATAGATGCTACCTGACCTGCCGAGTTCCTCCAGCATTTTGTGTGTGTTGCTCCCGTTGGACTTGAGTTGCAGTTGTAGGTTTCCCATTTGTTGAGGATGGGAAACTACCAATTACATCGATATCAACCTTTAAAGAAGTCATTCATCAATATAATAAACTTGAAATATGGAGCAACATTTTAAGACTTCTTAAAAACAAAAGATTCAATTTTTTCAACCAACTGGTTAGATTATATTATTTTTAAAAATGATGGATTTTTTGTCAAATAGCTTGCAATTGTCCTTTGGACCTTCAGTAATTATTGTCTCATTTCTTGGTTATTGTGTTTTACATCAATGCGCTGCTTTTGACATTTGTGGTTAGTTCTTAATTAAAAAAAATATGTTTGCAAGAATCGCAGCTGTTTGCAGAAGCAGTCTATAAGTTCCTTAATCAGTGAAATACACAGATGGGTATTCTGGTGCTGCTTGCTGCTGACACAAATACAGAGTAAATAGTTATGAAAACGTTAGTGGCAAACGTAGTGCTGAACTGTGTATTCTTACCCACTGCTGATATGGCAGCTGACACGGTCCAAGGGCGGACAATAGGAAAGCAAGGATGTGTTTGGCCAATTGATAAAACACTTCATTTGTTATGGGAACACAATGGTGGCAGAATCACAGTATAGTAGATGAAACGCTTAAAACTGGTGGTTGATACACAAATGAGCGCTGTCGACGACCTCATGCCAGTTTTGTGTAAAGTAAGATTACTTTATTATCATGTACTCCAATGTGCAATGAATATCCTTGTTTGTATGAAGCTCCCTGCGTAAACTGCATACACTGTCATAATAATTATAGCAATCGTTGTAATGCTGAGTTCAAAACAACAGAATGGTGGGAAGGTTGTAGTGAAACCTGGAGTAATGAAAAAAAATGCTAAAGTGACAAAAATGGAATAGATTAGATTAGTTTTATTTGTCACATGTGCATAAAAACATACAGTGAAATGGATCAACAGTCAAAACAGTTGGAGGATGTGCTGGGCAGCTCCCAAGTATCATGTTTCCGGTTCAACGTAGCACGCCAACAACTTACGACCCTATGCCAAGAGAGGTAGAATGACCAGTCCAAGAAAGTGGCAGCACCGACAGGTAAGGGAAGTAAAAGGCATGGCTGGTTCAGAAGTCTGATAGCCCTGAGGAGGCAGCTCTTCTGAAGTCTGGGTATCTGGGCTTTCAGGCTTGTGCATCTTCTGCCAGAAGGGAGAAAAGAGTAAAATGGAAGTGATCAGCCTGACAGGCATCCTTGACAATACTATCAGCCTTCCTGAGGCAACGCAATGAGACGATGGACTAGATGGAAGGAATTAATGAGCTTACAATGATATACATTGAACAGGTTTTGCATGCGGAAACTTGTATTAAAGCAGTGTTTCCCAACCTGGCATGCACAGACCCCTTACTTAATCGTATTGGTCCATACCATTGGAAAAAAATTTGGGAGCCACTGCAGAAAGCCTCTCTTTCTTTAGCTTCTACTGTTGTAGGGAGAAAGGCCTGCTGGAAATCTGACTTGAGTAGTGGATGAGAAGTAGAGAGAGGATAGAACAGGGAGAGGTTATGACAAAGGAGACAGAGGTTCACAGGGAAGGTGGGCTAGTTTGGAGTAAGTGAGTCCTATGCTTTTATGTTTCATATTTGTCTTTAATGCTTTATTTAATTAATTCATTGATAGAAACATGTTTTGCATTTCAGGGACAAAGTAGTAGAAGTTTTGGACAGTTTGAAAGTTGGCCAATGTATATGGCTTTGCCAGACATCAAATTTTCTCAGCTTTTTTGTTGTTTCATCCAACTGAGTACAGAACCTTGTCATTTTCGATCAGAATGGCTTTGTGTGGGAAGTTGACACACAGGAGGACCTAGTAAAGGTAAATCAAATGTTTTAGGAAATGTTTTAGGAACAGCTTCTTCCCCTCTGCCATTGGATTTCTGAATTGACCAGGAACACCATCTCACTTATTGCAGTACTGAATTTTTTCTTATTGTAACTTACAACAAATTTCACGACATGAACAGGGACATTTAAGAGGATAAAGGGATTTGAAACCTACAACTGGTTGATGTAAACTCTATTGCAATAAATTCTATCAAAACAATCATTTTAAATGATAAATAAGAGAAAATCTGCAAATGCTGGAAATCCAAGCAACACACACAAAATGCTGGAGGAGCTCCACGGGCAAGGCAGCCTCTATGGAAAAGAGTATAGTCGAGGTTTCGGGCTGTGACCCTTCAGCAGGTTTGATGATAATCAGAAATAGAAATGTGACTTCAATAGTTAAAATCCATATACGTTTAGGGAAAATATTTGCTTATATCCTTTTCCTGCTCGTCAAATTATACGTATAACAATGTTCAGAACAGGAGTTATAATAGTTTTATTTTAAAGTGATTGGAAGAAAGTATGGGGGGGCGGGTGTCAGAAGTACATTTTTTTTGCACAGAGTAGTGATTGTGTGGAACACCCTGCCTGGGGTGGTGGTAGAGGCAGAATCAGAATCAGGTTTATTATCACCGGCATGTGACGTGAAATTTGTTAACTTAGCAGCAGCAGTTCAATGCAGTACATGATCTTAGAAGAGAGAGAGAGAAAAAAACTAATAAATAAAATAAAACATAATAATACACAGCAAGTTAATCAATTACATATATTGAATAGATTATTAAAAATGTGCAAAAACAGAAATGCTGTACATTAAAAAGAAGTGAGGTAGTGTCCAAAGCTTCAAAGTCCATGTAGGAATCGGATGGCAGAGGGGAAGAAGCTGTTCCTGAATTGCTGAGTGTGTGCCTTCAGGCTTCTGTACCTCCTACCTGATGGTAACAGTGAGAAAAGGGAATGCCCTGGTGCTGCCATTTAAGATAGGTACATGGATGATAAAAAAAAATGGAGGGCATTGTGGGAGGGAAGGGTTAGATCAAGTTTCAAGACTAAGTTTAATTGTCATTTAGCTATACAGGAATACCCATGAATACAACCAAACAAAACAGTGTTACTCCAGGGCCAAAGTGCAAAACACAGGACCAACAGCACATAGCACATATAAGATAGTAAGTGCATGTCAGGCAGCAAGTACATATAAGATAGCAGTAAAACACAGTCACAGAAAAAAATCTACTCTAAGACCTTGACCCACAAATGCGTTGCAACAGTCTGCAGTCGAACACATTATGGCGTACCTTCTGCCAAGTGAACAGTGAGAGGCAGCACTGACTCTGGCTTGGAGGCTGCGCCCTACTGCCCCCAGCAGTCCGGTGGAGCACACTGACTCCAACTCCTCTCCCCTGGGCGGCTGTAAACAGGCAACACCGCGGTTTGAGGTGTGATCCTCGATACGAGCAAGGCCATGCAGCTCCCCTGCTGTTTCCCAATAAATCAGTTAATCAAACGCAGCTTAGCTGTGAGTGTAGGTTAAAACGTCAGCAAAATATAATGGACAGTCTGTAATGTGTTGTAATGTTCTGTGCTAACATACGGCAAGGTGAGATGGACTCTCTTGTTAGGGGTTGTCATTGCTGACCCTTTTGGGGTGAGGATGTTATTATCAGTCCATGTCAGAATGTCCTTCAGAAGTGTTTTAATGGCTCAGTACTGAACAATTTCCAGTCCTTGACTATATATTATTGAGTGAATGCAGTCTGGTAGCCCTGGATGAAGTTTAGCATTGTTGTTACATTGGGGATGTTAAAGAGACTGTTCGATACGTACATGGATAAAAGGAAAGTGGTGGACTAAGTGGGTGGGATGGGTTAGATTGATCTTACTGTAGGTTAAAAGGACAGCACAACAATGTGGGCCAAAGGGCCTGTACTGTTTAATGTTCTATATGTCAGTGATGGTAATTCTGATTCTGTTTCCACCTGTCACAACGGAGAGATTCACTGCTGAGAGAAACTTGTGACCCATTACTTTGAAGGTAGCCAAAGAGTGGTGAATTTGTGAAATTCGTTACCACAGTTGGCTGTGAAGTCAAGTCATTGGGTATATTTAAGACAGAGGTTGATAAATTCCTGATTAGTCAAGTCAAGTTGCTTTTTATTGTCATTTCAACCATGGTACAGTACAGTACACAGTAAAAACAAAACAACGTTCCTCCAGGACCATGGTGCTACATGAAACAACACATAACTACACTAGACTATGCGAGACAACTCAAAGCTACACTAGACTACATAAAGTGCACAAAACAGTGCAGGGCAGTACAATAATTAATTAATAAATAAATAATTAATAAACAAGACAATAGGCACAATAGAGGACAAATTTCAATATAATAATAAATGATGTAGATGTCAGTCTAGACTCTGGGTATTGAGGAGTCTGATGGCTTGGGGGAAGAAACTGTTACACAGTCTGGTTGTGAGAGCCCGAATGTTTTGGTACTTTTTCCCAGATGGCAGGAGGGAGAAGAGTTTGGGTGAGGGGTGCATGGGGTCCTTCACAATGCTGTTTGCTTTGCGGATGCAGCGTGTAGTGTAAAAGTCTGTAATGGCAGGAAGAGAGACCCCAATGATCTTCTCAGCTGGCCTCACTATCCGTTGTAGAGTCTTGAGATCCGAGATGGTGCAATTCCTGAACCAGGCAGTGATGCAGCTGCTCAGGATACTCTCAATACAACCTCTGTAGAATGTGGTGAAGATGGGGGGTGGGAGACGGACTTTCCTCAGCCTTCGCAGAAAGTAGAGTCGCTGCTGGGCTTTCTTGGCTATGGAGCTGGTGTTGCAGGAGCAGGTGAGATCCTCTGCCAGGTGAACACCAAGATATTAACGATCTCCACCGAGGAGCCACCAATGTTCAGTGGAGAGTGGTCACTCCGTGTTCTCCTGAAGTCAACAACCATCAGGGCATGAAGGGATAGGGGAGAAGACGAGATTGGGGCTGAGAGGGAAAATGGATCAGCCATGATGGAATGGCAGAGCAGACACAGTGGGCCAAATGGCCTGTTTCTACTCCTATAATCTTTAGGCCTTATGGTTTAAAGTAAGATGTAGGAAAGTAGCTTACAGATCAATGGAAACTCCATAATGTGAATAAACAGTTGGTGCCAGAAAAGGAAATAAATTAGATTGGGTTTGAATAACTGTATTCCCTTCCGCACTGGGCAGAGATCCCAGCAAACTAGAGATAAGGTAATGTAACCTTTTTAGTGAGCAATATAAAAATCTGACTGCAAATGAAACCAAATCTGGAGTTCAGCATAGACCTACATTAGCTTTTATAATTTATAAACTACCTCTGAGCCTGAAGTAGCACAAACTGATCTGAAATTCAAGGATAGCCCTCTGTTAAATATACTCTCGAAGGTTCTGTCTAAACAGAAGAGGTAGGATCACAATACGATTAGACATAGAAACAGAATTAGGTCATTTGGTCCATTGAGTTTGTTCTGCCACTCCAACCGCCATTATTATCCCTGGCAACACCATTCAAGGTAAATAAAAGTAAAGTAAAAGTAAATTTATTTATCACAGTTCATATATCTCACTGTATACTACCCTAAGATTCATTTTCTTGCAGGTATTCAGAGTAGATCCAAAGAAAGACAAAAGAATCAATGAAAAACTACACACAAAAAAAGATGGACAAACTACCGGTACTAATGTGCAAAAGAGGATAAATTGTACAAATACAGGAAAAAAAAACAAATAATAAATACATGAATAAATAAATAATATTGAGAACTTGATTTATATTCCTTGAAAGTGAGGCTGTAGGTTGTGGAATCAGTTCAGTGTTGAGGTAAACGTAGCTATCCATGCTGGTTCAGGAGCCTGATTGCTGTACATAGTGGTGTGGGACGTAAGGCTCCTGTACCTCCTGCTCGATGGCAGCAGCAGGAAGAGCAGATGACCAGGATGTTGCTGGTCCGTGATGTTGGATGCTGCTCTCTTGTGTCAGCACTCCTTATAGATGTGTTCAACAATGGGCCATATGTGCTCAGTAATGGGGTAATTCTTGTAATGGACTGGGCCGTATTGCACTGGTGCTTGCATACCAGGCCATGATGTAACAAGTCAGGGCACTCCACACTATGCATCTGTAGAAATTTTTCTAATTCTCCTAACTTCTCCCTGTAAGTTTTGACACTTACACTAATCAAGAACCTATCACCCTCCACTTTAAATATACTCAATGACTTGGCCTCCACAGCTGCTTGTGGCAGGGCATTCCACTGAACTGAAACAATAGGATGTAAGAGGTCTGTCCAAGAGTCTGAGAATGCTGGGAAAGAAGCTGTTCTTGAGCCTGGTAATACGTGCTGAAATGGTTGCCACAAGAGGACACAGGTTTAAGGTGCTGGGGAGTAGGTACAGAGGAGATGTCAGGGGTAAGTTTTTTACTCAGAGAGTGGTGAGTGCATGGAATGAGCTGCCAGCAACGGTGGTGGAGGCGGATACGATAGGGTCTTTTACGAGACTTTTAGATAGGTACATGGAGCTTAGTAAAATAGAGGGCTGTGGGTAAGCCTAGTAATTTCTAAGGTAGGGACAAGTTCGGCACAACTTTGTGGGCCGAAGGGCCTGTATTGTGCTGTAGGCTTTCTGTGTTTCTGGATGCTGGAAGTCCAGATTAATACACACGAAATGTTGGAGGATCTCAGCAGGTTAGGCAGCATCTATGGAGGGGAATAAAGAGTCAATGTTTCAGGCTGAGGCCAAAACTTTTCTATCACCTCAATTTTTTTTTGAAGGTTGTAGACCAAAGCTATTCAAGTTGTACAGTATAGCCTTGCCAGGACGTGATGTGGTTCTAACATGATACCTGCTCTTGTGTTATTTCAAATGTTTTTGGTTTAATTTGTTACCTTTTTGATTGAAGATAAAAGCTGCACTACAGTTGGAATGTAGTTAGATTCTGATGATGAGATTTTGTATATTTTTATTCATTTGTGAGCTGCTCTGTATCACTGGCTATGTATCTATTTCACTAATTGCTCTTGAACTCAATGGCTTTTTAGTCCACTTAACAGGTAAAATCATAGCTGTAGGTCTGGAATTTCATACGTTCCTTGCCAGATCTGAGTAGCAGATATCCCTCCCTTCAGGACATATAGGAGTTTGAGGAGATCTGGTATGTCACCAAAGACTTGAGCAAATTTCTATAGATGTACTGTGGAGAGCATTTTGACCTGCTGCATTGCTGTCTGGTATGGATGTGCCAATGCACAGGATCAGAAAATTCTACGGAAGATTGTAAACTCAGCCCCTACCATCATGAGCACGAGCCTCCCCTTCATTGAGACCACCTTCAAAAGGCGATGCCTCAAGAAGGTAGCATCCATCATGAAGGACTTTCACCATCTAGATCATGCCCTCTTCTTGTTACTGCCATCAGGGAGGAGAGCCTGACTGTATATACTCAATGTTTTAGGAGCAGCTTTTCCCCCTCTACCATCAGATTTCCAAAAGATCCATCAACGTTACTTCACTACTTTAGCACACCTTATTTTGTATTTCTTATCGGAACTTAGTAATGCTTTTACGCATTGGCACTGTACTGCTGCCACAAAACGACAATTTTTTTTATAGCAGATGTCGGAGACAGTAAATGTGATTCTTGATTCTGACATTAGTAAACCCAGTATGTTTTTACAACGATCTGACAGTTTTATGGTCTTTGTCCTTTTATTTCAGATTTTTATTTAATTCCTTAATTTTAAGTTCCACAGCTGCTGTGATGGGATTTGAGTTCTAGACTCCCACTCATTAGCTGAGTTACGCAACTACCTTGCTAGTGTACCATGGCCCTGAGAGTTGGATCAACGCCTTTTGCAGTTAATTGTTAGAGACCTTGGGAAAGATGCTATGAGAAGCAATGCAAACATGGTAATGAGAAATGGAAAATATTAAAATCAATAAAAATACTCATTTTCTCATGTTACAGTATATTTGACATTGAGTAACTAATTTTCAATGCTATCAAAACAGTTGTCTGGAGATTTATTCCCTGTCAGAAACACAAAACTGGAATGTGGTTTTTTTTAGCTCTGTTGGCTGAGGATGAATATCTGGGGAAGGTTGTTACTGAAAAACCACAACCTGAAATGATCAAGCAAACTTCGGAAGAACATAAGAAGGCATTATGAAAACAAGAAATTCTGCAGCAACAGGCACAAAATGCTCAGGGAATTCAGGCAGCGTCTATGGAGGGGGGAAGTAAATGGTCAACGCTTCGGTCCGAAACCCTTTATCGAGACTGTGTGCTGCTCTGGATTTCCAGCATCAGCAGCATGTCTTGTGTTTAAGCAATTCTTCAAAGGTCCCTCAAATCATTGCCATTGCCTCCAAATCAATTGAACATTTTAAATCTAATTTAATAAATACTAAACACAAGAGATTCTGCAGTTGCTGGATATCAAGATCAATGCAAACTGGGGGAATTCGGTAGGTCAGGCAGCATCTGTGGAGGGAAATAAACAGTCAACGTTTCAGGCTGAGACACTTCATCAGGACTGGAAAGGAGGGGGAAGAAATTGGAATAGGAAGCTGGTGGGGGAGGGGAAAGGAGTACAAGTTGGCTGGTGCCAGGTGAGGGGGGAGGTGTATGATTGGGGGGGAAATGAAGTGAGAAGTTGGGAGGTGATAGCTGGAGAAAGTAAGGACTTTGATAGGAGAGGAAAGTGGGCCATCAGAGAAAGGGAGGGAGGAGGGGGTACCAGAGGGAGGTGATGGATAAGTAAGGAGGAGAGAGGGGAGCCTGACGGGTATTGAAACTTGTGGAGGTGAGATGGAAATACCCCATAACCAAACTTTGTGCTGGACCAGCCCTGAGGAGTGAAATAGGTTATATGAAATCCAATATTGCAGATGCAATGGCCTTAAATTGGAACTCGTACAACAGTAATGAGTCGCAGCCTGTTCTGCATCTCTTGCAATCTCTTCTTTATTCTGCTGGTAAAATGGCTTAACTCCATAAAATATCTGGTGTTTGCAGACTTCCTGCTCATCAATCACTTTGTGGTTACAGAATCACAGCAGCAACTTTAAATGTCAGCCTACCGCTAACATTATTCAATACAGTGGCACTGTTTTATTTTAGACATAAAGAGATTCTGCGATGCTGGAAATCCAGAAGAATACACAAAGTGATGGGGGTGCTCAACCAGATCAGGCGGCACCTATGAAGAGGAATAGACAGTCGACGTTTTGGGTTCAGAGCTTTCATCAGGACCGGAATGAAAGGGAAGAAGAAGGTGGGGGAGGGGAAGGGGTGTAAGCAGGCTGGTGACATGGGAAACCAGGGGGTGGGGGGGGGTGTGAAATGAGAATCTGTGAGGCAATAAGTGGAAGAGGTAAAAGGCTGAAGAAGAAGACGGAATCTGATAGGAGTGGACTCTGGGAGAAAGGGAAGGAGGAGATGCGCAAGAGGGAGGTGATGGGCAGGTGAGGAGAAAAGAAGGGGTAAGAGGAGAGCCAGAAGGGGGAATAGAAAAAGGGAGAAGGTGGAGAGGGGGAGAAATTGCCAGAAACTAAATAAATCAATGTACCTACCATCAGGTTGGAGGTTACTCAGACAGAATGTGAGGTGTTGCTCCTTCAACCTAAGAAAAAAAGCCTCGTTGTGGCCATGGACCAACATGTTGGAATGATAATTAGAATGAAAATGGGTGTTTTATTGTTTGGTAATTCTGTTTTATTTACAGTACTGTGCATAAATCTTAGGCGTGTGTGTGTGTATGTATATGTATATGTGTACATATATATGTATATGTGTGTGTATATATGTATATATATATATATATATATATATATATATACATATATATATATACATACACACACACATACAGGTGAGCCTACGACTCTTGTCAAGTACTGTTGTCGTTCTCCACCTACTTACTCTCTCTGTCAGCCCTGAAACCCGGAATTGAACAAAGCTGCCCAAATCTCACAGAGCAGCCCCATTCAGAGTTCTTTTAAAAAGTTTATTGAATCTAAGTAATACTACAGCTAATATATTGAATATGATATAATACCAAATAAGTTACTTGCTTGAAACAACAAAGGAATTGTGTAAGACCAAACGATAGGAAATGCTGCAACTTACGATCATGTGCCTTGCATTGCTGTAGGCTTGGGATTTAATGATCTTGTTCAGCCCACAACTTTTAACTGTTCTTTCAATTCCCAAGCAATTAGCTCTAATCCATATTCCAAGCACAGCTCCGACAACCAAGCAAATATTTGACCCTGTTTGTAATCTGATTGATTAATCTGACCTCTTCATAGTTTAGCTGCAAAATTGCCCGAAATAGCTGAGTTGCAAAAATAGTCCTGCCCACCATTGAGTGCTGCCCCAAGAAAGCAATGTGCTTTCACCCCTCACCCAGGCCTTGCTCTCTTCTCGCTGCTGTCACTAGGAGGGAGGTACAGGAGGCTCTGGACCCACACCACCAGGTTCAGGAACAGTTATTACCATCCAAACCTCAGGCTCCTGAACCAGCGTGGATAACTTCAATCACCACAACATTAAAATTATTCTATGACCTATGAACTCGTTTTCAAGGACTCTACAACTCATGTTCTCTATTATTTAGCTAATATTTGCACAGTTTGTCTTCTTTTGTACATTGGTTGTTTTTCAGTCTGTGTATGTAGTTTTTCATTGATTCTATTGTATGTCTTTAATCTGTGAATTCCTGCAAGAAAATGAATCTCAGAAGTAGTATATGGTGACATATATGTACTTTGATAATAAATTTACTTTGAAGTTTGCAACTGTCCCCAAAGTATCTCACAGCCACCATTTATTGTTACAATGAGTGAATGAAATCAGCCCCTTGTTTGTGATTGTGCCTTTTGTGACTTTTCATCATTAATGACTTTTCATTATTCATCAAAAGTCATTGATCGTAATCTGTTTGCACCAATTAATCTGGGTAATGAACTTTCCCTTAAGGGACACACACAAAGTGCTGGTGGAACACAGCAGGCCAGGCAGCATCTATAGGGAGAAGCACTGTCGATGTTTCGGGCTGAGAGCGTTCGTCAGGACGAAGTATCCTGCCGAAGGGTCTCGGCCCTAAAGGTCGACAGCGCTTCTCCCTATAGATGCTGCCTGGCCTGCTGCGTTCCACCAGCATTTTGTGTGTGTTGCTTGAATTTCCAGCATCTGCAGATTTCCTTGTGTTTGCCTTTCCCTTAAGGGTATGATTGGGACTTTCTCTGAATTTATTGGCGGCTGGATATGTAGTTCTTACCGGCTGGAAGTTCTACAAATAGTTAAACTGCAGAATCTCCGTGGAAAAATCAATGTCCATACATTGTACACTCAGGAACTTGGGCCAATATATTTTAGTGACTGTATGCGCTATCGTAACTACATGTGTTTTGTATGCATTGTGTTATGCACCTTGGCCCCGGAGGAATGCTGTTTCATTTAGCAGTGTATATGACAATTAAATTTGAATTTAAGCATGTGATATTAGATTAACTTTGAAAATGAAAAGAGCTTTTCTTGTAGTTTCTTCAGCTCAGCCTGTGCTATCTTTAAGTGTGTGTAAAATAAATTGCTTTGCATAATGTCTGCAATTTTACGTCAAAATCAAAGTAAAATATATAATCAAAGTACATATATGTCATCATATACCACCACAAGATTCATTTTCTTGCAGGTATTTACAGGAAAATAAAGAAATACAATGGAATTTTTAATTGTTATTTATTTAAAGAAACAATAGAGAACAGGCCCTTCTGGCCCTTCAAGCTGTGCTGTCCAGCAACCCATTGATTTAACCCTAGGCTAATCACGGAATACCTTACAATGGCCAATTAACCTGTGCATCTTTGGACTATGGGAGGAAACTGGAGCACCCAGAGGAAATCAATGCAAACGGGATGGAATGTACAGACTTGCTTACAGAGGACGCTGGAATTGAACCCCAAACCCCAATGCCCTAAGCTGTAATAGCGACACATTAACTGCTACACTACCATGGCATCTCTAAAAAGGTTTAAAGGTCCAATTTAATGTCAGAGAAATGTACACAATATATATCCTGAAATGCTTTTTCTTCACAAACATCCTCAAAAACAGAGATGTGCCCCCAAAAATGAACGACAGTTAAACATGAGAACCCCAAAGTCCCCCTAGCTCCACCCTCCCACGCTTAAGCGATCCCCCCTCTGCCCCCAGCAAAAAAAGAAGCACACCCACCACCTTGCACAAGCATGAGCTAGGCAATAGCAAAGACACAGACCTTGCCGTTACCCCAAACACTTATCTGGCATTTGACAAACCACAGGTTCCCTCTCTCCCTAATAATGGAGAGGGAGGTGTAGCCCATTTTCACATTGGGTGGGAGACATAACAACAACCCGCTGGTTTATGATGTTAAAAAGTCCATTTCATTGCTTTTTCCGAGCTCTGTGCCCAAAGATCGCAAAGACCTCCTGTCTTTGGGCCCACAGCGAAAGATTTTCCGGCCTCCCCGACGCACAAATCTCCTGCCGTGACACCGACCCTGGATCCGCTCGTCTCCAGAGCCCTGAGATCTTAGGCTGTTGGATTCAAGCTGGATTCTCAGGCCGAGCCCTTGGGCGTGCCAAACAACAATGGCCGGTCTTGAAACCCCGAGAACAGGTCCCACTCCCGCAAAGAACCGAAGTCTGCGTATAAACAAAACTGACAAGCAACCAATGTGCAAAAGTCAGTGTTGGTTAAATTAGAAGTTAAAAGCACATTTTGCTGTAAGTTAAAAGCAAAGTTCAGGAGGAACTTAGTGGGTCAGACGGTATGTGTGGAAGTAAAGAGAAGGTTGGTATAATGAGATAAGACGTAGTATCAGGATTGAGAGTAAAAGGAAAGACGGCTAGTATAAAGAGAAAAGCTGTTAGTACCTGTCTATAGTAATACATCCTGATATGACTGATCTCTTGCCTCTTCAGTACATTAGCAGCTTTTAAATGCATTATCTCTTTTTTACCTGGGACATCACCTTGTGCATTAGCTTTCACACCCCTTCCATTGTTGTTCATCAATCATGACTTGGAATAGTAAACAGACATGATGATCAATAGGAGCTTGACCAGAATATGTAATATACACTCAGTGGCCACTTTATTCGGTACTTCCCGCACCTAATAAAGCGGCCACTGCGTGTATGTTTGAGATCTTCTGCTGCTGCATCCTGTCCGCTTCAAGTTTCGACACGTTGTGCGTTCAGAGATGCTCTTCAGCATACCACTGCTGTAACTGAATTTATGTCGCCTTCCTGTCAGCTTGAACCAGGGTGGCTGTTTGCTTCTGACCTCTCTCATTAACAAGGGTGCTTTCACCCACAGATCTGCTGCTCACTGGAATTTTTTTTTGTTGTTTTTCGCACTAAACTCTGGAGATTGGTGTGTGTGAAAACCCCAGGTGATCAGCAGTTTCTGAGATACTCAAACCACCCCGTTTGGCACAATCATTCCACCTTCAAAATCACTTAGGTCACTTTTCTTCCCCATTCTGATGTTTTGGTCTGAACAACAACTGAACCTCTTGACCACGTCTGCATGCTTTATGCATTAAGTTGCTACCACATGTGTTGATAAGATGTTTGCATTAAAGATGAGATGTAACTAATAAAGTAGCCATTAAATGTGCATTCTAGCATCAGTTCTAGGATTGTGGCCACCATAAAGTGTTCAGATAGTTTCTAAGTCCCTTCTACATCACCTTTTCTTTTATGTAGTTCCTACAATCCACTCTAGATTGTATCCAAGCCACTTAGTGGTTAGATCATTTTAGACTGGTCTTCAGGTTCAGGGAAATCAATTTCATTCTCAAAGCTGTGGATGTGTTCTTCAAGATTCAGATTAGACTGACATTCAATTCTTTTTATAGATGTAAATATTATTGTATTCTATTGTCATTATTACAGGTGGTGGAATAGAATATATCTGGTGCATAAATAGATTTATTAGATCTACATAAGCAATTGAGTAGATTTAGATTTACTAATCACATGCACAGTGAAGTTTGTTGTTTGCATTAACAGCCAACACCATCTGAGGGTGTACTGGGGGCAGCCCGCAAGTGTTGCGGCATATTCCGGCTCCAACGAGGTATGCCCACAAGGTTCAGCAGAACAACACGCAGCCAATGTGCAACAAGCAAAACAAGCCTTGTTCCCACCTCCCCACCCACACTCACAAGCAGGCCTCCAACCTCAGAACAAGCCGCCTACTGTCCTCTGACCTCCAGTCTGCAGCCCTAGATTTGCAGGCATTGGGCCTCTGACCGCTAAATTTGCTGACCTAATAGATCCTACAGTTGTGTTTACACTGCACGTATCTCATAAAATGAACTGACGTTTCCATATTTGATGAGTTTGCTTCATCACCCAATTAACATCCCTCATGTGCAGTGCATTCTGGGTTGCTTCAAGCTGTCAGCAATCTAGTTTGTGCAATCTAGTATAAATGTGTTCATAACCATTCCAAACTCTCCAAATTCGTACAATTTAAGTAGCAATTGTATTTCTGATTTAATCACACGTTTGAAATAGAGAGCACGTCTTAGGGTGAGTGAGCTAGGGATTTTCTTTTTGGTGTAAAGGACGATGAGAGGTGACTTGATGGAGGTGTACAAAATGATAAGAGGCATATATTGAGTAGACAACCAGAGACTTTTTCCCAGAGTGGAAATGGCTAATACAAAGCGGCCATAATAAGAGGCATAGATAGAGTGGACAGGATCCATGGTGAGATGAAGCAAGTGTACAAACCAGGGCCAAGAAAATGGAAGTGAGTATGGGAACCAAGAGCCATGAGGTAATGTTGCAGCTCTATATATCTCTGGTTAGGCCACACTTGGAATATTGTGTTCATTTCTGGTTGCCTCATTAGAGGAAGGATGTGGAAGCTCTAGAGAAGGTGCGGAGGAGACTTACCAAGCTGCCTGGTCTTGAGAGCATGTCCTATGAGATTGAGTAAACCAGGGCTTTTCTCTTGGAGCGAAGAAAGATGAGAGGTGACTCGATAGAGGTGTACAAGATGATAAGAGACATAGATTGAATGGGTAGCTAGAGACCTTTTCCCAGGGTAGAAATAGCTAATACAATGGGGCATAACTTTAATTTGGTTGGTGAATATAGAGGGAAGATGTTAGAGGTAAGGATTTGTTTTACACAAAGAGCGATGGATGTGTGGAATATGCTGCTAGGGGTGGTGGTACATTTGGGACATTTAAGAAATTCTTAGATAGGCACATGGATGATAGAAAAAATGAGTTACGTAGGAGGAAAGGATTAGATTGATCTTACAGTAGGTTAAAAGTTCAGCACAATATCAAGGACCTAAGAGCCTGTTTGTGCTGCAATGTTTTATGAAATCAAATAGTTGAGGTGGAACATTAATTGAAAGCCATAGATGAAGTTGTTTAATTGTCTATGTGATGGCTATGTTATTTCACCTGATTAAAGACATTCCTTTAGTTTAATCCATGATCCATCCCCCACCTATCTGCTACTTAGACTAACTTGCATTCTCTCTTACCCATAATGACATTATTGCTGTGGTTAATGGTTCCCTTCACCTCATGGAAGCTGCTTGACAACTGCGAACTTCCAGCATGGACTATTTTCTAAATGGGGAACAAATTCAGAAATTGGAGTTGCAAAGGGATTTGGGAGTCTTAAAGCAGGGTTGACATGTGAGTTGATAGTAATGGAGGCAAATGCAGTATTAGCATACATTTCATCAGGACTAGAATATAAAAGTAAGGATGTAATGCTGAAATTCTATAAGGCGTTGATAAGACTGGATGTGGAGTATTGTGAGCAGTTTAGAGCTCTTTAAATATAAAAGGATATGCAGGCTTTGGAGAGGGTCTAGAGGAGGTTCATTAGAATGATCCAGGGAATGAAAGGGTTAACGCATGAGGAATATTTGATGGCTCTGGGCCTGTACTCACTGGAATTTAGAAGAATGGGAGGAGATAGAATGGACAGGGTGAGGATGTTTCCGATAGTGGGTGAATCTTAGACCAAAGGGCACAGCCTCAGAATACAAGGGCATCTCCTTTGAACAGAGATAAGGAGGAATTTCTTGAGCCAGAGGTTGGTAGATCTGTGGAATTCATTGCCGCAGATGTCTGTGGAGGTCAAGACTTTGGGTATGCTTAAAGTTGGGGTTGTAGATTCTAGATTAGTAAGTGCATCAAAGTTTATGAGAAGGCAGGAGAATGGATTTGAGAGAGAATAAATCAGTCGTGATTGAATGTCGGAACAGACTCGATGGGCTGAATAGCTTAATCCTGCTCCTATGTCCTATGGCATGTTGTTTGTTGTTCGAGATTCCATCATCTGTAATCTCATGTGTTTTTTACCTTCTCTCCTTCTATTTTCCGAAGCAGGGTCTTTGACCCGTGACTTGAACTATTTCTCATTCTATTGATGCTGCCTGTCCTGCCGAATTCTCCCAGCATTTTCAGTTTTAATTACTGGGCAGTTTGTCAGGTTAAAATTTGTATGCCAGTATTATTTAAAATGTCAAACCTATATTCCTTAAATCATATTATTGACTGGAGTAATATGTCACAGTCCATCATTTCATTGCAGTAAAGAAGTCATAAACCATTTACAATGTCCCAGAGAAGAATATTAATGGTAGCATATTTCACCCTTCTTCCGAAATTTCAAATAGTTTTTTTGCTGAAGGGTATGGTGTGACTATATAAAGTAGTGATGAGGAATTAATCTTAATTTTTATTTATTTAGTGATACAGTGTGGAATAAGTCCTTCCAGCCCTTCAAACCATGCTGTTCCAGCAACCCCACAACCCCGATTAACCCTGACCTAATGACGGGACAATTTACAATGACCAATAAACATACCTGGAATGGAATGTGGGAGGAAACCATGTAGCCGCAGGGAGAACGTACAAACACCATACAGACAGCAGAGGTAATTGAACCTTTATCTTACAGCCGGTGCTGTAAGGTTAGCATGCATTTAGGAGGACTAGAATATAGAAGCAAGGATGCAACATTCAGACTTTATGAAGCACTGGTGGGGCCTCACTTGGAGTATTGTGAACACTTTTGGGCCCTTTATCTTGGAAAGGATGTGCTGAAACTGGAGAGGGTTCAAAGGAGGTTCATGAAAATGATTCCAGGATTGAATAGCTTGTCGTACGAAGAGTGCTTGATGGCTTCGGGTCTCTATTCACTAGAATTCAGAAGAATGAGAGGTGATTTCATTGAAATCTATCAAATGTTGAAAGGCTTTGATAGAGTGGATGTGGAGAAGATGTTTCCTCTGCTAGGAGAGGACCAGAGGACACAGCCTCAGAATGGAGGGGCATCCTTTTAGATTAGAGATGAGGAGGAATTTCTTTAGACAGAGAGTGGTGAATCTGTGGAATTCTTTGACACTGGCAGCTGTGGAGGCCAAGTCTTTATGTATATTTAAGGCAGAGATTGATAGATTCTTGATTGGTTAAGTCATGAAGGGATACGTGGTGGAAACTGGGGCTGAGAGGAAAATTGGATGAGCCATGATGAAATGACAAAGCAGACTTGATGGGCCAAATGGCCTAATTCAGCTCCTATATCTAATGGTCTTTTTGTCTAAGATGCTGGAGGAATTCAGCAGGCCAGGCATCATCTATGGAGAGGAAGAAATAAAAGGGACGTTTTGGACCAAGGCCTTTCATGCGTCTGTTGGCGCACAACTTTTTCTGCTTATTCTTCACCATAGATGCTACCTGTCCTGCCGAGTTTCTCCAGCATTTTGTATGTGATACCCATTGGGTGGCACAGTAGCTTAGTGGTTAGCACAATGCTCTACAGTTCCAGTGACCCAGGTTCAATTCCCGCCTCTGTCTGTAAGGAGTTTGTAAATTCTCTTTGTGAAATGCATGGGTTTCCTCTGGGTGCTCCGGTTTCCTCCTACATTCCAAAGACTTATCGGTTAGTAGGTTAATTAGTCATTGTAAATTGTCCCATGATTAGGCTATGATTAAATCGGGAATTGCGGGATGACATGCCTGGAAGGTCCTACTCCAGGATGTTTTTTTTTATTAATTGAAGAAGTTATTTTAAAATAAAAAATGCTGATGAGCTTGTAACTTCCTGTCCTTACATATCTGGTATTTAGCTGAATTTCCTACCGTACACAATACTTCAAAGGTACCTGTTCGGTTAAAAGTCCCTTGAGACATCCTGAGGAGATTCAAAAATTGCCATAGAATGCAATTTTTTAAACTATTTTGTTTTGCTACATGCTTTCTCTTTAGAAAGACTCGTAACATATAATTAGAAATGTTTATAATGGCTACAAGAGTATTTATGTCTTTTTTTATGTGAATTGCAGCTCTTTAAAGATAGCTATTTTATAAACTCCACTTCCATTTATGAGATCATCATGAGCAAATTATCCCAGAACTTCAGGTTTCTGGGGAAATAGCTGGATGAACTTTGTAGGTTTTGGTTTTTGTTGTATCTCCTGTTTCTGCTATATTTCTCACATCTTTAACTGTGTTCAGTTACAGTTCCCCAAGATTATTGAAAAAGTAGAAAGTACAACTTGGCTCTGCATAAGAATCTTCCACTGGGCAATGCAGTTTGTTATACACTTAGTGGCTACTTTATTTGGTACCTCCTGTACCTTATAAATTGGCCACTGAGTGTATATTCATGGTCTTCTGGAGCCGTAGTCCATCCACTTCAAGGTTTGATGTATTGTGCATTCAGAGATGCTCTTCTGCACACCACTGTTGTAACACATGGCGATATGAGTTACTGTCGTCGTCCTGTTAGCTTGAACCAGTCTGGCTATTCTCCTCTGACCTCTCTCATTCGCAAGGCATTTTTGCCCACAGCACTGCCTCTCACCGGATTTTTTTTTAATGTTTTTCACACCAGTTCTTGTAAACTCAAGAGACTGTTGTATGTGAAAATCACAGGAAATCAGCAGTTTTTGAGATCCTAACTCACCCATCTGGCACCAGCAATAATTTCAAGGTCAAGGTCAGCTGGATCATACTTCTTCCCTGTCCAGATGTTTGGTCTGAACAACTGACCCTCTTGACCATGTCTGCATGTTTTTATGCATGGAGTTGCTGCCACATGATCGGCTGGTTAGATATTTGCATTAGAAAGCAGGTGTACCTGATACAATAGCCATTGAGTGTAGTTTATTAATTGATTATTTAGTGGTACAGTGTGAAACAGGCCCATCTGGCCCTTGGTCCATGCTGCCGGCAACCCACCTATTTAACCCTATCCTGATCACTGGACAATTTACGATGACCAATTAACCTACTAACCAGTACATCTTTAGACTGTGGGTGGATAACGGAGCATCTAGAAATCCACGTGGTCATACAAACTCTTCACTGACGGTGCTGGAATTGAACTATGAACTCTGACAGCCTGGGTTCTTTTAGCATTATACCATGCTACTCAGTATACTGTGGAGCCCAAGGAGTTCCACACTCCTGTACTCCTGCAGCCTGACCTGCAGTTTTTTTTCTGAATGTATGAACGCTGAGACAAATGAGTTCAATTTACTGGAGTGTCTAAAACCTTATTATAGCTGAAGACCTTCTTCAAAGTAAAACACACTCCTGGTGAAAAATGCAACATTAATCTTCTATTGTTTCGCCTCTTGAAACCTTGCACATCATTGGACACTGATATGTGGAGTCGTGAAGCATTAATCTGTGTTTGTGAATTAAATAAACATTCTGTTTGGAAAAAATAAATCAGTCAAAGACTTGGAGCTCATTTCTGAAACCTTTACAGCCAATTTCAGATTAGCCAGGTGGACAAGAATGCAAAATGTATTTTTAAATAGAATCTTTGCTTTAGTTTCCGAAGAGATGTAGAGTTTGTCGCAATCTCACTGGGTGATTTAGTGTCCTCACTGAATTTAATTTTGTACTTTCATTTTTATCAATAGTGTGTTTGGTTTTCTGACCTGTACTTTCTGAGCTTAGGAGATGGACCCTGCAACTATAATCAATATTAAATCAACAGAAAAGTATAAACAACAGAATATAAAGACATTAGATTTTTTTTGCCCCATATACAATGAAATGCATTGTTTGCATCAATGACCAACGTAGTCTGTGGACGTCTTGAGGGCAGCCCACAAGTGTGAACATGCTTCTGGCATCTGCAGAGCATGCCCTCAACTTACTAATCCTCACCCTTTGTAACGTGGGTGGGGGGACTGGGGTGCCTGAAGGAAACCCAGGTGGTCTCAGGGAGAACGTACCAGCCCCTTGCAGACAGCAGCAGGAATTGAACCATAATCGCTGGTGCTGTAACTGCTATATTATGCTGCCACCTAAATCAGCCATAATCTATTATATGTATGTATGGATGTATGTAGCAGAGGAAGAGTTGTGGAGTATAAATGGAGAAGGCTTTGAACATAAACTGTTCTACATAGTTGACAAGGACACAGCTTGGCCCTTTGTGAGGACCCATGGCTACTCCTTGAGCTTGGAGAAGCCGAAGGAAAAATTGTTCAGGGTGAGGACCAGTTCTGCCAGAAGAAAGAGGGTGGTGGTAGCGGTGGAGGGGGATTGATTAGTTCTTCTATCAGGAAAGAAACGGAGAGCCTTGAAGACTTCCTGATGCGGATAGAAGTGACATACGTGAGTGGTGGCAAACCTGGTTCTGATATGAGTCTCTGTTTGGGCTGAGAGTGGGAAGGGGGTAAGGAGATGGGAGGGAGTTGGAATCGAATGACCTTGCCTGGTGGCTCAGGGCTGGGTGTGTCTGCACCAAATCCAC
Organism: Hemitrygon akajei; assembly: GCF_048418815.1. Classification (NCBI taxonomy): domain Eukaryota; kingdom Metazoa; phylum Chordata; class Chondrichthyes; order Myliobatiformes; family Dasyatidae; genus Hemitrygon; species Hemitrygon akajei. Next base: position 21,630,669 of record NC_133126.1, read on the forward strand.
CTCCCGAGCCTGGCACTCCTCTGCCACCTGTCCCACACCCCTCCCATGGTGCTCCATCCTCGCCCTTCTCAACATCCTTTGCTCTGGCTAGATTTACAAACTCGCTCTCCACTCCAGTTGACAAAAACAGTATTGTGCAAAAGTCTTAGGCATCCTAGCACATACATACAGCTAGGTTGGCTAAAACTTTTGCACAGTACTGTAGATATATATCTATAGCTAAATCTACAGAGATATAGATAGATATGTATGTATGCTTTTATCATGGTCGAGCACTATCCAGTACTCCAAGTTGTCAGAATATGCAAGAACACATACTATTGGAGATAGTGATGACAAAGGCAGTGAAGTAATTTAAAACATTTAAGCATTGATAAATTGACTTGTTTGAGGTTACGTACTCCAGAGAATGGAAGATTCAGACACTATCTGAGATTCTTGCGGAAATCAAAAACCTTCATAAACTGAGATTATAAAATCTAGAAAAAGGAAGCAACATTTTGATCTTATCTGGGCCAGAGCAAAATTTGAATTTTTGAACATTCCGGGGGTATAGGAAATCAGTAGTATACATTATCCTGGAAAGCATTTGGTGCAGAGAGTTATGAAAATTTGTTGCATATGCCACAGACTTGTACTTACATTCTCTCAGTTTCAGTGTCCGTGGTCCACTATAAACTGCAATTCTTTATAATCCCCTTTATGCCTAACTGACTAACTGCATGATCTGGGATGTGATAATATGGATTATTTTGTATAAAATATACTGGACACAGTGATTTCATTTGTACTGTTTGTGTTTCTCATACTTAATGGAAATTAATTTCAAGATTAGCAGAGATAAGGTTGATTATAAATCAGCAACTTATTCACTTAATTTGAAATACTAAACTCAACAGAATATACTTGGCATCCAATTATCGTCTATTTCCTATTCCCACTTCGGAACTGTGATGCTGAATTTGCAGGAGTATTGGCAGTACCGCATCTGACAGCTACTTGGGGATTTTCACTCAAGCTGTTAGTGGTTTGGTGAGGCTAACTTCTTCACAGGAACTCATGTGAATTTTAAATACTTGTCCTAGACTGCTAGATTTATAGAGTGATGCTCACAGAAACAGGCCCCACAGCCCAACTTGTGGGGCAGCATGGTAGTGCAGTAGTTAGCATAATGCTTTCCAGTACTAGCCACCTGAGCTGAATTCCCGCCATTGCCTGTAAGGAGCTAGTACGTTCTTCTCTGTAACTGGGTGTGTTTCCTCTGGGTGCTCTGGTTTCCTCCCACAGTCTAAAGATGTACAGTTGGTAGGTTAATTGGTCACTGTAAATTGTCCCGTGATTGGGCTAGGTTCAAATCAGAGATCGCTGAATGGCATGGCTTGAAGGGCTGGAAAGGTCTATTTTGCACTGTGTCACAATAAATAAAAGAAATTAAAACTTATCCAACACACACAAAATGCTGGTGGAACGCAGCAGGCCAGGCAGCATCTATAGGAAGAAGTATAGTCGACGTTTCGTGCTGAGACCCTTTGTCAGGACTAACCGAAAGAAGAGATAGTAAGAGATTTGAAAGTGGAAGGGGGAGGGGGAGATCTGAAATGATAGGAGAAGACAGGAGGGGGAGGGATGAAGCTAAGAGTTGGAAAGTTGATTGGCAAAAGGGACACACAGCTGGAGAAGGGAAAGGATCACGGAACGGGAGGCCTAGGGAGAAAGAAAGGGGGAGGGGAGCATCAGAGGGAGATAGAGAACAGGCAATGAGTGATTGTGAGAGGGGCAGAGAGGGGAAAAAAGGGGGATAATAAATAAATAAACAAGGGATGGGGTAAGAAGGGGAGGAGAGGCATTAACGGAAGTTAGAGAAATCAATGTTCAAAAGTCATCCATGTCAACAAGGTTTCTATCTATACTAATCCCAATTCGCAAGTATCTAAACTTTTCCTATCCATGTACCTGTCTAATTTGTAATTGTACCTGTCTCTACCACCTCCTCTAGCAGCTTGCTCCATATACCCACCATCCTCTGTCTTTCCCTCACACCTCCTTTAAGTCATTCCTCTATCACCTTAAAACTATGACCTTTAGTTTCATAATGCTCCACTCCACTCTTGGAAAAGTACTGTGACTGTCTACCTCATCAAAGCCCCGCCTCCTTCCTCTCTCCAGGGAAAATTGTCTCACCCTCTCCAAGCTCTCCAAATCTAAGTACCCACGGTCCTCGGGTTACATAAATGTTCCATTCCTGAGAAGCGTTCGCTGACTAATTTCTCTGTATCCCAAATATGTCTGTTTTCCACAGCTACCTATATTATATTGCATTGCAGCTACTTTCTATAATCATTTCTTTTCATCAAATATTCCCCACAAAATTTTATTAGGATTGTTGGAAACTATTGCCTTTTTTAAATAATATTTTTGAAAGATTTGTACAAACTCATGTATTTTTCACACTCATTGGCAGAAAGCAGTATAGCAGCTAAACTAACGGTTTATGACCTATCTCATTTTTTATTGGCTATGTATTAGCACATTACCCACGTGATGTAATTGTTTTAACTATTAAGCCTATTAAGTGATACATCACCATCTATGAAATTTTCTTCACTGTATCTGTGAAAGTGGTATATTTTTCTGAAGCACCATCTTTTATTCATTTGTCTTACATCCCTTATCATTAATTCCTCTCTTAGCATAATTTCTCAGCTCTTTATTTAGTTTGCTCAGTAATTCTATGTTTGTACTCAAAAATAAGCTGAAATCTTGGATTTAAGAGGGCTTGCTATTTTTGACTCCCGGAAGAACCCTAAGGATCAGAAATCAAACAGAGATCCAACAAGATCTTGAAAAAAAATGTTTTATAAAACTTCTGGGAGAACTTGCAAAAAGTTAGATTTGCTCAGGTCACATCATCTGTAAACAGGGCATTGTGGCCTTTACTGTCTTTAGAATTTTATTTATAATGTGACTGCATAAAAGATTGGTAAAACTTAGTCAATTTGTTAAATTAAAACATTCATATGGTCTCAGAAATGCCGGGAAAAGGTCTGTCAGTGAATGAAGTTAAGTTCCTGAGGGTAATCAATATCCTTCCCAACCGTAACATGGTTGCCGTGGAAACCATTAGAGCCAGTGGACGATATTGCATTTAAATGCAGTGCCGTTTTGCAAACTTGTCTCCAGGAAATAGGAGACAGAGTTGCAGCGAGTTATTTGGACAACTATTTGCAGTAAAAAAATTGAAAGGTTCTGGAATAATTAATCTTCCTCACTCTCACATGCTCACTCTTCCTTGTCACCCTCTCTCACAAACACTCAGTGGCCACTTTATTGGGAACAGGAGGGGAATCCAATCAGTTTTTTTGATGCTGTAGCCCATCCACTTCAAGTTTTGAAATGTTGAGCATTCAAAGATGCTCTTCTCTACACCATGTTGTGACACGTGGTTATTTGAGCTCCTGTTATCTTTCTGTTAACTTGAACCAGTCAGGACATTCTCCTCTGAACACTCTCATTAACAAGGCCACTCACTGAATGCTTTTTGTTTTTCACACCAGCCTTTGTAAACTCTCTCTAGTGTTGTGCATGAAAATCCCAGGAAATCACCAGTTTCAGAGATCCTCAAACCACCCCTTCTGACACCAACAATAATTTTGTGGTCAAAGTCACTTAGATCACATTTCTTCCCCATTCAGCTGTTAAGTGTGGACAACAACCGAATCTCTTGTCTTTGTCTGCATGCTTTTATGCATTGAATTGCTGCCACATGATTGGTTGATTAGATATTTGCATTAATGAGCAGGTGTACAGGTGTCCCTAATAAAGTTGCCACTGAGTGCACACTTCAGTGTGATACCAAGTTCAAGATCAGTTTGTTCTCATTCATCCATACACATTTAAACTCAACACATACCAAGGTGCACAACACAGTACGTATAAGATATGTAAGACATAAAGTAATGTTACCACAAATAAATTAACAATTAACAAGGTGTGCTTACTACACAAGTTAAAAGGTAAACAGTGTAACATTGCTTGCGCTTCATGTATGATGAGACCTAGGTGGTGGCAGGCAGTTTGGTAGTTTTACGGTCTGGGAGAAAGAACTGTTTTCCCATCCTAACAATTCTTTTTCTTGTGCTATGTTATCTCCATCCTGATTGAATTGACTTGGGGGAGGGTCAAAGAGATTTTTGGAAGGATGGGAGGGTTCATGGAAACACTAAGGGCCCTATATATGCAGTTCTCCTGGTAAATATCTCTGAAGGGTGGAAGAGAGAACCTAATGATCCTCTCAGCAGTCCTCACGTTCCTTTGCAGGGACTTGGGGTCAGATATCTTGCAATTCCTGTTCTAGAGAGTAATGCAGCTGGCCAGGGTACTTTCAATGGTGCTTCAGTAAAATCTGGTTAGAATGGAGGGGGGGGGGGGTAGTTTCACTCACCTCATTCTTCTCAGGAAACGGAGGTGCTTCTTTCTTGACTAAGGAGGTGGTGTCGAGGGACCAGGTGAGATCATGTGCACTCCCAGAAACCTGGTGCTCCTAACTCTCTCCACGGAGGAGCCGTGTATGTGCAGTGTGAACTGGTCAACCTGCACTTTTCTAAGGTCCACAATCATCTCTTTGGTCTTGTCCACGTTGAGACTCTATCTGTTGTGCTCACACCATTCTCCCAGTCACTCTGCCTCCTCCCCGTTTGCCATCTCACAGTCACTGTTGATGAAGCCAACCACTGCTGAGCCATCAGTGAACTTGATGATTCAGTTTGAACTGGATCTAGCAGTACAGTCAGGCATCAGCAGCTCTGGGGAGAGCGTGACGGAGCTAGAGATGTTTCTGCTAACACAGACTGACTGGGCTTTCTGTGTAGAAGTCTAGGATCCAGTTACTGAGAAGGGTGTTGAGACCCAACGAGGATAATTTACCCACCAGTCTGTGAGAGTTGAATGTAGTAAACACCAAGCTGAAGTTGAAAAATGGCATCCTAGCACATAAGGAACCGTTTTCCAGGCGGGACAGTAAGGAGTGGAGTGTAGAAGCTATGGCATCATCAGTGGACCAATTTGAGTGATAAGCAAACTGGAAGGGGTCCAATATAGCAGGGATTTAATGTGATCCATAACCAGCGCTTAACGCTCTTCATTATTGTTGAGGTCATTGCCACTGGACAGTAGTCTTTGAGGCAGATTACCATCACTCTTGGGCACCAGGATAATGACGGCTGCCTTGAGCTTGAAAAGATAGTGGACTGTTCCAGAGCAATGTTGAAGATACCTGTTAGAACCTTAGTTAATTGGGCTGCACAGTCCGTTAGCAGTCAACTCAGGTAGACAAAAAGATCATGATCAAAATGCATAGGTATGCTACCAGGCCCCCATAGCTTTATGCCAAGGGTCTTCCTCGCATCAGCAGCAGCTAGACAGAGTGGCGAGAAGCGGGGGGAGGCCTTCTTCGCCAGCCGTCAATCTGTGTATCAAACTGACCATAAAAGACATTCAGCTTATCAAGAAGAGAAACATCATTGCCTTTGACGTGTGGGGTGGACTTGTATAAAGATGAGAAAATCTGCGGATGCTGGAATCTGAGCAACACACACAAAATGCTGGAGGAACTCAGCAGGCCGGGCAGCATCTATGGAAATGAACAGGCAGTTGACTTTTTGGTGGGGGAGACCCTTCATCAGGAATGGAAAATAAAGATGGGGTTACAGCAAGAAGGTGGGAAGAGGAGGAAGAAGTCACAGGTGATAGGTGAAACCGGGAGAGAAGTAGAGGTGAAGTAAAGAGCTGGGAAGTTGATAGGTGAAAGAGATGAAGGGCTGGAGAAGAGTAATCTGATAGGAAGCAGTGAAATAATCAGAAGATAATCTTATCATTTATATATGTTCCATCTTCACATCCATCCCCATCTTTTATGAGAAGACACCCGTCAAAATGAGGAGTTGTCCTTTTGAAATATTGACTTTTAGGACATGATTAGCAGTTTGCAGGTAAACAATATAGCGTTAAAAAAATAAAACAGGTTTCACATATAAAGTGCTGGGGAACTCAGCAAGTTAGGCAGCATCTACGGAAGGAAATGAACAGTCACGATAAACAAGCAATGTGTAAAACATGCCAAATTGTGCAAATAATAAATAAATAATGCTGATAACATGAGTTGAGTGCTTGCAAACATGTCTGTAGTTAGCAGAATCAGTTCAGATTTGAGGTAAGTGAAATTATCCAGGTCGGTTCAGGAGCCTGATGGTTTTGGGATAATAACTGTTCCTGAACCTAGTGGTGTGGGACCTAAGGCTCCTAGACCTCCTACTTAATTGTAGTAGTGATAAAAGAGCATGGCCTGGATAGTGGGGGGTCCTTGATGATGGATTCTCCATCCTTGTGGTGGTGTTCCTTGTAAATGTGGGGAGGGCTTTGATTCTGATGGACTGGTTTGTCCATCAATTACCTGTTAATTCTAATCCTATTTACCAGACTTGGCTCATAACCTTCTATGCCCTGGAATTTCAAATGTTCATCTAAATACTTATAAAATGTTATGAGTGTATCTACCCCCACCACTCCATCACCTCAATCTATGCATCTAAGTGACATACTAGGCCTTTGCTGTGTACCCCTGAGAAACTATTTTGTTCAAAAATATCCAAGGTAATAAATTCGTTGGAACTGAAATAGCTACAAGTAATTCCTGCAATAACTGGAGTCCTCAGTTCTGCTTGGTGGACACCCTTTCCCTTCCTTCCTCCACAGTCAACTCAGCTAGACAAAAAGATCATGATCAAAATGCAATGTGCAGGCAACCACAGATGAAACTTTATCTGCAGTGGTTTTCAAGGCTTTGTACAACTCGTCCTATTCTTATACCTGTTTTATCAGGAGAAACAACATTTCTAGTTAATAAATCAGAGTATTGAGTACAGGAGTTGGGACGTTATGCAGAAGTTGTATAAGATTTTGGTGAGGTCTACTTTGTGTGTAGTTCTGGTCACCTGCCTAGAGGAAAGATATCAATAAGATTGATAGAGTGCAAAGAAAATTTACAAGACTGTTGATGGGACTTGAGGACCTGAGTTATAGGGAAAGGTTGAATAGATTAAGACTTTATTCCCCGGAGCACAGGGAAATGAGGGGAGATTTGATAAAGGTATACTAAATTATGAGGGTTAGAGATAGGGTGGATGCAGGCAGGCTTTTTCCATTGAGAATGGTAAAACTGAACTAGAGGTTATAAATTAAGGGTAAAAGGTGAAAATATTCAAGTAGAGTGTCTGAGGAGGAACTTCTTCACTTAGAGGACTGTTCGAGTGTGGAACCAACTGGCAGCAGAAGTGAAAGATTTGGGTTCAATTGCAACCTTGAAGAGAAAGTTGGTAACTGCATGGGTGGTAGAAGTTTGGAGGGCTATGGTCCGTATGCCAGTCGATTCAACTAGAGAGAATAACGGTCCATCACAGACTAGATGGCCAGTTCTGTGCCACAGTACTCTATGCCTTGTTAGACTTCCCATTTCTCTAATATAATCCAACCCAAAACTTTTAAGTGTGAGTTTTTGTTTACTTCCTCCTGCTTCTGAAGAATCTGAAAATGCTGAAAGCAGTTGGAACCATGAAAAAAGAAGCAGAGCTGATTGGGTTTTGATTTGAGGTATTATCTCTGGTTCCCCCTATTGTGCTGTCTGATCTAAGGTATCATGCATGTCCTTTTTCATTGCAGATTTCCAGCAACTGTAATTTTGGTCATTTCAATCCAGACTAACAAAGGGACACATAATAACTTATAGACTGTGGTGAAAGTTGGATGTTCATAGGGAAATCTAGTAAACTACTCCAAGCATATTGTGCAATTGAATTCCTTTAGAAAGTAGGACATGACGTGCGGGCTGAAATGGGTAGATAAAAACCAAGGACTCTCACCATCTGAGACATGCTCTCCTCTCAGCTCTCTCATTGGGGAGGAGATACAGGAGTGTGGAGACTCACACTCAGTAATTCAGGAACGGCTTTTTTCTCTCAGCTGTCAGATGTCTGAATAGTCCATGAACCCACAAATACTCCCTATTATTCCTTTTTTTTTGAACCGTTTCTGTATTTTTGCAACTCATACGGTATTCTGAAGGGAGAAGGTGAGCAACCAGAAGTCATGGCACGTATTGACACCAATCACAAACGTAGGAAAAGGAAGGAGGTTCTGAAGTGAGAATTTAGAGAGCTGGGTAGAAAGCTGAAAAGCAGGACCACAGGGCAGCAATCTGTGGGTTGCTGCCTGTGACACATGCCAATGAGGGTAAGAATAGGATGATTTGGAGATGAAAGCATGGTTGAGGAACTGTTGCAAGGGGCAGAGCTTCAGAGTTTTGATTCATTGGGATCTCTTTTGGGAAAGATGTGATCTGTACAAAAAGGTTGGGTTACACCTGAACCCGAGAGAGACCAATATCCTTGTGGGCAGGTTTGCTCGAACTGCTGAGGAGGGTTTAAACTAATTTTGCAGGGGAATGGGAACCAGAGTGGTGGGGCTGAGGATAGGGTAGGTGGTTTATAAGCAGGGGCAGTGTGTAGTGAGACTGTCAGTGAGGACAGACAGATGATAGGGTAAAATTATAGTCACTTAGATGTTTCAGTGTAAAAAAGGGTCAAAGTCAGAAAGGGTGGCCATTACAGAGGCTTGGATGACTTTGGCAGAAATAGCTGCTGAGTGTGCCAGGCTTTAGATGTTTCAAAAAGGACAGGGAATTATGCAAAAGAGGTGCTAATCAGGGATAGTATCATGGCTGCAGAAAAGAAGGAAGTCGTGGAGGGATTGTCTACTGTGTCATTGTGGGTGGAAGTCAGAAACAAGAAGGGAGCAAGAACTCCACTGGGTGTTTTTACAGACCCCCCAATAGTAACAGAAATATTGAGGAGTGGATAGGGAAGCAGATTCTGGAATGGTGCAATAATAATAGGGTTGTTATGATGAGTGATTTAAGCTTTCTTAATATTGACTGGCATCTCCTTAGAGCAAGGGGTTCAGATGGGGTGGAGTTTGTTAGGTGTGTTCAGGAAGGTTTCTTGACGCAATATGGAGATAAGCCAACCAGAGGAAAGGCTGTACTTGATCTGGTATTGGGAAATGAACCTGGTCAGGTGTCAGATCTCTCAGTGGGAGAACATTTTGTAGGTAGTGATCACAATATAAGATCCAAGATGGCGGCGCGACGCAGCTTGGAGCGGCCACTCCAGAGCTGATTATCTGTTATTTGTGAAGTGGGGTGCCATGCACAATCATAATCGATTGAAAACGGACGTGGAAGCACGGAGAAACATCGGGAAATTCCAGGAAGACCTTCTTCGTTGCTGCTGCTGCTGTGAGGTCCGGGACTCTGCTGGGAAGAACAGGCCCCCAGTCCTCGGACTTAATACGCTCGGCAGAGGATGTTGCTCGGAGAAGCTGTGCCGGAGGAGATGGTCATTGGCTCGGAGGTTCGATGGACTCAGGTCGCTTTCGGTGTGTGCTGCGTCTGCGAGGCTGAGTCAGGCGGCGCCCTGGAAGTCCATAGCGGGGGTACTCACTTCTGCCACCGGCGTGGGATGGCAAGTCTGTCGGGACTCTGGGGACTTGTGGAAATTGTGGTGATTTCTTTTGAACTTACAGTCCTTTAACATCTTGGACTATTTTTACTGTGCTCATAGTTTTTTTTTAAATCAATTATGCTATTGTTTGCACTGTTGTAACTATATGTTGTAATTATGTGGTTCTGTGCAGGTCTTGTAGCTTTAGTTTTTGGTCTTGTTTTTGTCTGGTGGATTTGGAGCTCCTTTCCAGGGAACGTGCTAGACGGTAGCGCGATATTAATACGCAGCCGCCTTTCCGGACTCTGGATTGGGGATTGCCAAACGTTACGTGGATTTTCAGGTGTGGTCTGTTTTGTCATATGCTTTTGTGATATCATTCTGGGGGAACATTGTCTCATTTTTTAACTGCATTGCATTTGCGGTTTCTAAATGTCAATAAAATAAATCTGAATCTGAAACTCTATCTCCTTTACCATAGCGTTGGAGAGCAATAGGAGCAGACAATGCGTGAAAATGTTTAATTGGGGTAGGGGGAAATATAATGCTATTAGGCAGGAACTGGGGAACAAAAATTGGGAGCAGATGCTCTCAGAGAAATGCATGGCAGAAATGTAGCAAATATTCAGGGAACATTTGCATGGCATTCTGCGTAGTTACGTTTGATTGAGGCAAGGAAAGGATGGGTAAAAGAACCATGGTGTACAAAGGATGTAGAAAACCTAGTTTTGAAGAAAAGAGAAGTTTATGAAAGGATCAAGAAACTGTTCAAGGTACTGTTAGGGCTCTGGAAAATTACAAAGGTACCAGGAAGGAGCTCAAGAATGAAATTAGGAGAGCTAAGGGGGGGGGGGGGCATGAGAAGGCCTTGGCGATCAGGATTAAGGAAAACCCCAAGGCATTCTACACGTATGTGAAGAGCAAGAGGATGAGCCATGTGAGAATAGGACCAATCAGGAGTGAGAGTGGAAACATGTACGTGGAGATGGAAGAGGCATTAATGAATACTTTGCTTCAGTATCCACCAGTGAAAAGGATCTTGACAATTGTGGGGATGACTTACAGCAGACTAAAATGCTTGAGTGTAAAGACATTAAGAAAGAGGATGTGCTGGAGCTTTTGAGAAGTATTAAGTTTGATAAGTCGCCAGGACCAGAATAGATATATACCCCAGGCTGTGGCGGAAAGTGAGGGAGGAGACTGCTGAGCCTCTGGCGATGATCTTTGCATTATTAATTGGGATGGGAGAAGTACCAGAGGATTGGAAGATTGTAAACGTTGTTCCGTTGTTCAAGAAAGGGAGTGGAAATAATCCAGGAAATTATAGACCAGTGAGGCTTACTTCAGTGTTCAGCATGTTGTTGGAGAAGATCCTGAGAAGCAGGATTTATGCGTGTATGGAGAGACATAATCTGATTAGGGATAGTTAGCATGGCTTTGTCAAGGGCAGGTCATGCTTTACGAGCCTGGTTGAATTTTTGAGGACTTAATAAAACACATTGATGAAGGTAGAGCAGTGGATGTAGTGTATATAGATTTCAGTAAGGCATTTGATAAGGTTCCCCATGCAAGGCTCATTCAGAAAATAATGAGGCATGGGATGCAAGGAGACCTTGCATCCAGAAATGATTTGCCCACAGAAGGCAAAGGGTAGTTGTAGATGGCTTGTATTCTGCATGGAGGATGGTGACCAGTGATGTTCTGCAAGGATCTGTTTTGAGACCCCACTTCTTTGTGATTTTTATAAATGACCTGGATGAGGAAATAGAAGGGTGGATTAGTAAGTTGGTTGATTACACAAAAGTTGGAGGGTGTTGTGGATAGTCTGGAGGGTTGTCAGAGGTTACTGCGCGACATTAGTAGGATGCAGAACTGGACTGAGAAGTGACAGATGGAGTTCAACCCAGATAAGTGTGAAGTGGTTCATTTTGTTATGTCAAATTTGAAGGCAGAAAATAATATTAATGGTAAGACTCTTGGCAGTGTGGAGGATCAGTGAGATCTTGGGGTTTGAGTCCATAGGACACTCAAAGCTGCCGCACAGGTTGACAGTTTGTCAAGAAGGCATATGGTGTATTAGCCTTCATCAACCATGGGATTGAGTTCAAGAGCCGTGAGGTAATGTTACAGCTATATAACAGCTTAGTTAGATCTCATTTGGAGTACTGTGTTCAGTCTGGTCACCTCATTACAGGAAGGATGTAGATACTATAGAAGGGGTGCAGAGGAGATTTACAAGGATGTTGCCTGGATTGGGGAGCATGCCTTATGAGAATAAGTTGAGTGAATTCAGCCTTTTCTCCTTGGAGTGACGGAGGATGAGAAGTGACCTGATAGAGGTGTATAAGATCATGAGAGGCATTAATTGTGTGGATAGCCAGAGGCTTTTTCCCAGGGCTAAAGTTTTTTTAACACGGGGGGCATATTTTTAAGATGCTTGGAAGTAGGTACGAGGGGGATGTCAGGGGTAAGTTTTTCACACAGAGTGGTGGGTGTGTGGAATGCACTGCCAGCAAAGGTGGTAGAGGCAGATACAACAGAGTCCTTTAAGAGACTCTTAGAAAGATATATGGAGCTAAGAAAAATAGAAGGCTATGTGGCAGGGAAACTCTAGGCAGTTTCATGGTTGGCACAACATTGTGGGCTGAAGGGCCTGCAATGTGCTGTAGATTTCTATGTTTCTATGTTTAATACAGGACTGATGGTGTTATATTTGAATGCACGCAGTATATGGAATAAGATAGATGGTCTTGTCCGGTTGGAGATTGGCAGGTATGACATTGTGGGCATCACTGAGTCGTGGTTGAAAGAAGATTATATTTGGAAGTTAACCATGCAAGGATACACATTGTATCAAAAGGACGGGCACATAGGCAGAGGGAGAGGCGTGGCTCTGTTGGTAAAAAATGAAATCAAATTCTTAGAAGGAGATGACATAGGATCAGAAGGTGTAGAATCCTTGTGGGTTGGGTTAAGAAACTGCAAGGGTAAAAAGACCCTGATGGGAGTTATATAGTGGCCCCTGAATAGTAGCCAGGATGTGGGTAACAAATTGCAACCGGAAATAGAAATGGCATGTGATGAGCAGAGTTCTGCAGAGACCTTTCTTTTTACCTTGTATGTCAGTGATTTGGATGACAGAGTTGATGGCTGTGTGGCCGAGTTTGTGGACGATACAACGATAGGTGGAGGGGCAGGGGTGTTGAGGAAGGAGGGAGGTTGGCAGATAAATGTGTGGCTGAAGAATTGGCACAGAGGGGGCTGGGATTCAGATTTTTCTGGAACATTGGGACCTCTTCTGGGGCAAGCGGGACCTGTGCAAAAGGGAGGAGTTGCACTTAAACTGAGGGAGACCAGTATTCTTGCGGGCAAGTTTACAAGAGCTGTTGGGAACGGTTTAAGCTAATATGGCAGAGTAATGGGAACCAGTATGATCGAGCTGAGGATGAGCCAGCAGGCTTACAAGTAGATGATGGATGTAACATGAATGTAAGGAAGGACAAGCCAGTGATTGGGGACAAATGCAGACAGAGCAAAGAGTTAAATTGTACCACAGAAGCAAAATTGAATTGAATTGACTTTACTTCTTACATCCTTCACATATATGAGGAGTAAAAATCTTTATGTTACATCTTCATCTAAATGTGCAATGTGCAATCATAGTAATTTATAATAAATAGAGCAGTCAATGTAACATAGAAATACACTCAAATCAGCATGATATCATCAGTCTGATGGCCTGGTGGAAGAAGCCGTCCTGGAGCCTGTTGGTCCTGGCTTTTATGTTGCAGTACTGTTACCCAGATGGTAGCAGCTGGAATAGATTGTGATTGGGATGGCTTGGGTCCCCAGTGATCCTACGGGCCCTTTTTACACACCTGCCCTTGTAAATGTCCTGAATTATGGGAAGTTTACAATTACAGATGCGGTGGGCTGTCTGCATCACTCTCTGCAGAGTCCTGCAATTAAGGGAGGTACAGTTCCCATGCCAGGCAGTGATGCAGCCAGTCAGGATGCTCTCAATTGTGCCCCTGTAGAAAGTTCTTAGGATTTGAAGGCCCACACCAAACTTCCTCAACCATCTGAGGTGAAAGAGGCGCTGTGGTGTCTTTTTCACCACACAGCTGGTATGTGCAGACCACTTGAAGTCCTTGGTGATGTTTACTCCAAAGAACTTAAAGCTGTTCACCCTCTCAGCCGCAGATCCAAATTCAGAAGGGCAAAGAATGCAGGACCGAAGGTGCTGTATTTAAATGGGCATAACATTCGGAACACGGTGGACAAACTTGTGGCACAATTAGAGATTGGTCGGTATGACATTGAGGACATCACCAAGTTGCAGCTGAAAGAAAGCCACAGTTGGGAGCTTATCATCAAAGGATGTACTTTATATCGAAAGGACAGGCTGGAAGGCATAGGTGGTGGTGTTACTCTGTTGGTAAGAGATGGAATTACATCTTTAGAAAGAGGTGACAGGGTCAGAGAATGTTGAATCTTTGTGGGTGGAGTTAAGAAATTATAAGGGTAAAAAATGTTATGGGAATCATATGTAGCCTCCATATAGTAACCAAGAAGTGGGGTTGAGATTGCAAAGGGAGCTGGAAAAGGCATGTAATAAGGGTAATGACACAATTGTAGTGGTGGACTTCAATGTACAAAAGGATTGGGAATATCAGGTTGGTATTGGATTGCTGGAGAGGGAATTTGTTAAATGCTATGAAATGGGTTTTTAGGGCAGCTTGTGGTTGAACCTAACTCAGGGAAAGGCTATCTTAGTTCGAGTGTTGTGAAATAACCCAGATCTTATTAGGGAGCTTAATGTAAAGGAATCCTTAGGAGTCAATGATCATAATATGATTGAATGCAATTTGAGAGGGAGAAGCATAAATCACATGTATCAGTATCACAATAGAAGAGAATTACAGAGGCACAAGACAGGAGCTTGCCCAGGTGGACTGGAGGAGGATATTGGCAGGGATGACGGCAGAGCAGAGATGGCTGAAGTTCCTTGGAATATTTCACAAGGTGCAGAATAGGTATGTCCCACAGAGAAAAAAAAAATCTCAAATGGCAAGGGTAGGCAACTGTGGCTGACAAAGGAAGTTAAGGACTGTATAAAAACCAAGAAAAGGGCATATGAGGTAGTAAAAGTGAGAGGGAAGTTGGATGATTAGGAAGCTTTTAAATTCCAAAAAAAGGCAACTAAAGAAAGCTGTAAGATGGGAAAATATGAATATGAGGGCAGATTAGCCAATAATATAAAGCAGAATACCAAAAAATTTTCAGTTTTATAAAGAGTAAAAGGGAGATGAGAGTTGATATTGGACCACTGGAAAATGATACTGGTGAGGTAGTAATAGGGGACAAAGAAATGGCAGATGAACTTGATAAGTACTTTGCATCTGTCTTCACTGTGGAAAACACCAGCAGTGTGCCAGAGGTCCGTGAGTGTCAGGGAACAGGAGTGAGTGCCATTGCTATTGCAAAGGAAAATGTGCTAGGCAAACTCAAAGGTCTTAAAGTGGATAAGTTACCTGGACCACATAGACTACATACCAGAATCTTAAGAGAGGTTGCTGAAGAGATAATGGATGAATTGTTCATGATCTTTCAAGAATCACTTGATTCTGGCATAGTCCCGGAGGACTGGAAGGTTGCAAATGTCACTCCACTCATTAAGAAGGGAGGAAGACAAAAGAAATGAAATTATATGCCTGACGAAGGGTCTTGGCCCAAAACGTCAACTGTACTTCTTCCTATAGATGCTGCCTGGCCTGCTGTGTTCCACCAGCATTTTGTGTGTGTTGCTTGAAATTATATGCCAGTTAGTCTAACCTCAGTGGTTGGGAAAGTGTGGGAGTCTATTATTAAAGATGAGGTTTTGAGGATTTTGGAGAATAATGATAAAATATGTCAAAGTCAGTATAGTTTTTGTGAAGGGATATCTTGCCTGACAAATCTGTTAGCGTTATTCTAGGAAGTAACAAGCAGAATGGACAAAGGAGAGACAGTGGATGTCATTTACTTGGATTTTCAGAAGGCATTTGATAAGGTACCACACATGACACTGCTTAACAAGATAAAATCCTATGGCATTACAGGAAAGGTATTGGTGTAGATAGAGGAAGGGCTGACAGGCAAGAGGCAGTGAGTGGGAATAAAGGAGGCCTTTTCTGGTTGGCTGCCGGTGACAGACGGTATTCCTCAGGCGTCAGTATTGGGACCGCTACTTTTCACATTGTTTGTCAGTGATTTAGAAAACGGAATTAATGGCTTTGTGGTAAAGTTTGCGGATGATACGAAGATAGGTGGAGGGGTAGGCAGTGCTGAGGAAGCAGTGCGATTGCAGCAGGACTTGGATAAATGAGAAGAATGGGCAAAAAAGTGGTTTATGGAATTCAGAGGAAATGTATGATAGTGCATTTTGGTAATATAAACATTAGTGCAGACTATTATCTAAATGGGGAGAAGGTTCAAACATCAGAGGTGTAAAAGAACTTGGGAGTCCTTGTGCAAGACTGCCAGAAGGTTAATTTACAGGAATCTGATAATGAATCTGATTCTGCTTCTGAGAAACTGCATGGGCTGTGCTTATTTTAATGTATCATTATTTTATGTAAAGCGTTTATAAATCTATTGGTTTGCAAGCCTGGTCTAAACTTGTTTTTTTTCAATATTACATCTACAAAAGTCAGATTACCTGTTTGTGGGAACCTGCAATGTGTAACTTGGTTGTTTCATTTCCAACAATAATGACCACCTTCCAAACCCTCGGTGCTTGTAAACACTAATGGATATTCTGGGATGTCAATAGGTACCATATGCACTCAGTGGTCATTTTATCAGGTACAGGAGCAGAATCTATTGTGGTCTTCTGCTGCTGTAGCCCATTCACTTAAAGATTTGAAAAGTTGTGTATACACAGCTGCTCTTCTGCACACCACTACTGTAAAACATGGTTATCTGAGTTACTGTAGCCTTCCTGTCAGCTTGAACTGATTTGGCCATAGACTCTTGATTCATTTGGGTGAAAAGGTTATGAGGAGAAGGCATGAGAGTGGGGTCGAGTGGGATAATAAATCATCCGTGGTCAAGTGGTGGAGCAGACTCAATGGGCTGAATGGCCTAATTCTTCTCTAGTGTCTTATTGTCATACTTAAATTATTATATGCTTCAAACTTTGTTCTTATTTAGTGGTATTAAGTTTGCCACAGAAGAACATCAATGTACTTGGCAGTGCTTTCAAATTGAAATGGAATTTAGAAGCAGATATGACGGTGATGATGCTTCTGTGTAGCACATTTAGGGCTGCTCATCTGGGATGAACTCCTCGGCAGCTCTCTTTTACATAGGATTTCCCAACCACTGTACCCAAAATAACTTGTTTGTTTAATTTTGTTCTGTGGGACTTTTAAATTTGTGGATGTCTTCTGCACAATGATATTACCAGGTTTACGAATCAGATTGATTTTAATTAGCGCCAAACAATTGACTTATTAGAAGGTGTCTGAGTCCATAGACTGCAAGGTAAGATGATCTGAAAGACTAACCACAGTTAATTTAAAAGATTAATTTTTAAGCAGTCACCTACAACAGAGAGGACATGTGACCTGGCTTTGCCTGCAGCCTGCTTGGGATTTTGTGAACATTGTCATGCAATCAACCTATTTGTGAAATACAGTATTTTCATGAATTATAATTGGGGTCATGAATTGTGTCTAAATATAGCAAAGTGTTTGTTTTTGCTTTTCATTATTGTGAATAAAAATAGCCAGAAAGGAACAATTGATACACTATGCAAATTAAAATTCCATTGTTAGCAAAAAAATCGAACTACTGTTTTTTAATGGAGTATTAATTATATCAGCATTCAAAATCTCTCTGCAAATCAGTGTTTTTTTAATTTGTCACTGTAGTAAATTGCAAAGGCTTGAGCATTTTTTTACAAGCATGGAAAAAGGATTTTATAAATTAAATATAACAAAGGAAAAGTACATGATTTTGAAATGGGTCTATCTAGAACTTGTTTTTATATAAGTAGTTTTTGCTGTATTTTCTATCTTTGAATAGCTGTTATAGACTTAGCATCAGTGTTCACAACCTTTTTTATGTCATGGACCTATACTATTAAGCAAGGAGTCTGTGGACCACAAGTTGGGAATGCTAGAATCAGAAGCTGATATTTAGAATGTTTTTTTAAAATATTCAAATAAATGGTTTATTTTAGAGGAACAATCTAACACAAGGCAGCACCATTTTAAAGTGATTGGAAGAAAGTATAAGGAGGGATGTCAGAGTTAAGTTCTTCTCCAGAAGGTGGTGTGTGTGCGGAATGCCCTGCCGGGGGTGGTAGTAGAAGCAGATACATTAGGGACATTCAAGAAGCTCTTAGATAGGGCCATGATTGGAGGGAGTGGTGAGATTGATCTTACGTAGGTTAAAAGCTCAATACAACATCATGGGCTGAAGGACCTGTACTCTGCTATTGCACCTTGATTTTATTAAATCTAAGTTATAGTTGGTTATTAGACTTGTAAAATTAATCATGTATAAAGTCAATGAAGTGTTTGATTATGAAACCTTTAGACAACTTTTCAATGGTGCGGACATTATTTTGGCTCTAACCACCAACATGTCCACTGTATCCCTCAGATTTAGCAACCAAAGGATGCCAATTAATTAATTTGGTTACAGCTAATCTAGATTTTAATGGTACTTAAAACTGTACCGGGAAGTAGAGTAGCATAACATTTACTGTAGTGCTTTACAGTGCCAATAATCACAGTCTGTGTTCATTTCCCAACTTCGTTTATAAGGAGCGGACGTGCTATGTTGGCACCAGAAGCATGGAAGCGTAATTCTGAACAGTGCCTGCAGTAAGATCGGGGTTCAATTCCTGGGGATGGCTGTAAGGAGTTTGTATCTTCTCGCTGTGACTGTGTGGGTTTCTTCTAGGTGTTCCCATTTCCTTTCACCTTTCAAAGCCGTTTGAGTTAGTAGATTAGTTGGTTAAATGATGGCACGGGTACATTGGGCCAGAAGGGCCTGCTGTATCTCTAAATAAATGGTTGAAGATGAAAATGTTGTTTCCAAAGCAAATCTATTCCTATCATTCAACGCTCTAGAGAGTTTCTACTCTACAAACCCATTGGCTAATGAGCTAAACTCCAGTCTGAATAATAGTTAAAGGATATGGAAGCATAAGAGTTAAGTTATTTGACTTCTGATCAGAAGATGCGAGTTTCAATCCCAGCAGAGTAGCTGAGGAATTTGAACTCAAGCCCAAATGACACTGTCAGTTCTGGTGATTGTGCTGCTGAGAAATATCCTAGGTCATGCTAGACACGTCAATGATGATGCAACCTGGGGTCATTGGGAGTTTCAGCTCTTTCAACATCAGACACTCTCACCCAGGCAACCCAGCCAGGGTTGATCAGGCCGTGGCTTGTGTCCCAGCCGCTTTGGTCCATGGGTCACTGCTCCTGATCTGTACCCAACTGGAGGCATGCTCAGCAGACCTTATGTTGGTCCTGGTGGCTCTGCTCTTTGCAGACCCAGTGATGCCAAGGAGATAGTTTGTTCTGCACAGCGAGCAGCCAGCAAAACCTCTAGATCCCACCTGTACAACCTTGTGTCATGCCCTCCACCCCTATCTCTGCCACTGCTGTACCAGCTCCTGGTATTTGGTTTTCTTACACTCAAACACCTCTTTCAATTCCAGTCTTTCCAAGCCACTGTCAGTGCTACCATGACCACCTGCTTTGAGGTTTCTGGCAGAATAACCATGGCAGGACTCAGAGATTATGATGTGATGTAGTCAGGGAACTTTGAAACTACTAGATCATTGCTAGGACCAGTGTAATTCACCAACAGTTTGCAGAGGAGTGAAATCTATCACACTTTTGCATGGGGCTCTAGTGCTTCCAACATGGACATCTGTTGAATGCCCTCTGAAATAGCCCTGAGCATCCATCGTTAAGGATCCCCATCACCCAGGTCATGCCTTGTTTTCATTGCCACCATCAGAGAGGAGGTACAGAAGCCTGAAGGTACACGCTCAATGATTCAGGAATAGCTTCTTCTCCTCTGCCATCTGATTTTTGAATGGATATTGAACCCACGAAGACTACCTCACTACTATTTGATTTCAATTTTTACACTAGTTATATATATATAAAACTAGTGTAATATATATATATATGTATATACACACACATATAATCACTGTTTTCCCCTCTATTATTATGTATTGCAATGACAACAAACTTCACAACATATGCCAATGATATTAAACCTGATTCTGAGCACAATTATGGATGGACAGTAGATGTTGGCCTTGCTAGCGAGATTTTGACGCATCTGGATGTGGAGAAGATGTTGGAGAATCGCCCTTCAGTCGCTAGTATTGTCGGAAAATTTACAAGATCTCCCTTTCCTAATCTATGCCTTTTATCAAAATAATTTATGAACTGTATGCTGTTGATCAGTGGCTCATTGATAAGCCCACAGTTTGGCAGTAGTCATGGCAGTGAAGTAAATCAATCAAGATAATTACATTGGAGATAATGCAGATGCATTGGAGACTTGTGTTTTCCACTGGCAGCTTTGGGTGCCCTTGTACTGTGGCTCCAATGGAGATGGTCCTTCAGGCACTAAGGGGTGTTGTAATGAAGGCTTGAAAGAATACAGCTGGGGCAGTCAAAACTATGAAAACTGCAAACAGATAAAAACTAATCTGTTCATTATAGTACAATAAACCAAGCCCAAAGGATAATGATCTGAGGAGGACCTTCTACACTCAAACAGTGGTGTGAGCGTGGAACAAGCTGCCAGCGGAAGTACTGGATGCAAGTTCAATTTCAGCATTTAAGAGAAGTTTGGATAAGTACATGGATGGTTTAGAGGGCTATCATTCAGGTACAGTCAATGGGGCAAGGCAGAATAATTCAGCATGGATTAGATGGGCTGAATGTCCTGTTTCTGTGCTGTAATGCTCGAGAACTCTATGTAATAGGCACACTGCACATGGTAGCAATTCTTGAGATACTGTTAAAAGGATGTCCACCTCATTGAGGTGAATACTTAGGACTCTCGGAGTTTCTATTTGTTTGCCTAAGTCAGAGCATAAAAGAGTGTTTGCAGAAGTCTAAGAACAGAAACCAGCAAGGGAAGGGCATATGGAATGAAGCAAAAATGTTGGAAATACTCAGCAAGTTATCAACTGAGACGGAAATAGAATTAATATTTCACACTAATAACTTTTAAAAAGGTCTAATAAATAAAAAGAACCAATTGTTATATTTCAGATTTCCAATCCTATCAGTTTTTTCAAGTTTATTTAATCTATGCTGATAGAAATAAGTTCTCAGTTTTGATGCCATCTCGATTGAGATTCAGATTTATTTATCATATGTACAGAACAGTTACTTGTAGGTTGTTTCTTATAGGATTGGTTTTATATTTATTGTGCTTTTTGGTCTTTTTATTGTGTTCTTTACGCTTAATGTATTTTTTATTGGCTGCATCAGATCCGGAGTAACAATCATTTCATTCTCCTTTATATGTGTGTGCTGAAGAATGTCAATA